>NC_056523.1:138627654-138638609 GCF_019175285.1 Sceloporus undulatus | reverse complement strand
GTATTCTGAGCTCACAGGTGTGGAACTCCAATGCTATATAACGCGAATACACATTGACCAATGCGAACTGACCCTACTTCTGTGCCCTGTGTGGAAAGGTCCAGAGTGTGGTCAAGAGAGCAAAAGGGATCAATGAGGAAGAACACAAAGCTAGGGGAGGCTGCAGCCATTTGATTTTGCCTGAGCCTATTGGGAAGGGCAAGACACCATCCCCTCCTCTCCTTTTTTTTCATTTTCCACTCAGTTTTTCAGCAACTCAAATAAGGTGAGGATAAAGGAGGCAATTGGAGAGAAGGAGAGAGAAACTGGGACTTTTTAAAAGCAGCAGGAAAAGTGGGACGATAGAGGATTAATTGGGACTGTCCCTGCTGTATTGGGATGATTGGAGGGCATGAAAGATATTTTGGGGGTAAGAGAAACTCACTTAATCCAAGAAGAGTTAGTGGGACCAGGATTTTTGTACTACAGCTCCATGCCATGACCCAAAACGACCTTTCCTAACCTCTAGCTCTAGAAATCTAAATAAAGGCCTGTTACAGACAGCCAAAATAAAGCTGCTTCGAGTCACAGTGGAGGTATGATGTTTCAATGATGCATGTGTCTTAAGAGTCCAGAAGCCACACCAAAGCCACGCTCCAGTCCTTAGGGCTGGAGCATGGCTTTGGTGCAACTTCTGGACTCTTAGGACGCATGCATCATTGAAACACCATACCTCCACTGTGACTCGAAGCAAAGTCTGTTTTCCTGCTACAGTGGACAAAGTGGCTCAGGGAAGACTGAAGCTGCCAAAGCAATTGTCCTGTACTTGTCCAGGCTGTACCAACGAGGAGAAGGTCCTGGAAAAAAGCAAGTATGTTTTATACTATTGTTAACACCACCACCATCACAAAAATGTTGGGTTTTGTACAGAAGTGGCTTGGTCACTGCTCAGATTTAACTTTTACATTAATGTCTGTGTGTGCCTTCAACTCACCTGTTGACCTGTGGCAACCCCATAAATTTTATAGAATTTTCTTCGAAAAGAAATACTCAGAGGTGGTTTTGCCAATTCCTTCCAATGAAATATGGCCCACAGCACCTGGTATTCATTGGTGATCTCTCATCCAAGTACTAACCAGGGCTGACCCTGCTTAGCTTCCAAGATGCCACAAGATCTCCAACCTTCAGGGCATTTAGGCAGTAGCATTAAACATGCCAGGGTCAAGTAGTGGCTTGAGTAGTGGTTAGAGCATTGACTATGACTTTGCAGGCCATAGGGTTTGAATCCTGGCTCAGCCATGAAAGCCCACTGGGTGACCTTGGGTGAGTCACATTCTCTCAGCCTCAGAGGATGGCAATAGCAAATACCCTCTCAAGAAACTTCCCACAAAAAGAACTCCTTGATAGTTTTGCTTTAGGGTCACCATAAGTTGGAAATGATTTGAAGGCACACAACAACAATGCCACATGATCTGAAAATAATTCCATATGATCCCAGAGAGCTGGATTTCCCAAAACGATGTACAAATTTAACAGTTTCTACACTCCTGGGAAGGGATATAGGATGCCACATATGTTCCTTTCTGTGGTTAGAGTGGGAGACTCATGGACAGAGGAGTGAACTGTTTGTGTAGTCAACCCTTTCTAGAATGTGACAATGAGAGTTGCAACAATCTAATGGGAGGCTGAGGGGCTGTCGGGAAAGACTGACTAAAACAAATAGATTTTCTTAATTGGATTATAGCCATAAACAGTGCCATCACTTAAACGGATTATAGCCATAAACACTGGCAGCACTTTGACAGTGACTGCAAATAGTCCCATTGTCATTTACAGCCATCTGAAGTGCTGCCCATTCTAGAGAGTTTTGGAAATGCAAAGACCATTTTACATGACAGCTCCAGCCATTTTGGAATTTTCTTGCATATTCACCTGAGACAGTGAGTAGACAGGGAAGGGAGCAGTAATTTCCTTGGATTTTGCAACCTATTGTCAGTTCCATTCTTTTTGGAAGCTGTTGGTAGCAATTAATTGGAGTTGTATTAGAACTGGCAGGTTCATATGTAATTTTTCTCTCTCCTAAAATCTGCCATTTGCCTTAGCTTAAATGTCTCGTGTTCACTGATTGTGTTTCCAGGATACATTTTATTTCAAGCAATGGGGAAATGTGGAGGGAGGGGCCCAGTATAGTAGGGAGTAGGGCTGGGTAGTAGGAGTAAGCAGTAAAGGAGTAAGAGGTTTTTACAGGAGTAGGAATAAGGAATAACAAAATAAATTTGTTACTCATCATTCCTGTTATTATATTGCACACGCAAACACCACCCCCCCCTTTATTATATTGCACTGGGGAATGGATTGAGAGGCAAAGAGAGACACTTACACCCAAGCCAGCCTTGCAAACCAACTGGGGCTTTACCCCAGGGCTGGGGAATAGGAGTAAGGAGTAAAGGAGTAAAAGGAGTAGAAGTAACATGAAGAAAAAAATATCTTACTCTGGAGTAGGACTAGGAGTAACCGCAAAATCACCACAACTCCCCAGCCCTGGTAGGGAGTGTTTCCAGGATATATTGTATTTCAAACCTAGTCACTATATCAGGGAGGACCTTAAACTGCAATAGGTTTGATCTCCTGCTAATTTCCAGTCACCTTCAACTCTTTTGTCGTTTTTTTAAATCCAAAGATCACCTTCAACACTTCTAATGGCATGTCAGTGTTCCATAGAGCACTCTGGGGAAGTAGAAGCCTTTCTTAAGAATGCTTCTAAACATCTAAAACACGTAGGAGATTGTCTCCATTTCGAAGAAATGAAGTTACGGCCAATTCGAAATGAACACTATTATGGCAGATTGTTATACAAACTACACAGAAAACACAGCCGCCCATGCCAAACCCAAATGTAAGGGGCTTGGCAGAAAGAATGAATGCATATGTATGTACGTACCCTTGGTTGTAGGTCTAGAATGTCGAATTAGCAGATCCATGCACACGCGCAGTGAGGGCTGAATCGAGTGGTGAACCTTTTTACACTTTCCCATGGTGGCTTGCTTCCCCTGGGGGCTTGCTGCCCCTTGTCTTCCCTGGATTGTGGCCGTCCAACCCGATGGCGCGGCAATGATTGTGCCATGAAAAAGGAGCCTGAAACGAGCTCCTTTTTCACTCTGAGTAACCATTTATGCGCTCCTGGAGTGGTGTGCGGTGACATCCCTTGTGCACAGCGATGTTTTGGATGCGTGCACGAGGCACGTCATTGGCTACGTGCACCATCTGAACGTAAGTGTGCCAAGATGGCGCCCGACTTACATTGGTAGGACGTGGAAATTAATGTGTGACGCGCCGCTCTCTTGGACCTAATTTCGGCCCCAGGCTCAGCACATAGCATCTAGTCTGTGCCGGGCTAAGTTTTTTGTGAACACAAGATAAAGACAAAGTGAAGTAACTTGATTATGTTATGTCAATAAAAGATAGTGATGTGAGACGACAACATTGAGCACTGTAAATGGCTAACCTATATGGTTAGTCTAGCTGAAACATAGATACAAAAAAATAGTATGAGCTGTTTTTTGTATTGTTGAAGTGACAAGATCTCCTGATTTGTGTCTTTGGCTTACAATGCGTCTATTTGAGCACAGAATAGATCATGAGCAAAAATGACACTGTTCCTGTATAAGCTGAAGCAATCTTGAAATGTGCCTCGGGGCGTCCTTGCATATGTTTCTGTAAAACTAATGTATATTATGAAAATGAATGTAATAAGTGTACTGACCTATGCACCTTTAAAGCTAGCTTTGTTACTCTTTCTTCCCTCGTCCCCTCCCACCCCAAACCTTTCTCCCGCCATCACATTCTGACTCAATGCCTTCTGCCAGTACTGTCCACTTGATTCTTCAGTTGTCAGCTTCTTGAGCTGAATGTGTTCCATGACTGGAACGTTTCTCAATCTTTCCTGCTTTAAGTCGTACATTCTCCTGTTCATTTTGTCTTGATACTGTAAAACACGGAACACATGAGGCCTCTTTGGTCTCTTCTTCTATTTCCATGTTCATTCTGATCCAAATGCATATCCATTTGTTTTTCCTCTTTTCCAACAATAGCTTGCATCTACAATGCAGAATTGAGGCAGTTAACACTATTAACGTTAATTGTCATGGTTCAATGCTATGTGAATCCCTGGGATTTTGAGATATTTTAGCTTTGCCCTATCACAGTGCTCTAGTGCACTACAAATCCCAGGTTCAATAGGATGGAGCAATGACAATTAAAGCAGTATGTCAACTGCATTAATTCTGTAATTGTGGTGGCAAGCTATGTCTTCCCGTTCCTTAATCCTGTGTGGCAAAAACTTTGAGTCCACACCCTAGGTCATATCTCACCAAGACTACCACAACCATTTCCTCTCTGTTCTTTCCACTTTGTTTTGTACCTTAGTCTCCTCTTGAAACTGAAAACTTGGCTACAACATTCGTTTAACTTTGCATCGCCTACATTCTGGCTCCATAAATCCTTCCTTCTGGACCTGTTGTAAGTCCTAGTCTTCAAAAATCCTCAGATATCCATATAAGTTTGCCCAAGCCTTTACTCTCAGTTCATCATCTATAAAGTGAGTTGTAATTCATGTTTGCTCCATCACCTGTCACTGACTGGAAATCCCTGCTCTTTCTAGTTGACTGCTCCCATTCTCTCTTGCTTGTGCCTCTGATGGATAGAGTGCTCTCTCTCCAACAGTATGTCTTTGGTATATCATACAGTTCCTTTTCCTCCGCAATTGACATATCCTTTTTTGCGTGGAAGTCCTCCTCTCTCCGCTCCCCCGTCTCTGTCTTCTTCTCTCGCTCGTTATTTGCAGGTTCTTAGCACTCTCAGAAGGTTTGCAATTAGAATATTCCCATCATCCAGACAAACATATGATGACAAGCATAATCAACATTGTCTGTGGAAGAGATTGAGATGTGGTGCTGGAGAAGAGTGCTGAGGATACCATACAGCCAAAAAGACAAACAAAATGAGTCATTGAACAGATCAAGCAAAATCGCCATAGAAGCCAATGATGATGCAAACTGAAGCTGTAATGACTCACTGGGAAAGATGATAATGCCAAGGAAAGTGGAGGGAAGTAGAAGGACAGGAATGATCACACTTCCAGACTTATAGATTCAATCAGAAAGGTTATGGGGCTTAATTTACAGGACCTAAACAGAGCAGTTGAGGCAGTGGGGTCTTGGAGATGTCTTCATCCACAGAGTTCACCATGAATCAAGGTGTCAACTGCAGGATAGTTACAGTAATAAAATGGGAGTGTTTTTTGTAATTGACCATATGTGATGCCTCAACCACTACTCACCAGACCACAACCTTGTAAGCTGTCACTAGTGTCACTGAAAATATCATAATCGGTTTCCAGTTTGCCCTCAGCTCTTCGCATTCCCTTACCTCTCTCTCCTCCCTGGTTAAATAAATCTATAACCATTGCGTAATACCTATTTTTTTCTTTTACTTTGTAAGCAACCCTTGTGCATGAAAGGTACTAAAAAACCATTTACATGTATTTCTAAATTCCTGTATTACTACTATACTTGCAGATGAGGACGTGAAAGGCCTTTGTAGCATTTCCCTTTTGGAATGTTACAAGTGTATGTATTTATCTTTTTTTAATAATGAATATAATTGGTAGGAATAAAAAGGCCAAGTGGCTCTTTATGGATTAATTGTTCCTATAGATGTTTACAGAAGGAAGCTGCTCAAACAGGCCACTTCATTCCCTGTGATTGCACTGAAATGTGTTCTCCTCCTAGGCCTATGCTTTTAATCTGGGCTTGTGATAAAGTGTATCCCACCAGATTACAAAGGACATTGCTTTGTTGCCTTGTCAGTGACAGCGACCAATATACTCATTGAAATACGGTATACTTGCTGTCTTGTCTCTTCCTCTGCACGCACCTTCAGTCTCATGTTCTGACTCATGGCTCATGCCAGGTCCAAAGGCAATTTCTTATTGTTAGTGGGGGGGTTTCTTTTCTGATTGGTCACAATGACGTTTCTTGTGATGCATCTGCCTTAGCTACCGAAACAAAACTACGTTCACACAGGTGTTGGCAATAGAGAGAGCAAAATCAGTATTACTTTTCAGGAGTTCGCTGGCATATAATTGTCTTGCACTTGTGGTGTTTTTGTCTAGCAGTGGAAGTACTGGAGGCTGTGCAAACTGATGTTCATTTGCAGATTTTGACATAAGTTACAAATTATTAACCTTGATTGCTATCTGGTTGGTTTAATCAGAATGATGGAGATTTACAGTATATAGTTCAACTAAGCCAACCCTCAATCTACTACTATTAACTACTGTGTAATGAGGTTTACACATGATTTTTAAAATAAGTAATTGTAACCAACAATATCAAAGTTATTCATATGTACAGAGTAAGTTTCCTAGTAAACTTCTGCAAAGGGCATTTTAAAACCATTTTAGAGGCCTTGTATGGGGGGAGGGGTTAAAGTTTTATGCCATTCTTGTATCCTACCATGACCAGTCAACACAGGTTTCTCTGGGATTTTTTTTTAATGCTGCTGGTTAAATCCAATAGATCAAGAGATGCCAGGTTGTAATAAAGCTGGCTGATAGAAGAGTCACCAATCAGGAAGTCTAAGCAAAACTTTATTGCAATTTGCCCTAACAATGAGTAAGATGCTGGAAACTTGGATTCAACAAAGTGCCAGGGTCACACAGTTGATGAACTGATGTGATTGATCAGAGCCCCACATTGGCCTGAAATTGTGTTTTGTTAGTCCCCAATTAAATAGACTCAACTGAATCAAGTAGAATGGCGAGTCAAACATGTGGGGGAAGGTCCCATGTATATGTAATGTAATGATTTGATGGAATAGAATGATGGGATTTGGAAATGGAATGATGGGATGGAATGGATTTACTACTCACAACGTTGCCAAGATACATTAGTTTTCACAACACTTTAAATTCCTATGGCTCAATACAATTGGAAATCTGGAATCTGTTAAGTTTTTGTGAGATAAGTGCCTTTCATGTTCAGCTGGCTCTGGTGCCCTCGTGTTTTGTTTTGTTGTGTTTGTGCTTCATAGTCTCTTTTATCTTATGGAGACCCTAGCATGGGTGTTTCTTTCTTGGGTAAGATTTTTGTTGTCAGAGGAGGGTTTTGCCTTGCATTCTGCCTGAGGCCTGAGAGCATTCTGCCCCTGATGCTGCCCAAGTCAAACCCAACTACAAATTCACCCAGAATACCCTTATGGAAGTTAAAGTGTGTCAAACTTATTGTGTTTGGCAGTGTGATGGCAGCCTAGTCCTGTTCTCTTCAAATGCAAATATCGATTCTGTTTTAAAAGAAAAAGTTAAGCGTGAAGTTGGGTGGTATTCATTTGCATGTTTTTGAGTTTTGTTTTTGGTGTTTTTGAAGACTGGTATGCCAAAACCTTGTTTTACTTTAAGTTTTTTCTTCTTTCTTGTTGAAGTTGTCAGAGTTTGTGGTTCAATGGCTTCCCTTGTGCATCAGAACATTGTAACTGGTACTGATCCCTAATCAACAGTCATTGGTGAGTGGCAAACATGTGATAGCACCCAAGTCATAGCTAGCAGCTTTGGAAGCATGAAAAAAAAAGATTATTTAAATGGGTGACATCTTTTCATAGCAGTGTATGGCGTATGTTTTTCAGATAAAATGACAATAGTCTTGTATCAGCTATCAATCTTTCTCCTTTTACCCTGAATTGTCTTTTAGAACTTAACATAGCTTTTCCTGGAAAGAAAAGAAAAAAGCAGGCATTGTTTGCATTCAACAATTGTGAACAAACCCTATGTTGCATTTACATTTCTGGAGATTTTATTCATGCATTGCACTGCAACCACAGAATGGGAAGAAAAACAATTATCGTCCAGTAACTGAATGTTTAAGGTAGAACTAGTCATAGAGTCCCATCCTCCCACATACAGATGAGCTTGTTTTTGCATTATGACAGGGCTCTGTATATTGGCAAGCACATTTATGTGGACTGCCCAGATTTATGGCACACAGAAATCACCACAACCTCTAGCATACATATATGTACTGTATAATAATGCAGAAAAATTTTGCATCTGCGATGTCTCATACGCTGTTGGTCATTTCATCCATATTCCAATCCATGGTGGTTGGGGGGATAGTATTTTCAATTCAATCTACATCAGAGTCAGAATTTCAGAAGAAATAGAACAGAAAACTCCGTAATCAGCAGCTTCTTTCAAAGAATTAGGCAATACCAAAAGTAAACTCTGAGTTGGCACTGGCAACCCCATGGCTAGGAGACTGCCACTGGTCCTGGGATATAAGGTGTACTTTGGCGGTTGCGGGTACAGACCGCCGCTGTTGCAGCGGTTCTGCGCAGCGCCAGAAGGGTCCCCGCGGGGGGAGCCGGAGCCTTCACACGCAAACGGCCCGACCTCCCGCGCGGAACCGAAAAAAGAATGCTCCAAAATGGAGCTTATTTTTGGCGTCGAGTTTGGCGACGTATCGAGGCGCCAGGGGCGCGCTCGCTACTGTCAGCAGCGGCGCGACGCCGTCTGACGCTAAGCGTGCGCTACGCAAAGATGAGGCGCCATGTAAGAAGGGCGCCGTCCATCTTGTAACGGACGGAGTCCCGTAATTGGACCATGGGCGTCTGAAAGAGACGCCCCTTTTTTAAATTGGGACGTCCTCCGTACGATCCCAAAGGGCCGTCTGATGAAAGAGCCCCTTTGAAAGCATAGAACACATACACTTTTGCGCATGACGATGGTGGACAGGTGTAAACACAACAACAAAAACCAGACTATAAGGAGGGTGATAACATAAGAGTACAAATTATCCAGTAAGCATTGGTGCGCTTGTCAATGAGATTTTTTTAAAAAGAGTGGGACAGGAAACAGCTGAAGCAGCAATGATGTGAACCAGATGATCGATCACAGTAAATGGACAAAATTGTACTCTTTAAGTACAGCAAAACAAATGTAGCCATGAAAAAATGTGTTTGACTAAAGCAGAGGTAGAATAACCACAATCCTAAATAGAAGGAGGGAGAAGAGGAATGGGAAGGGTCACAGTCCCTGATGATATCATTCCTCTGCTACCTTCTACCCAGCTAAGAGACTGAATGCATAAAGTCCAACTGTGACAGTTTGTTGAAGGGCAGCACTATTAATCTTTTGTCCATCTTACTTTCCAGCTGCTTTTAAATGTTCCAATTTCATCACCACTTCTTACTTTCCCATCTTTCTTCTCCTTGTTGTCCTCAGGCAAGCTTAACTTCAAACTGCGTTCAAAGTGTGAAAGTAGTTTGCACTCAACTCCATGTGGGAATGTGGTCATGGTTTTACTATGTGAAATTTTGGTAATACGTGTAATGTAGTTGGGAATGTGTTGTTCTGGGAGATCGACGTCAGATTTTGTCTTTTTTAATTTACTCGTAACTCTCCTGAGGACAGAAAACTGGCCCATATGAATGGCTGTCTTGTTAAAAATTCCTGGCTCGCCTTGGGAAGATGAGATATCCTCAAGCAATTCAAGATCCACCTTTGGGGAATCTTAGCTCATAAGGATTTGTTCACTGTGGGTTTGACAAGAGATAACGCGGTTTGGCCCCCTGTCCTGGGTGGGGGGGCTTCTCGCTTCATATCCATCTTGGTGCTCATTTGAGTGCTAGTTAATATGCAATAATCACATCCTTCTTACTTGACAGTGTCAATTCCTGTGCTGATGACAGAGGCAGTTCTCTTGCATTAGTGCCCATTTTGTTCAATGAAGCTCTGATTGGTCTCCGCAGTATTATGGAAACAACAAATAAAACACTGAAATCACTTTTAAAGAAACACTTTTAAGGATGAACTGGAATGAGCAGAGGAACCACGTCGCTAATTGGAAAAGACTTTGCACTCATTAACAGCATCAAAAATGAAATCCACATTTAAAGGTGTAAAATAAACAATCAACAAACTGAAGTATTGCACCTTGACGTTTAAGAAACAAGATAAGGACACTGACTGAAATGAATGACAGTAAAGAGGTGGAAATGAAGCAGAGGAGAAAAGCAAACATGTCCATAGACATGATATGAGCAAAACCAACCCCCTTTTGTGTGAAAGGTTTAACTGAATATACCCCCCCCCCGGCACCTTTCTTGCATCCCAGTTGAAAAATGGTTGTTCTGCCTTGCATGTTTCCAGGTCTGGAGATACTGGCTGCTAGCTATACCTGTCCGGGTTTAGGTATTTAGTTACAGTAATCAACTTAGTAAAGGGGAATTCTCTGAGAATTTGCAATGTCTTTATTCTCAAGAGGAGAGCAGAGAAACAAAAAAAAAAACATCTGTCAGGACCATTCCAAGCTGACCCCAGCAGTAATGCCCCATTGGTAAAATGTGCCAACATTGTGCTATGGGTCCCTACTATGCATGAGACACTGCATGGATAATATGCCCTGATACAGATGCATTGTAATTCACTAGAAGGCTGTGCTCTATCATGTCTGTGTATCATCATCATAAAGTTATGTCTCGTTGGCCTCTGATCGGGTCTTGGCCTATGTTTGCTCATGCTGCTATGGGGCAATGGGCATACACTTGTCCAAATCTCTGCTGCCAAATAAGACAAAGCCCAAAGGCAGAGAGCTTGTGGAGTGGCAATATAGTTACACCACAATCAAGTCTCATGCTGAGAGGTCATTTTAATGCCAGAATTTTCCCCAAAGCAGCCTACCATGCTGTGAAGTACTAAAAGCTCTCTGAAGAAGATCTCACGCCCCGCCCCACCTGCCCAAAGAATGACAATCCTCAGAATTCCTTAGAGAAAGGGACAACTGTTTCAAATTTAGGTCAATCCTAGTGCTAACCCAACCAGAGTAGACCCAATGAATCCATGGAACTTGTGCTAATTGCTAACTCCCAGGTTCCAGTTAAATCAGCAGCTCTCCCCTAGTTGTTGGGACCACGAACTTGGGGGG
>NC_056523.1:138617212-138627629 GCF_019175285.1 Sceloporus undulatus | reverse complement strand
GGGGGGGGGGGGAGGATGGTCATATAGGCCCGGTACAGATGGGCCTCGATGCACTGCGGCGTCAGTACTGCACCGCAAAAAGAACCCACTTTTTGCAGGGTTTTTTCTGGTGGCGGGAAACCACGTGGTTTGTCTGCTGCATTTTCCCCTGGCGGAAAACTAGGTGCCAGCAGACAGCCCTTTTTGGCCGGTCTGTACTAGGCCATAGTTAGGAAATGATTGACTGCTGCTTAACTGTTGGCTTTTGGTAACATTCTACGTAGAACTAGAAAACTGTAAATCTTTTCTGATTATTTTAACCTTTTCCACTAGATATGTCAGAAGATAAATCCCATCATCTCCAGCCATTAACCATATTGACTGGAAGCTGATGGAGTTTGGATCCTAAGACATCTGGTGGACAGATTTATTGTGTAGCTGAGCTACTCATACAGCCCTGGCTTTCTCTCTTTAACTATGAGACCTCTGCTTATCTGCCTTTTTCAGTTACTTGCAATGTGATTACAATTTGCATACACACAAAGAAAATCAGATTAAAGCTCTTGAACATAATTGCACTTATTCTGCATTATCATTCAGGAACTCATAATCCCAAATTCTAAAATCAAAAACAGGGCAGAAAGACAGATATGAATGTGTGTACCCCAGGCAATGATGTGATGCACTGAATCAGCCTCAGAGGAGAACAACATGAAAGTGTGATCTCTTCAGCCCTTGTATGAAAGAGCCAAAACACATGTGGTTCACTCAGTAACTAGCCTAACATTTACCTAGTAGTAAATCCTGTTGGCCTACTCTGAAACACAGAGGCTTGTTTGTAAAGGGTTAGATTGGGCCAGTTAGAAATAGAGTGGGGGCCAGTTAAGAAGAGTGGAGTGTAGGAGATCTGAATAGGCTTGATGGGAGCTGAGAATGTGGAGACAGTTTGGGGAGATGTGTTACTTTGTTGGAAATTAAGGTGTTACTGTGAACTGTGTATGAAACCAGCCTAAGGCTGAAAGTTTATTTTATTTGCTATACAATTACTTTTTACTCTTTTATTTTCTACATTTCGATCTGAATGTTTTAATTTAATAATTAACAAGGATAACTGGTCATGCTTTATCACACAGAACTCATGGATCAAAGCAACTATGCAAGCACTTGTCCAGGACAGTGGTCCCACTGAGGCCTGAGTACCAAATCTAGGGAGGGATCTGGAAGGGAGGACAAAGTAAGTAACAAAAACCCTATGGTTGGAACTGTGGGGTCAGCCTGAAAAGGAATTCCATCACATCTGTCATTCACCAATGACTATGGTAGTTGGTACTGATGCAAGTTGGACTCCCCAACAATATCTGGAGGGCCACTCATCTTGCCTCATCCCTTGGCTTAATGCATGAAGCTAATACATGAAATAAAGCTAACACTTGATCTTATTTCCACTAGAGACTTCAATTTCTGAATTCCTTGCGTGTGCCTGCCTTCAAGTCGCCTGCTGGTTTATGGCAAATCCATGAATTTCATAGGGTTTTCTTAGGCAAGGAATACTCAAAGGTGATTTTGCCAATTCCTTTCCCTGAAATGTAGCCTATGGCACCCGTTATTCATTGATGATCTCCTATCCAAGTACCGTACTAACCAAAGCTGACCTTGCTTAGCTTGCAAGATCAGACAGGATTTGGTGCCTTTACAGTATTTAGTGCCTTTATGGTATGAATCACATTGTGGCAGAAAGGCCAGATATAAATCCTTGAAATACATAACAAATAAATAAATAAAATATTTAAGCCCACTGAGTTCCTATGGGTTCATTAACTTCCCTTTACATAGCACATGAGTAAAGTGAAACAAATCATTAAAAAAAGAGTATTCTTTCATTTTACAGAGACAACCTAGCAAATTAATCCCCTCCAGCTTTCATTACCAGAGCCAAATGTCTAAGTAATTAACTCTAATGGTGCATTCAAACTGGACCCAGACAATTACCTCTTCTTTTTTTGACAATCATCATTCCAGTAGCATCAGCCTGGAATAAAGAGTGGTGAAAGCTGACTTGGCACCCCTTTTTCACTAATTTGTCTCCAGTTGATCTTTTGTTTGTATCCTCTGCATCCCCACAGTTCATTAGAGCAAGGCGGACAGAATTACTTCCTCTCACCACTATGTTTTCTGTAGCCAGGTCAGACAAACACTAAGGCCTGTTACAGACAGCCAAAATAAAGCTGCTTCGAGTCACAGTGGAGATATGGTGTTTCAATGATGCATGCGTCAAGAGTCCCAGAAGCCACAACCAAAGCCACGTTCCAGTCCTTCGGGCTGGAGCATGGCTTTGGTGAGACTTCTGGACTCTTAGGACGCATGCATCATGAAACACCATACCTCCACTGTGACTCGAAGCAGCTTATTTTGGCTGTCTGTACAGACCTAAGGAAGCAGGAGGTAGCTGCCTTAATGATGGGGGTTAAGGAAGAGAGCAGTTCTTAGGCTAGTGAATCTTCATTACTGTTTCTTTTTCTTTTAATAAAAAAGTGTTTCACTGCAATTTATGTAAATTTATACTAATATCACATAGACATCAAAACCTTCATTAAAGATTTCAGATTAACACTTGCACTTTAAAACAATATCCCAAAGAGCGAGGGGGCCACTGTAATTAGCTCAAAATATTAAAAATGTCCAGGGTGAGAGAGGCTCAGATTTTCCATGTTAGTACACAGTATCTTTTACCAGGCCCTTCATAAAGCCAGTCCAATACAGTATTCTCTTGCATCTCTCTCCAGCTAAACATATCAGCTTGTGAAACTTTAAGAAACTAGAGTAGATTTCTCCGCCAGCCTGGTGTCTCCCAGATGTATGGCCTACAACTCCCAAAACCACCAGCCCAGGATGGGACACTGGAAGTGTTAGTCCACGCACACCTGGAGGACATTAGGTTGGGAAGGCTGGACTAGATCTTCAAGTTTGACTAAAAATCTCTTCCAGCATTTGAAATGGAAATCTAGCTGCCACTGAAAAAAAAAATCTGGTTGTTCATGTGCAAGCCCATCAGAATGACTGCTGGTTCTTTTTCCAAGTCTACTATTTTACAGATTCGCGTTATATCTAATCACTTTTTTTCAGCCCAGTGCTAAGGCAAACTCACCAATTTAGGCAGAGGGCAGGAAAGCAGCACTTATGATCTCTTGCACCACCATGACCTTGACAGCCTTAGGGGATGGAAAGAAAGCCATACCTGCCACATTTCACAGATGAAAACCAGGACACATAGGCCTAGCGCATCAGATGTAGCCCAAGATGTCAAAAGTTATTAATGAGAAGAAGAGAAAGTAGGAGAAGCTGCAGCAGTTTGCTTTTGCTTGAGCTACTAGGAGAGCAAGATCTGCCCTTCCTCTCTTTTCCCTGCTTGTTAACTGAGTGTAAATTACTTTGGCAACTTAAACTCAGTTTTGCAACAACTAACCAAAGCTGACCTTGCTAGCTTGCAAGATCAGACAGGACAAAGAGCGGGAATGGGGAGGAGAGAAAAGGGACAATTGGAAAAACAGTGTGACAGAGAGGATTAATCAGGACTGCGCCCCTACTACATGTGTATAGTGGAAGGTATGCAATCTAACCCAAATCACTTGAAACTATCCATTAAACTGTGCCTAGCTTCATGTTAACCCATTTAAACATTAAACACATAAAACGATTAGCTCTCTAAGCACCAAAAAAGAGTACTCTTTAGGTGTTGAGGAGCTGAGGGGTGTGGTGGTTAGACAGGCAGCAAAATGCTGACAGCTAAGAGCAGCAGTAACAAGGTTATGTAGTTTTTAAATGTACTTTTACTGTTGTAACCTGCCTGGATTCCTCATTATTGGGGGGGGGGGTTTATAAATAAAATAATTTATATTGGTTTTGTTGTTGTTGTTGTTGTGCTGGGAGACAAAGACGGTCATGGATGGTGTGTGTTGTGTGTGTGTGTGAGTGAGAGAGAGAGGAAGACAACAGACAGAGAGGACTTACCCATGAGCCCAATCTCACAGCAGTCATACTAGTAATTACAAAAATAATAAAATATTTCCTAAAGCTTCACCACCTCTCTTAATTGCACAAAGGAGCTGCTGCTTGACAAAGTCTCTCTCTTGACGTATTCCCTACATACCACAACATGCCTTTGGAGGATATTTTCTACTCCTTTTTCTGTGCAATCTGGAGCTCTGCTGCCCCAGTTAAGTGTTAAGAAGTGTGTTGTTTTTTTAAAGAAAGAAAAGAATAGAAAATAATTGTATAGCTGACCACGGCTGTCAGATGGTGGAGATTCTATGTGCGTTCCGGCTCCCTCCTGGCTGTAGCCTACCTAAATTGGGTGGGTTTTGCTTTTTGCCCACTTCACTATGGTCAGGAAGCAAACTAGGTTTGTGGAAGTGGAAAACCACAAATATAAAACACTGGGTTGTTGGGTGTTTTTTAACCTGGGAGAAGACCTCTCTGGGAATCTCTAAGTCCCCAGAGCAATTCTGTGGTCAAAATCTGCCAGACATTGACCACAAATTATGTGGAAGATCTACAAATGCCTAGAGAAGCATTCTCTCTAAGAATCCAGCATGACTCTATGGTCAACTTCCGCAGAGTTAACCCTGGAAGCCTAGACATTCACAGAAAGAACGTATTTATCAGAACTGTGAATAGTCAAAGCCACAATGTGGAGGGCCAGAGCTGTTACATGGAATGGCAGGAGCTGTCTATTCTTTCATTTTAGGCAGCAAAATCCTACGCAATCCATTCCATGAGCAGTAAGTATTAAATCTCTTTTCCTTTTTACTTCCATTCTATGTTCTTCGTTCGTAGTCTTTCAAGACCATCTTCTTCTTCAAATATAAGAAGACTAAATATACACAGCATATACAGATTTAAGGTATGCACAGTAGAGCTTATATCAAAGTGTAAAGTGCCTTAAAGCTAAACCTTTTTTTAAAATAAATCAGTTTTTGAAAATATTGAAATACTGAAATGGAAGGGAACACATGCCAGAAACCCTTTTTCAATTAAAAACCAGAGACAAACACAAACCCCTTTACAATCAGACACAGATGGATTTTTTTTTTCCTTTCCTTTCTTTGAGGACAGCTGCTGAGGAGCACAGGCAATAGGAAGGGACTACAAAGATCTGCATCACCAGCCACACAGGGAATTAGTAGGTTCAAAGAATCTGGTGGTGTAAGGAAATTCCTCATGCTCACTATAACCAGCACCTTCACAGCTAAACAGACATGTTGGTTAAAAAATCCAGCTTTTAGAAACAGAACCTCTGGAGTTTGCACTGAAAAATACTCTCAGGCCTTGATTCTCATTTGTTTCTCCCCCCTTCATTTCCCTGGAATGCTTATCTCTATGCTTTGTAAGCACTTTGATCTACAAAGATTTTCTAAAAAATAATATCATAACTAATCAGTCTCAGCAAAATTCAGACCCAGGAAACTCAAAAAGAAGGGATTTACCAATATGATCCATCCTAGAGCCAAAGCAGATGGGCAGGATAGTGTGGCCAAGCACGTGCTACTCTGCCCCAGGTCTGACGCGGGTCAGTCTCTGGTCCATTGTGGTGAGGGCAAGTATTACATGCCTACCTGCAGCGCGCCATGGAACCACTACCTCACGCTGCATGTCCCATTCCAGGCCTCTGCCAGTTTGTCTCACTGAAGAACCCCTGTAGCATCCCATAAGGATAGAAACGGGATGCCGGCCATACCCATAGCCAGGCACCTCCTTATATGTGACAAGCCATGATGGGGATTTACCACAATGTGATGGATGAGGCAGGTACGGAGTGCTTGGGGGCTGTCTGCTAGCTGTCAACAACTGATTTTCTAGAACTCCACAGAAATAGCTGGTCTCCATCAAATCCGCATCTGGTCTGCCTGGCCCTGGCCTGGGGCTAATGGGCTTGTGTCATCAAGCAGGACAATACAAGGCCAGGGGGAACAGGAGCCTTTTGGCCCTTGGGTACAGGCCCTAATCTCCTCGGAGGCAAGTGAATATGACTCAACAGGACTTAATTCTAAGAAGGACTTGCAGCCTTAGTTTGAATGAGGCTGCTGTCTCTTTGGACAAAGTAAGAACAAAATCTGAAGTCATTCCAACGAAGCCTGTAGTAGGAAACTCTCCTCTGTGCATAGCTAGTGGCCTCAGGCACAGTTGTTCACTACAGTGATGCAGTACTTTACTTAGATAAACTCAACCATGTTGTTGTTGTCTTCCAGACGAGCTTAGATTACACTGATTAAAAAAAAGAAAAAACTCACTGGAAGACTGACACAAGAAGGGTTGACGACCCTTAACAACATTCTGATAATTCAAGCAGGAGGTGGTATTTGGAAAGCATTTTGCCTAAGTATGTTTGGTTTAGGATGAGATACCTGTTTTGACTACTGATGTACACAAAGCAACAGAAAAAAAAGATAATCCAAGTTTGTATAGCAAGAGAAAAAATACAGTTAAATATAAAGTAATGGATGCAAAGGAAAGAGGAGGATTTGCTTACCAGATTTGAATTGTATTTTGCAACATGCTTTTTGATTTGGTGAAAGAATGGTGCTGTTGGGAAATAAAAGACTGCTACAGTTGGAAGGGCTGACTTGGGTTTGGATGACATGAATATTTAAGGGATAATAAAATCAAAGTTAATGTAGTTTTAAATTATTTTGTCAAGTGTGTCTTGTTGAAAATATGATATAGATAAACCCCAAGATATGCCTGAAAAGCATTTAAGTTTGCTCAGGACAAGAAGCTTTTAACACAAAGAGAAACAACACGTAAAGAAAGATGGCTAATGTATCAAGATCTCTTGAAGATTTAGTACAGGGAAAAAATTAATTAGAGAGGAGTGTAGTAGTAGAGGGATATAGTTTCCCAGTTTCTACCAGATATCAAGACATATTATAAAAGATTATGGTTTTGAACAAAAAGCCAGATTTTGAATGCACGTGTCACAATGACGAACATGTGCGTCGGCCTCGGATCCAGGGATTGGCTCTCATGGATGGTTCACCCTCCCACGCTTGAAATTCCCAAAATTTCGAGACAGGAACTCTTGATTTGCATTTTATAAGGGAGACCATTTTATTACAAACCACCGTTGTATAATGGCATCCATGGATTTTGGCAACACAGTGGTCCTGGACCAAACCCCAGCAGATACCAAGGGCCCCACTGTAATGGCTTATAGGTACAGAGCACCCTCCCCCTTACACGGGGATCTGTTCCAGATCCCTCCACATAAGGGGAAATCAGTGTGTATGCTGAAGCCCCTATGAAGTATGGGGCTCATGCTGTGAGGCGTGGGGGCGTACACGCACCATGGGCATGCTCCCCCTCGTTTTCCTGGGGGTGGCAACAGGCTTTCCAGTGCAGCTTCAGCATATGCTGAGAAGCCACGTATGGTGCGCCCGCTAAAACGTGGGTGCACTGTAATAAATTTTGTTGAAATTTGAAAACGAAAAGAACAAGTAAAAAGTGTATGATAACATGGGCTAAGAATTTGGTTACAATGTACAATGGATCCGTAGGAAAAAATGTTTTTAAAGAGGTTGAAATTTACATTACGTTATGATCTTAAAGAGAATTTTCACAAATGTGTATTGGGTGGTATAGGATGCCATTAATTGTCAGAACAGGGGTCCCAACCCTGGGGGTCGCAACCCCTTGGGGGGTCGCGCAACCCTTTCTCAGGGGTCGCCGGTTGGGAATCCCTCCCTGCCTCCCACCTCCATTCTCGTGGGTGCCAGCGCTGGCGCAGGCACGACGCAGGGAAAGGGGGAAGGGGGCGGGGCTCTCCTTTCCCTCTCCCTGCAAGTGCCGGCCGGGCGCAGGCACCTGTGGTGAAAAAGGGACGGGGGCGCCTCCTCCTCCTCCCTTCCTTCCCGCGGCTGCAGGCACCTGCAGTGAGGAAGGGACAGGGGGCGCCTCCTCCTCCTCCTCCCTTCATTCCGCGGCTGCAGGCATCCGAGTGAGGAAGGGACGGGGGGGGCGCCTCCTCCTCCTCCTCTCTTCCTTCCCAGGGCTGAAGGCACACCGCGGTGAGGAAGGGACGGGGGGGCGCCTCCTCCTCCTCCACCTTCCCTTCCTCCCACGGCTACAGGCACCCACGGTGAGAAAGGGACGGGGGCACCTCCTCCTCTTCTCCTTGTGGCTGCCAGGCAACCGCAGGGAGAAGGGGACGGGACTGCAAGCCCCAAGCACATTTGTGGACGGAATTCCCGCCCTTCTCCTCAGCGGCCTCCTAATTGGTTGGGAGGCCAGGAGGGGCGGGACTTCTGACCCCAAAGCCCGCTGGGGCTTGTAGGCAGCTGAAAGTCCTGCCCCTTCCCAGCCTCCCAACTGACAGGGAGGCCATGGGCAGGACTTTCATTCCCAAGGCGGTCGTGGCCCAACAAAGGTTGGGAACCACTGGTCTAGAATGTAATAGCGGTATTTAATATATGTTGGAATATGAACATGAAGGGGCATTTTACCTCGTGTGGTGGACATGCAGGGGAAAAAATTAAGTGGTGTTCAATCCACAAAGTGATGTAATGGATTTTAAAAATTAATATTCAACTAAAACCAGGACTTTTCTTTTGGGATTGATGGATGAATAATTGGAAAACAGTCATGGAAGATTAGTTCAATATATGACCATGACACCAAGACTGTGTGTGCACAAAGATGGAAGAATCCAAACTATCTATATGGAGGAATGGTTATTGAAACTAATAGATTTAGTAGAAATTGCCACATTGTCTGATTTATAGGGGAAATGGAAACCCCTTATAGACTTTTTGGGGTGGGGGGGGGAGGAAAATGACTTGGTAACCTTTGGTTTGGATGATTAAAAGAAAAGGCATTAAAGAAGAGAATTTTGGCTGCCCACCTCAGGACATGCTTTTGAATTGTGGAGACCAGAATTGGACACATATATACAGATGAGGTCTCACCAAAGCGAGACAGAGTGATACTATCACTTCCCTTGATCTAGACACATACTCCTATTGATGCGTGTTAGAATTGCATTGGCTTTCTTGACTGTCGCATCACACTGTTGACAGTTCACCCTATGGTCCTAGATCCCTTTTGCATGTACTGCTGACAAGACAGGTATCATCCATCCTAATCTGGGCATTTTCATTTTACTGCTCAAGGTAGTATCCTGTCTTACTCATCCATTCAAGGACTAAGGAGTGAGGGAGCTGGGACTTGATGTTTAAAGCAGTACAGACCCCTTGCTTATAGGATTCCATGCCAGGAAAGGCAGGATATAAATAAAATAAAATATGCTAGCCACAGTTGCTGGCAAAATGTCAGGAATAAACTCATCTAGAACACAGCCTCATAATTTGTTTGTTTGTTTTGTTTTGTTATTTATATACCGCTATTCCAAAGATCATAGCGGTGAACAGCAAGTAAGCTAATTTGCCCCCAACAGTCTGGGTACTCATTTTAGTGACCTCAGAAGGATGCAAGCCTGAGTCGAGCTTGGGCCCTTTTGCTGGTCTTGAACTCGCAACCTTGTGGTTTTGAGTGAATGGCTGCAGTACAGGCATTTAACCACTGCGCCACCAGGGCTCATAGCCCGGAAGCCCCACAAAAAACTATAAAAATAATATATTCCTGTTTTGTGCTGGAGGCAAAATGAGATCTCTGTGGGTTACCTGTTCAACAATATCCTCCTTCTGAAAGTTGGTTTGTAATATCGATATTTGAATGAGAAATCAACAATAAAATACAATAATGAAGTACTGCAGGTTTTTCTCCCAATAATAATGAGGAGAAAAACAGATTGTTGTGCAAAGATTTGATCTCTGTTACAGGAAGTCATGCACCTTAAAACTGCTAGGTGCTGAGAAGGAAGACTCAGTGTGTACTTGATAGGATTTGGTCAATTGCAGTCCCAAAGAAAATGACATATAAATTGAGGGTGACAAAAAGGCAGGGTGAAAAAGAGATTTTCCCTGCTGTGTACTATCAGATTGTTTTATTTGCAAGCAGAGACTCATTGCCACATGGCCCACATGGGCATCAAATGAAATGCTGGAAGAGTGACTTTAAGTTGTAAGGCTTTTCCCCATACTGTTTTCCTTCTCTATTGTGCCATCTTTTAACTGAAGTTTTATTTCTATGAATGACCACTGTTGTATAGGTATTTGTTGCTTTGTTGGTTTGTGATAAGGATCAGAACAGTGCAGCCTTGCAAATGTTACTGAACTCCAGTTCCCAGCACCCTGATATAATACAGTCAAAGGCGAGGGATGTTGTGAGTTGCAGTCCAATAACGTATGGAGGGACACAAGATTCCCAATATGATCTAATTTCTCTTAAATACACATATACAGAGACACATGCGTGCACACACGTGCGCGCACACACACACACACACACATGTATGTGTGTATAGAAATAGATATAGTGCAGATTAACA
>NC_056523.1:138598878-138617112 GCF_019175285.1 Sceloporus undulatus | reverse complement strand
GTGTGCTTTCCGTGCTGGTTGTGAGCATACTGGTATTGTGTGCTCTCCATGCTGGTGGGAGTTGTAGTACTATCTATACTGTGGTTTGTATGCTGATATGCAGGAAGCTATGCTATGTTTGTTTTTGCATATTTTGCTAAGATTGGTTGTTTCTAGTCATATTGCTATGTTTTTTGCTTTAATTATTTTTGACTGAGTAAACTATATTTTTGTTGCTGTACCTCCATGACTCTACTGTGATCTTTTTCACATCCCAACAAGGAGTTGGCAGCATGAGCTCTCCTAGACTTCAGTCTACCTAAGTCTAGGGGGTGAAGCAGACTGCGCAAGAGGTCCACGCTGGGACTGCACTGTCACCGTTCGCTCCAGGACCATGGCAGCCACATGCATCTGGTCCTGATCCAGGCCACTGCTGTAGTTCTGATCCAGCCGCTGAAAAGGAGTGTTTTTCCCCGGCTTCATTTTGGGCAGGTTCTTTGCCTTGGAGCAGCATCAGGGCTTCTTCCAGTCTCATCCAGGACATGCATTGTCTAAACGCCACACCCTCAACGTGGCCCAATGGTGGACCTTTTGGCCTGTCTGTTTGAGGCTGTGCAAAGCTCATGCTGCCAACTTCTTTCACTTAGTTGCAAAGATGCTTCTGATTTTAGAGACTAACACGGCTGTATCTTTGAAGATATAATAAAACATGTACCGTACTAAAAATTACATCTTCCCAGAAAAATTTAAGAATATAAACCTAAATGGTATAACCTCCAACATTTCACAGATTAAAACCAGAACACATTTGACCAAGCAACTTCAGAGTGTGGTCAAGAGAATAAAAGGGATTAATGAGGAAGAATACAAAGCTAGGGGAGGCTGCAGCCATTTGATTTTGCCTGAAGGGCAAGACCCAATCCACTCTTCTTCTCCCCCCCTCCTCAGCTAAATTAATTGAGTGCAGACATCTTTTGCATTTTGCACTCAGTTTTGCAGCAACTGAAGTAAGCTGATATCAAGGGAGTGGGGGTGGGGAGAGCAACTGGGACATTTTAAAATCAGCTGAAAAGTGGGACAATAAATGATTAATTGGTACTGTTTCTGCCAAACTGGGACAATTGGAGGGCATGAAAAATGTTTGGGGGTAAGAAAAATACACTTCATTCAAGAAGAGTTTGTGGGACCGGCTTTTTAGTATTACATGCCATGTAGTTCTACTAGGCCATGCTGGCTAGGCAATTCTGAAAGTCCCCAAAGTAACTTTCCTAACCTCTGGCTCTAGCACTCTAAATATCTGTGTCAGTCTTTGCACTGTTATTCTGTTTTCCTGCTACAGTGGACAAAGTGGCTCAGGGAAGACTGAAGCCGCCAAAGCAATTGTCCTGTACTTGTCCAGACTGTACCAACGAGGAGAAGGTCCTGGAAAAAAACAAGTATGTTTTATATATTAACATCACAACCATCACCAGTGGTGTCATTAGGGAGGTGCAGGGGGTGCTGACCACACCAAGTGACATTCTAAGGTGGGGATGACACCACTGCACCTCAAACACCTACCTATTGGTAGATATGGGCTGTGGGACTCATCTGCTTCCCAGTCCTTTATGAGATGGTGGGAGTGGAGTGAATTTCAGTGGGAGGAGAAAGGGGAAGCCCCAGAATTTTTTAAAATTAAAATCTCACATTTCATTTTTTAAATTTTTTTAAAAAAAATTTAATTAAAATTTTTGATTTTTTTTAAAAAGTTATTTTTAAAAAATGCTTTAAAATGGCACCTTTTAACAAAATCTTCACTGTGTATATGTAAATACATTTAGGTTGTGTGGATGATATTTTAATTTGAAGGTACATTTTGCTAGTTGTTTATGACTATTACCATGACATTCAGTGGTATATGGGAATTATGATTTATGAGTAACATTAGTGCAAAAAAGCATTACTACCCCCTAAGTAAGATCACTGAGTTATAACTGATTAAAACAAATATGTTTTCTTAACTGGATTTTAGCCATTAACAACACAACAGTGATGGCAATATTCCCATTGTCATTTACAGCCATGTGATGTGCTGCCCATTCTAGAAAGCTTTGGAAATGCAAAGACCGTCTTAAATGATAACTCCAGCCGCTTTGGAAAGTTCTTGCATATTTACCTGAAACAGTGAGTAAGAGGAAGGAGTGCTTCCAGATTTGTATATCTCCTGATATGCAATAATTTCTTCAATTTTGTCAATTGATGTCACTTCCTTAGACATTTTTCTTGGAAGCTCTTGGCAGCAATTAATTGGATTTGTATTAGAACTGTTCCAAATATATACTATATTTGTTTTGCTGAGGTGGCCATATGGTTTGAAGGGCAGGGTTGTTTTTTTTGGCGGGGGAAGTTGTCCTCTCCAAATTTTTTATTCATTTTAGAGTTGTGGAATTATAAGGAAAATGTTTCATTTAGCTGATGCACTATAGAACCATAATAAGAGAGAGAGAGAGAGAGAGAGAGAGAGAGAGATGGGAATATATTGTTCAATACATCTTCAAATTAAAAAGAAATAAAAAATTACCAAATTAACTAAATTAAAAATTGCCCAAAATTAGTGTAGGACAACAGCACAAACAACAACAAACACTGCAGCCTCCCAACAAATTTGATCCTCTGGAGAAGTCCTGAAATACAATAAATATTCCTGTTTTAAATAGAAAAAAAATGTAGTCTAGCTAGTCAACAAGGGGTAGAGAGACCATTCAGGATGTACAGTTGTGTATATTCCATTATAGGAACAATATATTTATTATCTAACACTCACTAAACATGTTTATGAAGGATACTTCTATCGGTTAACCCTCATAGCCCATTGCAGCAGGGGTGATGAAGTTTTGTTCCCCCCAGATTTGTGGACTTTGGTTCCCAAAATCCATAGCCAATATAAGTGATCATGGGAATGGACAGCCTTAAAAAAGTGCTTCTGTGTTCAGATGAAAATCTGCTAGATACTGGGCCTTCCTTTGAGTCTGAAATAGTGTGAGTTGTCCAAGGTTGCCCTGTGGGTTTCCATGGCTGTACAGAGATTTGAAACCGTGCTTTCCAGAGTCTTCCAACACTCACACTGCTACACCATGCTGGCTCTCCTTCAATAGGTAGCTTGTCCACATACCAGAAATGTTGAACACAGCCTAACTACTTGAAATCCAATTGTTAGTCCCACCTAGAAGAGATCCATTGAATCAATAGGAACATGGTATGTCAATATTGATGTTAGTCTCATTGATTCAGTGAGTCTGCTCTATTTTTGGCTAACAGCTGGTTAGGCCAGGGTTTTCTAGGCTGCTGTTATGTTAAAGCAATTTAAATGTAATTTGCAAAACAGTTCCAATTCTCAAGCTGGTGTGTCTCCTAGGAAGTGATCTCTGGTGAATTCACTGTATGAGTGGTTAGTGGAGTAACTGGCGGGTTTATATGTAATTTTTCTCTCTCCTAAAAACTACCATTTGCCTTGAATTAAATGTCTTGTGTTCACTAAAGGTATTTCCAGGGCACATAGTATTTCAAACAATGGGGGAATGCGGAGGGAAGGACCCAGTCAGAATAACAGGTTTGATCTCCTGCTAATTTCCAGTCATTTCCCATTTTTTTGTCTTTTTTTTTCCCAAATCCAAAAATCACCATCAACACTTCTAATGGAGTGTTAATGTTCCATAGGGCACTTGGGGAAAGTAGAAGCCTCTTTCTTAAGAATGCTTCTTAAACCTCTTAGGTTAAATGCCTCCATTCTTTTTTGAAGGACTCCCTTGATAAAGGTACAAATGTTGCCTTGGCAGGCTGCAGGTTGCATGTTACTTCTATAAAGTCTACAGTCGGGGTATGAAATAAAATGACTCCTCTTAACAATTTTTTTTCTTTTGCAGTGGATTCATGGTGGGTACATCTATCTCCCAGTACCTTTTGGAAAAGTCTAGAGTTGTTTTTCAGGTAAGAATCAACCATCCTCACATCTTAGACCACTTTTGTGTGCAGTTAATAGTTTTATGTCAGCAAATCCCAATTCTGTGATCTTTAAACACACATTGGACAGAATCAGTTTGGAAACAACCTACAACTAATGGCAATACGTACTTGTTGTAATACTTCAGCTTTCTTTTTCAGAGGATATTTTAAAATAAGGAGTAATGAGTAACATTAAAGAGGCAATACAAAAAAGAGAAAATAGCCACCACTGCAACTTTCACAACCTTCTCCTACTTCCGCCCCTTAATATTCCATGTTCTACTAAGAGATTTCTTTTATGCAAAGAGGAAGGGGATGCAGGGGAAATTAATGAGTATGGTAGAGACATGGGTTTGGACAAGCTCTGGTTTCTATCAGCCCCTCTGCCACATCATATTCAGTGTCTTGTTCCTAATTTTGTTATTCTATAGCAGGGGTGGGAATCTATAAATCTTCAGATATTGTTGTAGTGCAAGCCTCTTCTGCCGTAACCAGCATAGCAAATGGCGAGGAATGCTGGGTGTTGCAGTATCCAATGTTATCTAGAAGGCTGCAAGATTCCCAGCCCTGAGTTACAGAGCACTGAAACTGGTCTTAACTGTTAACTCTCTCTCTCTTTCTCGCTCTTTCTCTCTCTGTTTTTTCCTTTTCCTTTTTTTCTGTTTGAGGGCCATGGTGAGAGGAGCTTCCATGTCTTTTATGAGTTGCTTGCTGGACTGCCAATAGAACAAAAGGAAGAGCTGTATCTGCAGGAGCCAGAGACTTACTTTTATCTCAATCAGGCAAGTAAATAAATGACATCAAGCACAGTGGTGCCTTTGCTGTCTTATACATTGTGGCCAAAAAAATTTTAAATAATTTTTATTAAGATTTTCTTATATACATACATAGCAAGAAAAGAAAAAAGAGAAAAATAATAATGACAAAGATGTACATACAAAAAAGAAAACAAACAACAACAAGGACATTATACAAATAGAAAAAAAAGTTACATTGCTCTGGTCTTCCAAAAAAAAACGCTTACCAATGTATTATTAATCAAATTAGTAATTAGTATTTTGCTAATAGTTCCTTACTAGGACCATCTAACTTAATTGCCATAATTTTTTATATTTTTTTCCATTTATTTTCATGTTCTGCTTGTTCTTTTTGCTGCTGTCATAAGTCAGTCTGTCCATATGTAGTAGTCATATATCCTTGTGACCATTCATCTAAAGATGGCATGTCTTGGATCTCCGTTTCTTGCTAGGGAGATGCGGGCTGCTGTTATCATATACAGGATTAGACTTGTCATACCTGTGTCATTTTTAATTGTATTGTGTCTAACATATTAAGCAGAAATTTTCAGGAAGGAGGGGAAATTTTATATCTAATACTTCCTCACTTCTTATGTATTACAATCCAGTATTTTTTTTACAGTCACATCCACCACAGGTGAAAATAGGTTCCAACCTTCTCCTTACACTTCAGCATTATTATCATAATGCGGATTATCGAGCTAATCTAGCTGGAGTTATGTACCACTATGAAATACTTTTAATATATCTCTCTCAGCGCACTTCCTTTTGTAAATTTCTGTTTGTTTCCAAGACTGCTCCCACATAAGTTAATGTAATTGGAGTGAGCTATATTCCTCATCCACTTAACCATGCTTTCCTTGACAGTTTTCTTCTTCCATTTCCACATCTAAAAGATATTATACTTTTTTTATAATCCTTTTTCCCCTCTTAATAAAATCTTGTCAAAAGGTTGCCATTCCGATCTATTCCAACCTCTTTCATATCATTGTTGAATTCTTTTTTTATTTGAAGGTATAAAATGTGGCCAACATTCACAGATTAAAACTGGCAAACTTTGACAAAGCAATATCAGAGTGTGTGCAAGGTGAGAAAAGTTACTAATGAGGAAGAACACACAAGCTGGGAGAGGCTTCACCAGTTTGCTTTTGCCTAAGCCTACTGGGAAGGGCAAGATTTCCACCATCTTTTCTCCTCTTGGTCCCCTAGGTTAACTGAGTGCAAAGTACTTTAATGAAAAATTGGGAGAGGATTATTGGGACTGTCCCTGCTAGATCAGGACAACTGGAGGATATGCTTACATATAAATACATTGATTGAAAGATAAGCTGTGTTAGTCCGGAGAATCAGTGGCCTGTTACAGCAGGCAAAAATAAAGCTGCTTCGAGTCACTTGGAGGTATGGTATTTCAATGATACATGAGTCCTAAGAGTCTGGAAGCTGCCAAAGCTGCACTCCAGTCCTTAGGAGTGGCGTGGCTTGGTGCGGCTTTTGGACTCTTAGGACACATGCATCATTGAAATACCATACCTCCAAAGTGACTCAAGCAGCTTTATTTTGGCTGTCTGTAAAGGCCATTATGTAAAGAGATTTTGTAGTACCTTTGAGACTAGTTGAAAAAAGAAGTTGGCAGCATGAGCTTTCATAGCTTAAGTCTACTTCCTCCAATGCTTTTGGTGGCCACCAAAAGATCTGATGAAGTAGACTTAAGTCTATGGAAACTCATGTTGCCAACTTCCTTCTTTCAGTTAGTCTCAATGGTGCTACAAGATTCTCTTACATATAAGTACATAGTATATTGGCTAAAAGTCACTTGAGTGAGGCTTTTCACATAGTGCATTCTCTGTCCCTAGAGAAACCAAGAACATTGTTTGGTAATGGGTGTGTGGGGGGAGGGACAGTCATAGCACCTCTCTCTGTGTATGTGTACACGCATGTGTGTCTTCAACTTGCCTGTGGACAAATGGTGACCCTATGGTTTTCTTCATCAAGGAAATACCAAAGGTGGCTTTACTATTGAACTTCCTCTGAAATACAGCATTCATCACCTGCCTGACCTGTTTACTTCCCAGGTCAGATGGGATCTGGTGCCTTCAGAGTATTTAGGCCCTTAGAGCTCTTTTACCAACTGCAAGAAATCTTTGGATGATTAAATCTAATAAAGCTTTTCAAATGGACAATCTTACTGTAAAGTTATTTCAGATCTATTTTGCAGTCAATCACTGCCTCAAACAGCAGCTAAACTGTGGGGCTTTGTTACAGTTCTCCCGGACGGCGCCTTGGACAAATCACATGCTCTCAGCCTCAGGGGAAGGCAATTGCAAAGCTCTTCTGAACAAATCTTGCCAAGAAACCCCCATGAAGGGTTGCCTTAGGGTTGCATAAGTTGGGAAAGACTTGAAGGCACACAACAGCAGCAGCAACAACATAGGTAAATGTACAGTTACTGAACTGTAACAGTATTATTCTACTACAGCTACCGTGGTAATGAATTTAAGCCAGACTCCTTTTCATCACCAATTTACAAAATTGGTCTAATCCAAATTGGCCTATGTAACAATCTCTTCACCTCAAATGCCACACAAGTTTTCTTTATGACCTACCCCTTTGAGCTAAATTTATATTTGTCTATTCTGGACGATCACTATGTTATCTTGTTCATGTCAGAACAATCTGCTTACTCATCTGTCTCCTGTTACAAAATGTATTAGTTTTGCAAAAAAAAGTTGAGATTCACATGATGATGATGAGTATGTAGTATTTTCCTATTTAACAAAGAATGCACTAGCTGTATAAGAATTTGTTTTTGAGATGTTCATCAAGAAAATAATTCAGTCCTTTTACACCTCAATTATGATGTTAGAAGACACACTGGGACATGAAATTCATATTCTGCACAACAAATAATTTAGACAACTTGTTTCTCGTGATCAGGACTGGGGAACCCTTGCTTCCAGGTACGTGTGACCTGCAGTTCCCATTATCCACTCTCAGTCTGTCTAGTATTTGTGCTTTCAAATATAATGTGTTAAACCAATAGGTATAAAGAGTGTAGCTATAAACAGCATTAAAAGGTTCAATAACATATCCAAGAAAACTGTACCCTGACTATTCTCCTGATTTTCTAGAGGACTTGTTCTAGGTTTATAAGGCAGATTTCATGGCTGGCATCCATAGTTTTTTGCGGTGGTTATTGGGTGGGCTATGTGGCCATGTCTTAGAAGGTTTATTCCTGACGTTTCACCGCCTTGTGTTGACATCATCTCAAAAAGATGCCAGCCATAGACTGCAAACATCACTAAGAAATACTCATCAAGCCTGCCTGAAAACAAAAACTAACAAAGTGACATTTTTAATGGGCAGACTTATCCATTCACATCAGTGCAATGTAATTTAATCGTCTCTTCAAATATTCCTAGCGGCATCACCTTTTTTGTTAAATGTCTAAAAAGTAAAGTGTGATAGCTTTCAAGGAATATGGATTTTCCTACAGGCATTCTTAGAAAAGGATACATCCCATATGGTGCTATGAACTTTAACTATCTTGGCTGGATGCTATGGAATCCGGGGTTTGAAACTTAGGGAGGAGCAGTTTAGAGAGAGATTTCTGATGCAGTTTCATGCATTCCTAACTAGGGGTGTATGTTGCTTCTTCCAGGGCAGAGTCTGTGAGTTTCCAGGAAGGGAGATGATCAAGATTTGGGTCTTGATGAAGGCTCTCCGGGTTTATGGGCTCTCTGATGGACCAACTGACCTCCATCTGGGCAGTGCTTGCTGGCATCTACAGCTGGGGAACATTTGCTTTACCCCTGTGAGGTATGTTGTTCACCTTTGAGTTTCGACTGGCAGGAGCAACTGTCAGCTGCATCAATGGAAATGGCCCCAAGTGTCCCCATGTTCATTTAATCCATTGGTCCCTTCCCCAATCTGGCTAGAAGGGAAAGAAGCAGGGCTGGCTATCCCATTTCTCCTATACCTCCATATGCCACCAGGCTTGGGTTGTACAGTGTATCTGTCTTCACCCATCCAGCTTCTCTGCAGAGTGCCTAGGCAGATTAGCATGCCATCCTCTTGGGGAAGGAGCACTTTTGGGACCCAGCCTAGTCAAGAAAGATGAAACATCTCTTTTAAAATCAGCATATGCAAGAGATTTATGTATTTCCCTTAGAATACACCTACTGTTGATAAGGGTCACAGTGCCATAAACACCAAGAGATGTCTGGAATATATTATACTGGTACCAATAATGCCTACAGTTTTATCTTCCCCTCCTTTTCTTTCTTTCTCCCCTCTCTCCCTCTCTCTCTATCATATCTAGAAAGAATCCTTTGAGCTTGCAATATTCCCAGTGAAACAGAAATCCAGATAATTGCCAATTTGCTACGTATTTCTGCGGATCTCCTTCAAAGAGCTATCACCCATCGGGTCACTGTGAGTATAGCCTCTTCTGTGTTGGCATATCCCACTTTCTCGCTTTATTTATTATGTGTTTATTTAAGCTCCACTCTTCCAAAATGCCTCAGAGTGGCTTACAAATTGGTACTTAGACAGTTCCTTGCTTTGAGGCTTGCAGTCTAAATTAGGCTCTTCACAGAGGATTTAGGACGGAGTGGCTTTTGTTCTGTAACATTAAGAAAAAAGAGATATAAGTACATTCTATGCTCTTCGAGTTGTTTCTGAGCATCAGAAGCATATTTACTGACATTTGGTTCCAGATGCCACTGACTGCATAGATGTAGGATTTTCCTTGCTCAAATAAGTGCTTCTTTTATTTTCATAGAGTGGGGCAAGGGAGGGATGGGGGATAAACTCCTTAAAATTCTTAGTTGAAATAAAATACACAGATCAGGCAGTCAAATCTGAATTTTATTTAACTCAGTTCAGGTATAAGATTTCAGGTGTAGTATGTTTAAGTTCATTTTGGTTCCCTAGAAAAAGTATGTACAAGCACCTATTAGAAATAAGGAGCTGGTGTGTTGCAGAGGAAACCTCTAATTGATTTTATGTGCCAGTACATCATTATGGATCCAAAGGAATTAATACAAACCTAGGATGAGTACAGAATTTGGTGTAGGTGGGTCAAGGAGAAACAGAAGCTCTACCTGCTTCCTCTCTCTCTTTTTTAACGGATGAGTTGTGATTCGTGAACCAGTATAGAGATCTACAGTTTTCTCCAAAGACTAAAATAAGATTTGTATCAAATTTGTTTGATGGGGAGGGGCTTAGGAACTAACTTAAAAAATGTTGTGCATTTTGGGGTGAATCATACAAAATTGGAGTGTAACTGAGTGGTTATATAAATGCAATTTAAATAAACTAGATACAGCATTCAGTTGTAAATACAAAACACTAATCCAGCTATTAACAGTGAGATCTTTGGAGCTTTCATTTTACAGAATGTAATTCCTGAATTATTTCCAAAGTGTTAAACTGTGCAGACGGTAGCAGTTTATATGCTGGCTATTTGCCATAATAAATGAAATGTATGAGCAGTTTATGGGGACAACCCTGAATAAAGATGAATGAGCAAGATAAACAGACTATACAACATATAATTAAAATTAAAGCTTTGTCATCTAAATACCTCCAACAAGAAATCTTTCAGGTTTCTATTTTCATATATTTTCACCATTCAATACCAACATCTCTGTCTCCCAAACCATGTTATGACCAGAATTCACTCCATTGTCAGTAGAAAGTGCCATAGATGCCAGGTAACCTTCCCCACTTTCTCTCTTGTCTGTTGGGTTCATTCACATTAATTGTTTCCTTTTCCTCTACTTTTTCAGAATGCTATTGCGAAGGTTTTTATACTCCTTGCTCTTTGATTGGCTGCTGATGAAAATCAATGAATGGCTAGCCCCACTGGAAATGGACAGCACCATTGGCATTGTTGACATAATGGCTTTGAGGTTACTTCCTGTATTCACTTTACGTGTACTTGGGAGTACATTTTGTTTTTGCCCTTGTGAAGCATCTGCAGGGTTCTAATGGGAACTACCTGAAGTCAGTTGCCAAAACACATGTAGGTAGATTTGGTTTGGTATTTTCAGATAGCCTTCTCTGGTGTAGATTGGTGTAGTGGTTAGAGTGGACCTGGCCGTTGGGGTGTTTTTTCCTCGAAGCAATTATGTGGCATGTCGTTGACCATATTCAATCAGTATGAAAAATAGCAGAGTTTGGCCCGCCTATGCCATTTATCCTTTTTTCAGTGAGTGCATCGCTCTTTTCAAACACAAATTTGACCTTACCAACCACGAGAGCAATTACTGCACAAGCATGACTGTATTTAGTAGTTCATGTGGAATATCTATATTAGATCTTCTACAGCAGCAGGCCTGGGAAATCCCCTACTAAAATGTCCAGAAGATGCAACTATGTTCAAACATAATTAAAACCCCTATTAAGTTTTGGACTTTTGGCTAAGATCAAGTGTGTACAGTAATTCTCTTCTCCAAGTACACCTGATTGTTATATGTGTGCATGTGCGTGCGCACGCAGGCATTCAGCAACTGTATCACTTCTCACTTTGTACATTGTGATGATTGGAAAACTTAAAAACATCCATCAGAAAGAATAATGGCAGGAGAGAAGAAGTACCTGTGGTGCAGTTTCTTAGATCCAGAGATTGTACTAGAATAATAGAATCATAGAGTTGGAGCCACAAGGGCTACCAGTTCAAACTCCTGCTATGCAGGAAACACACCAAAACACCCCAAAAAATGGCCATCCAGCCTCTGTTTAAAAATCTCCAAAGGAGGAGACTCACCACTCTCCCAGGGAGTGTGTTCCACCATTGAACAGCTTTTACTGTCAGAAAGTTCCTCCTAAGGTTTAGGTGGAATCTCTTTTCCTGTAGTTTGAACCATTGTTCAGGTCCTATTCTCTGGAGCAGCAGAAAACAAGCTTGCTCCGCTCAATATGGACCTTATCACACTGACAAAAAACCCTCCTGACTTTGAAAAGCAGCCTCCAAAGGTGAATTACGTGCGATAATCCCATAGCAACCCACAACCTGACGGTATCCCGTTGGAGCAGTTGGGGGGGTTTGTCAGTACATAAGGTCTAGGACATCCTTTCTTAAACAGGTTTATCAGATCATCTCTTAAGTTTTTTTTTCCAGTCTAAACATACCCAGCTCCCTAAGTCTTGGCTTGTCTGGCTCAGATAGGATTTACCCGGACAGGGGTGGGGGAGACCACCTGCAGTAGGGGAAGGCAAAGGCAAACCCACTCTAAACAAACCTTCCCAAGAAAACCCATCATGGGTTCACCTTAGGATCTCCATGAGTCGTCGGCAACTGAAAGCACACAAGAAGAACAACAATAGTGCTATAACAGTGAGAGGATATTGACTATGGCTCATTATCTCTTAATGGCTTGAATCACACATTATCAAATTCTGGGATTGTTGGTTCATGGGTGTTTAAAATTCTCAGCCAGAAAGCCTCTCAAGCACCTCTGACCAAACTATGCATCCTGGAATTCTATGGGATGCAGCCTGGCTTTTAAAACTGGGATTAAAGTGCTACAGTTGTGTACTGTGAAAAAGACCTTAGGTTGTATAAAACAATATGGCTCCTTTTCCTTCCTTCTCTGGTAAGGAGGATGCCCAAACTGCAAAAAAGCAACAGTGGATGACAGTCCACTTGGTATTCATATATTGTTGTCTCACCAATTAAAATTGACCAGCACCATGTATTCAGTCTGCATGGTCTACTATCATTTTTCTGTGCACTGTTTATCATTTTCATGATGACTTGTAAACCAGAAGTGAAAGGTTTGTGTGCCTTTTTATGTATCCCCAGGATCTTGGAGTGAACAGTCTGGAACAGCTGTGCATTAACTTGCCAATGAACATCTCCAGCACTGTTTCAGCCAGAGTTTTATTGCACAAGAGGAGGTAAAAGAGATTGCGGGATGCACATGTGAGCATAACAGCTTTCCATGAGCACAAGAGGAAACATTTAAGGAGAGGTAGAGCGCGATATAATCCTCCTCAGGTTTTGAGTAGACAATATCTTGACAAGTTTGCAGCAGGTCTAAGAAATAGATCCTTTTTCAAAATTTGGTGTTACTAGTGAGGCCAGTGTGTGCAGTGGTTTGAGTGTGGACTGTGACTCTGGAGACCAGAGTTTGTTCCCCTTCGACCATAAAACCCACTGGTGACCACAGCAAGTACATCCTCTCAGCCTCAGAGGATGGCAATGGCAAACCTCCCTCTGAACAATCTTTCAAAGAAAACCTCATGATAGGTTTGCTTTTGGGTTATATAAGTTGGAAAACTGAAGGCACATAACAACAAAGTTGTGCCAGCTCATACATATGATGCATATTAGTATTTTTCACCTGTCATTTGAAAACTTTCTACTGTGCATGAATATTTTATCCAAGTGATTCTTTAAGTATGTGGTGGGAAGCAAAAACCATGGAATAAAAAGTAGCCGATTCATTTGGTCTTAGGTGTTGTATATCATGGCATAAGAAAGTTATTGAAAAAGTGCTTTGATGTTTATTTACACCAAAAGTGTAAAGGCTGTTACGTACATGTTAAATCTAATTTGTAGTTTAATGTATGTTAAATTACGACACTAAAATCTCACCAGAATGAAGGTGAAAAATCCCATCCATGATTTAGATCACCAGTGGGTTTTATGGTTGAAGGGGAATCACTTGTTTTGTGGAGAGAAACAATGGCTTCTCTGTCTTACTCTCTTATCTTCTGTCTTATCTTTATCTTATTGTCAAATCATGTTCGTGTTATTGTCATTGTCCTCTCTGATGTTCTGTTACCATTGTCTTTTGTTTTTAGTAGCTTTACAACTACAGAAACTCTTATAACCATGTTTTCTTTAGTAGCTCTGTATGCCTCTTTCTTTGAGTATACATTCATCTGTCTTTCATTCCCTTTCTCAATTGTTCTCTATTTTATTACTCCATCCTTGCCTGTTGTATGTCTTGCTGTCTCTACACTGAAGAATTAATGCAGTTTGACACCACTTTAAATACCTGGCTCTGCATTATGGAATTCAAATCTTAGTTTGTGTGAGATTTTATTGCCTTTTCTTTTTTTCTTTTCAAGAGCTCTGTGCACAACAAACTACAAATCCCAGGAATTCCTAGATGAATGTATTACAGTTTAAGCGGTGTAAACTTTAACGAATTTAATGAATACTGCATGTGCATTAGCTTCTGACAGTTCGGAAAAGTAAGGTTTACACAACATAAGAAATTAAAATGCTACGCTCCCGATTTGTTCCCAGAATGTACTAAAATTAATGGACTTTCACGATGGGGAAAGTTATTTACATTCAGACTGGGGGAAAGTGAATATCATGATTAATATGAAATGCATTTGTTCTGGTCTCTGATTTAGTTTTAAGATTCATTCAAATTATTTTCTGATCATTAGGAGAGTATACACAGGAAAGACTAATTTGAGTCTGTATCCAAATATCTCAGAGTCCTGCATGGACTTGTAATAGCTGGAAGGCCACATGGATCGTGCATATCCTGGATGATCAGACCTTATGTACACAGGTCCAGATTGTTGGGTTCTCTTTCCACTTGTGTCATGTGGAGTAAACGTATATTTGCATGGTTTAAATCTTTTAGTTAGAAATTAGCATATGTTGAATAAGACATCTCTTTTTTCCTTTTTGCTCTTCTCTCATGTTGATTTTGTCTGAGTGTCCTAAAATATTCACAATAAACCTTGATGTTAGTCCGAAGGCTTTTAGGGCCGCTCCATAGTTTTTTTTTGTGGAGTTTTGGGCTATGTGAAACCATTTCTAGAAGAATTTATTCTGACATTTCCCCTGTATCTGAGAAAGATGCCAGCAAACAGATGCAGGATGTGACAAACAGCTAATGCAGTCCCAGCTGACAAACAGCAGAACTCTTTCCCTGTTTCCTGTGTCAAGTCATCCTTATATCATAAAATCATAGGATCACTAGAGTTGGAAGAGACCACAAGGGCCATCTAGTTTCAACCTCTGCCTCTGTTTAAAAACCTTCAAAGATGGAGACTCCACCACTCTACAAGGAGTGTGTTTTTGAACTGTCGAAAACGCTCTTACTGTCCTAAGTTTCTTCTAATGTTTTGGTGGAAATCTTCTTTTCTGTAGCTTGCATATCCATTTCTACCGTGTCCTGTTCTCTGAAGCACAGAAACAAGCTTGCTTCCCATCTAATATTACACAGCTTCAATACTTCAGCAGGGATATCATTCACTCTTAAGCTTCTCTTCTCCAGGCTAAACAGACCCAAATTCCAAAGTTTGCTCCTCATAGGACTGGTTTCCAGACCTTAACCATTTTGTATACCTACCTCTGGACATGCTGCAGCATCTCAATATCTTTTTTGTTCATGTCATTTCATTATAGTTTGGCCCTCCTATCCACAAATTTTTAAATCCATGGATTCAAGCAATCCATAGCTTGAAAAATATTCCAAAAAAAGGTAATTCCAAATAACAAGGCTTGATTTTCCATTTTATATAAGGGATATCATTTTGCTTCTGCCATTATATTTGATGGGACTTGAGCATCTAGGATTGTTGTTATCCAAGGGATCCTGGATCCAAACCCCAGCAGATAACAAGGTACATGTACTGCATTGTCATTATCAATTCATTATGTTCTAACTGGAATTAATTATAAATTGAATTATAACTGAATATATATGTGAATTATAATGTCAATTTAACTTATTATTAACTCATCTATATGATCTTCTGTTTCTGACATAAGGAAAGATCATAACAAAGGGGGCATCTACACTGTAGAAATAATGCAATTTAACATGACATTTAAGTGCTGTACTCATCCTATGGAATCCCAGAGTTTGTAGTTTTACAAGGTCTTTAAGCCTTCTGCCAAGAAAGTGCAGAGATTCTGTAGGGTGGAGCCATGGCAGTTAAACTTGGTGTCAAACTGCATTATTTCACATGTAGATTTTAAAAATATTCGGCCATTTATGGATGTGGATCTTTAAGATTTCAAACATATTTCCATCAGCCCAGAGAATGTGATTGCTCAGTAATTATTTTTATATAAATAAGAGTTTTATTTTTAATCAGGCCACCAAACACCTTCCTACGAAGTGCCATTGCATCATGCCAACAGTCCTTGTATGCAAAGCCAAGCTGCCTTTGCCTGTCTTCACTATCCAACTAGATGCAGGGCCTGTTACTTACCGGAATACATGGACAGAGGGATATTTGCTCATGTCATGCCCTTCTGTCTTTGAGTTTATCTTGTTGCTTGTATTTTTGGATGTAGCTTACTAAAAACACTTAACTTATTAGGTACTAGGTGAGGCAAAATGTGAGTTTTGTGTTTTCACCAACAACAAGTAAAGAACCATGTAATTCTCACACACCCTTTTGATCTGGAGATGTTGTTTTCAGGTAAGAATTCATTTCTGGGGTGTGAGAATTCTGTTTGTAGCATCCTGAATTCTGGATTACAATTTAAGTCTGGGATGTACCCTTTTAGGTGTCTTTTTTAAAAAGTACTTTCTGAATTAAACGCATATGGTATAGTGGTTTGAGTTGTGCTAACCTGGAGAGCAGGGTTTGCTCCCACTTAGGCCATGGATATACCCAAAGGGTGACCTTGGAATCAAACTCTCTCAGATTCTCAGAGGAAGGCAAGGTGCAAACCCTCGTGAACAATCTTACAAATAAACCCCTGTGATATGTTTGCTTTAGGGTTGCCATAAGTTTGGGAACTAATGAAGCATGGAGCACGCAAATTTACATATTTATAGTTCAACTTTTAATTAAAATGTATATTGATCATGTTTTTGAATGGTATTTAGAGGTGAAAACAGATTTTGTATGAGAATAAAATAATTACTTCATAGTGGTTTGGGAAAACTACGGTAGATGATGCTTCCAGTTCTTAATGCAGCTGTTCCTGTTTCTGTAATCAACCAAAAAAGTATATCAACATGTGAAGCCTCAAACTCTCCTTTAGAAAGACAGAAATTGAGATTTTTATAAATCAGTTTACAGGTAGACAGGGCCATACTGAGTGTAGTTTTCATAGTACTATAAAATACATGTTTATACTGGGTAAAAATGTCCCTTTAATATAAAATAATTATATGCTGTTAAATGGTGAGGACACCAGGTGCCAACCCTTAGTTGTTAGTATGTATATAAGGACTACTGAAAATCCAGAGCGATATGGATTTGAGGATAGAGAATAGGAGAGAGGAAGTTGGTCTGTTAGTTTGGGTGTGTGGTTGTAATTATATCAGACAAGTGTATATGATGAAGTTAGAGCTTTTGTTGTATATATTGTACATATTGCAACCTGAAGATAAAGCCATCCAAGGACTTTGGAAGAAGTCAATGTGTCTGTGCCTCATTTCAGGTTATCAGTGCCTTGTTGCCAAATACTGCATACTACATGCTGGTGTTACTAAGTTTTTTACTATTTATAAGCATAAATGGAATGTTGGCAACCTCTTTTTTGGGCCTATTTTTGTTTTGTTTTTGTCACTGCATACATGCAGTACACAGAATAGAACCAAACAGTTTTACTCAGAATAAGCCCATGGAGTTCATAGAGTATCCTCCCAATCAGTGTGTATAGCAATCTTAGTCTCAGAACTCATTAATTCTTAAATAACAGTGTTTAGTGAATCTGAACTTGCTTTACAGTCCATAAGTTTCTAAAAAATAAAAACAATGACCAGCTCCATCCAGAAAGTTGGTGATATTTCTTCCAAAGCATCTCAAGGTATTTGTAAAATGTTTTAAAGTTTGTCTTGTGCTTGTGGTATATGCACCATGCGAATCTTCTATGTTGTTTAGTCCAGAAATGACATTAATTTTTGTATTCATAATAGTGTAGTCAAGAGTCATTTTTAACACATGGTGGCACTGAGTATTTTTTTTTTAACTTTCATCATCAGATTGATTTTTAGGCCCCCAGAGTCCTTGTAGTTTTAACAGGATTTCCAAACTCTCCAGGGTAGGGTCAGTTTGTAAAAAATAATTATAGGGTCTCCCTTTGTCAAGATTGATTTACCCTTTAAAATGAAGCCAGTTGATAGTTGGACTGATTTTTTTAATCTACAATTATATTTGTAGATTACTTTTTTAAAGGATTTTATCTAACTTATAAGCCACACAATAAAGGATATATAATGTGATGTATAAAAGACATGCCATTCTATTCTGAGTACCATATTTTTTTCAATACAGAGACTATTGGACTTTGGAAGAGTTTGCAAAAATGACAATATAGACCATAAGGATGATGGAATGCTGGTCCATCTGCCTTGTCTTTTCAAATATAGCATTCCAAATTATTGTGAATCTTTTGTTTCTTTGGTTTCTTTTTGTCATTTTTGCTGAAGCGGGTTTTCCAACTTTTTTCCAGAGAGACAAAAGGAACAGCAGGACAGCCTGAGAGAAAGCAGGGACTAGACGCTGTGGTCCTTGAAGCCTCAAGCCGACATTG
>NC_056523.1:138534487-138598853 GCF_019175285.1 Sceloporus undulatus | reverse complement strand
AGCACCTTTGAGACTAGTTGAAAGAAAGAAGTTGGCAGCATGAGCTTTCATAGACTTAAGTCTACTTCCTCCAATGCTTTTGGTGGGCCACCAAAAGCATCTGATGAAGTAGACTTAAGTCTATGGAAACTCATGTTGCCAACTTCCTTCTTTCAGTTAGTCTCAATGGTGCTACAAGATCTCTCTACATATAAGTACATAGTATATTGGCTAAAAGTCACTTGAGTGAGGCTTTTCAATAGTGCATTCTCTGTCCCTAGAGAAACCTAAGATACATTGTTTGGTAATGGGTGTGTGGGGGAAGGGACAGTCATAGCACCTCTCTCTGTGTATGTGTACACGCATGTGTGTCTTCAACTTGCCTGTGGACAAATGGTGACCCTATGGTTTTCTTCATCAAGGAATACTCAAAGGTGGCTTTACTATTGACTTCCTCTGAAATACAGCATTCATCACCTGCCTGACCCTGTTTAGCTTCCCAGGTCAGATGGGATCTGGTGCCTTCAGAGTATTTAGGCCCTTAGTAGCTCTTTTACCAAACTGCAAGAAATCTTTGGATGATTTAAATCTAATAAAGCTTTTCAAAATGGACAAATCTTTACTGTAAAGTTATTTCAGATCTATTTTTGCAGTCATCACTGCCTCAAACAGCAGCTAAACTGTGGGCTTTGTTACAGTTTACTAAACCCACTGGCTGACCTTGGACAAATCACATGCTCTCAGCCTCAGGGGAAGGCAATTGCAAAGCTCTTCTGAACAAATCTTGCCAAGAAACCTCCATGATAGGGTTGCCTTAGGGTTGTCATAAGTTGGGAAAGACTTGAAGGCACACAACAGCAGCAGCAACAACATAGGTAAATGTACAGTTACTGAACTGTAACAGTATTATTCTACTACTAGCTACCGTGGTAATGAATTTAAGCCAGACTTCCTTTTCATCACACAATTTACAAAATTGGCTCTAATCCAAAATTGGCCTATGTAACAATCTCTTCACCTTTCAAATGCCACACAAGTTTCTTTATGACCTACCCCTTTGAGCTAAATTATATTTGTCTATTTCTGACGATCACTTTATGATTCTGTGTTCATGTCAGAACAATCTGCTTACTTTCATCTGTCTCCTGTTACAAAATGTATTAGTTTTGCAAAAAAAAGTTTGATTCACATGATGATGATGAGTATGTAGTATTTTCCTATTTAACAAAGAATGCACTAGCTGTATAATGAATTTGTTTTCTGAGATGTTCATCAAGAAAATAATTCAGTCCTTTTACACCTTCAAATTAATGATGTTAGATAGACACACTGGGACATGAAATCATAATTTCTGCACAACAAATAATTTAGACAACTTGTTCTCTGTATCAGGACTGGGGAACCCTTGGCCTTCCAGGTACTGTGACCTGCAGTTCCCATTATCCACTCTCAGTCTGTCTAGTATTTGTGCTTTCAAATATAATGTGTTATACCAATAGGTATAAAGAGTGTAGCTATAAACAGCATAAAATGTTCAATAACATTATCCAGAGAAAACTGTTTATCCCTGACATATTCTCCTGATTTTCTAGAGGACTTGTTCTAGGTTTATAAGGCATGATTTGATGGCTGGCATCCATAGTTTTTTGCGGATTTTTGGGGCTATGTGGCCATGTTCTAGAAGAGTTTATTCCTGACGTTTCACAGCATCTGTGGTTGACATCATCTTCAGAGAAAGATGCCAGCCATAGATGCTGGCGAAACATCAGGAATAAACTCTTCTAGAATATGGCCACATAGCCTGAAAAACCCAGAAAAAACTAACAAAAGTGACATTTTTTAATGGGCAGACTTATCCATTCACATCAGTGCAATGTAATTTATATCTTGTCTCTTTCAAAATATTCCTATCTGCATCACCTTTTTTTGTTAAATGTCTAAAAAGTAAAGTGTGATAGCTTTTCAAGGAATATGGATGTTCCTACAGGCATTCTTAGAGAAAGGATACATCCCAATTATGGTGCTATGAATCCTTTTTAACTATCTTGGCTGGATGCTATGGAATCCTGGGATTTGAAACTTAGGGAGGAGCAGTTTAGAGAGAGATTTCTGATGCAGTTTCATGCATTCCTAACTATGGGTGTATGTTGCTTCTTCCAGGGCAGAGTCTGTGAGTTTCCAGGAAAGGGAGATGATCAAGACTTTTGGGTCTTGATGAAGGCTCTCCGGGTTATTGGGCTCTCTGATGACCAACTGACCTCCATCTGGGCAGTGCTTGCTGGCATTCTACAGCTGGGGAACATTTGCTTTACCTCCTGTGAGGTATGTTGTCACCTTGTGATTTTCGACTGGCATGAGCAACTTGTCAGCTGCATCAATGGAAATGGCCCCAAGTGTCCCCATTTTCATTTAATCCAATTTGGTCCCTTCCCCAATCTTGGCTAGAAGGGAAAGAAGCAGGGCTGGCTATTCCATTTCTCCTATACCTCCATATAGCCACCAGGCTTGGGTTGTATCAGTGTATCTGTTTTCATCCCATCCAGCTTCTCTGCAGAGTGCCTAGGCAGATTAGCAATGCCATCCTTCTTGGGGAAGGAGCACTTTTGGGACCCAGCCTAGTCAAGAAAGATGAAAGCATCTCTTTTAAAATCAGCATATGCAAGAGATTTATGTATTTCCCTTAGAATACACCTACTGTTTTGATAAAGGTGCACAGTGCCATAACACCAAGAGATGTCTGGAATATATTATTACTGGTACCAATAATGCCTACAGTTATTATCTTCCCCTCCTTTTCTTTCTTTCTCCCCTCTCTCCCTCTCTCTCTATCATATCTAGAAAGAATCCTTTGAGCTTGCAATTATTCCCAGTGAAACAGAAATCCAGATAATTGCCAATTTGCTACGTATTTCTGCGGATCTCCTTCAAAGAGCTATCACCCATCGGGTCACTGTGAGTATAGCCTCTTCTTGTTTGGCATATCCCACTTTCTCGCTTTATTTATTTATATGTTTTATTTAAGCTCCACTCTTCCAAAATGCTCTCAGAGTGGCTTACAAATTGGTACTTAGACAGTTCCTTGCTTTGAGGCTTGCAGTCTAAATTAGGCTCTTCACAGAGGATTTAGGACGGAGTGGCTTTTGTTCTGTAACATTAAGAATAAAAGAGATATAAGTACATTTCTACTGCTCTTCTAGTTGTTTCTGAGACCTCAGAAGCATATTTACTGACATTTGGTTCCATGATGCCACTGACTGCATAGATGTAGGATTTTCCTTGCTCATAATAAGTGCTTCTTTTTATTTTTCATAGAGTGGGGGCAAGGGAGGGATGGGGGATAAACTCCTTTTAAAATTCTTAGTTGAAATAAAATACACAGATCAGGCAGTCAAATCTGAATTTTATTTAACTCAGTTCAGGTATAAGATTTCAGGTGTAGTATGTTTAAGTTCAGTTTTGGTTCCCCTAGAAAAAGTATGTAACAAGCACCTATTAGAAATAAGGAGCTGTGTGTTGCAGAGGAAACCTCTAATTGATTTTATGTGCCAGTACATCATTATGGATTCCAGAAGGGAATTAATACAAATCCTAGGATGAGTACAGAATTTGGTGTATGTGGGTCAAGGAGAAACAGAAGCTCTACCTGCTTCCTCTCTCTCTTTTTTAAACTGATGAGTTGTGATTTCTGAAACCAGTATAGAGATCTACAGTTTTCTTTCCAAAAGACTAAAATAAGATTTGTATCAAATTTGTTTGATGGGGAGGGGGTTTAGGAACTAACTTAAAAAATGTTGTGCATTTTGGGGTGAATCATACAAAATTGGAGTGTAACTGAGTGGTTATATAAATGCATTTAAATAACTAGATACAGCATTCAGTTGTAAATACAAAACACTAATCCAGCTATTAACAGCTGAGATCTTTGGAGCTTTCATTTTACAGAATGTAATTCCTGAATTATTTCCAAAGTCAGTTAAACTGTGCAGACTGTAGCAGTTTATATGCTGGCTATTTGCCATAATAAATGAAATGTAATGTAGCAGTTTATGGGGACAACCCTGAATAAAGATGAATGAGCAAAGATAAAACAGACTATACAACATTAATAATTAAAATTAAAGCTTTTGTCATCTAAAGACCTCCAACAAGAAATCTTTCAGGTTTCTATTTTCATATATTTTCACCCATTTCAATATCCAACATCTCTGTCTTCCCAGGAAACATGTTATGACCAGATATTCACTCCATTGTCAGTAGAAAGTGCCATAGATGCCAGGTAACCTTCCCCACTTTTATCTCTCTTGTCTGTTGGGTTTTTCATTCACATTATAATTGTTTCCTTTTCTCTCTACTTTTTCAGAGATGCTATTGCGAAGGTTTTATACTCCTTGCTCTTTGATTGGCTGCTGATGAAAATCAATGAATGGCTAGCCCCACTGGAAATGGACAGCACCATTGGCATTGTTGACATATATGGCTTTGAGGTTACTTCCTGTATTCACTTTACAGTGTATCTTGGGAGTAACATTTTGTTTTTGCCCTTTGTTCTAATGGGAACTACCTGAAGTCAGTTGCCAAAACACTATGTAGGTAGATTTTGTTTTGTATTTTCAGATAGCCTTCTCTGGTGTAGATTGGTGTAGTGGTTAGAGTGGACCTGGGCCGTATGGGGTGTGTTTTCTCTGAAGCAATTATGTGGCATGTCGTTGACCAATATTCAAATCAGTATGACAAAATAGCAGAGTTTGGCCCTCCCTATGCATCATTTAATCCTTTTTTCAGTGAGTGCATCGCTCTTTTCAAACACAAATTTGACCTTACCCCACTCACTGAGAGCAATTACTGCACAAGCATGAGTGTATTTATAGTTCATGTGGAATATCTATATTAGATCTTCTACAGCAAGCAGGCCTGGGAAATCCACTACTAAAATGTTCAGAAGATGCAACTTATGTTCAAACATAATTAAAACCCCTATTAAGTTTTGGACTTTTGGCTAAGATCAAGTGTGTACAGTAATTCTTCTTCTCCAAGTACACCTGATCTGTATATATGTGTGCATGTGCGTGCGCACGCATGCATTCAGCAACTGTATCACCTTCTCACTTTGTACCATTGTGATGATTTGGAAAACTTAAAAACATCCATCAGAAAGAATAATGCAGGAGAGAAGAAGTACCTGTGTGCAGTTTCTTAGATCCAGAGATTTGTACTAGAATCATAGAATCATAGAGTTGGAGCCACAAGGGCTATCCAGTTCAAACTCCTGCTATGCAGGAATACACAACCAAAACACCCCAAAAAATGGCCATCCAGCCTCTGTTTAAAAATCTCCAAAGGAGGAGACTCCACCACTCTCCCAGGGAGTGTGTTCCACCATTGAACAGCTTTTACTGTCAGAAAGTTCCTCCTAATGTTTAGGTGGAATCTCTTTTCCTGTAGTTTGAATCCATTGTTCCAGGTCCTATTCTCTGGAGCAGCAGAAAACAAGCTTGCGGCTCAATATGGACCTTATCACACTGACAAAAAACCCTCCTGACTTTGAAAAGCAGCCTCCAAAGGTGAATTACATGCGATAATTCCCAATAGCAACCCACAACCTGACTGTATCCCGTTGGGAGCAGTTGGGGGGTTTGTCAGTACAATAAGGTCCTATGACATCCTTTCAAGTACTTAAACAGGTTTATCAGATCATCTCTTAAGTTTTTCTTCTCCAGTCTAAACATACCCAGCTCCCTAAGTCTTGGCTTGTCTGGCTTCAGATAGGATTTACCCTGACAGGGGTGGAGGGGAGACCACCTGCAGTAGGGGAAGGCAAAGGCAAACCCACTCTAAACAAACCTTCCCAAGAAAACTCCATCATGGGTTCACCTTAGGATCTCCATGAGTCAGAAGCAACTTGAAAGCACACAAGAAGAACAACAATAGTGCTATAACAGTGTAGTATGATATTAACTATGGCTCATTTTATCTCACTTTAATGGCTATGAATCCACATTATCAAATTCTGGGATTTGTTGTTTCATGGGGTGTTTAAAATTCTCAGCCAGAAAGCCTCTCAAGCACCTCTGACCAAACTATGCATCCTGGAATTCTATGGGATGCAGCCCTGGCTTTTAAAACTGGGATTAAAGTGCTACAGTTGTGTACTGTGAAAAAGACCTTAGGTTGTATAAAACAATATGGCTCCTTTTCCTTCCTTCTCTGGTAAGGAGGATGCCCAAACTGCAAAAAAAGCAACAGTGGATGACAGTCCACTTGGTATTCATTATATTGTTGTCTCACCAATTAAAATTGACCAGCACCATGTATTCAAGTCTGCATGGTCTACTATCATTTTTCTGTGCACTGTTTATCATTTTCATGACTGACTTGTAAACCAGAAGTGAAAGGTTTGTGTGCCTTTTTTATGTATCCCCAGGATCTTGGAGTGAACAGTCTGGAACAGCTGTGCATTAACTTTGCCAATGAACATCTCCAGCACTGTTTCAGCCAGATAGTTATTGCACAAGAGGAGGTAAAAGAGATTGCGGGATGCACATGTGAGCATAACAGCTTTCCATGAGCACAAGAGGAAACATTATAAGGAGAGGTAGAGCGTCTGGATATAATCCTCCTCAGGTTTTGGAGTAGGACAATATCTTGACAAGTTTGCAGCAGGTCTAAGAAATAGATCCTGTTTCAAAATTTGGTGTTACTAGTGAGAGCCAGTGTTGTGCAGTGGTTTGAGTGTTGGACTGTGACTCTGGAGACCAGAGTTTGATTCCCCTTTCGACCATAAAACCCACTGGGTGACCACAGGCAAGTCACATCCTCTCAGCCTCAGAGGATGGCAATGGCAAACCTCCTCTGAACAAATCTTTCAAAGAAAACCTCATGATAGGTTTGCTTTTGGGTTATCATAAGTATGTTATAGTATGACATAGTATGAAACAACCTGAAGGCACATAACAACAAAGTTGGTGCCAGCTGCATACATATGATGCATATTAGTATTTTTCACCTGTCATTTGAAAACTTTCTACTGTGCATGAATATTTTTATCCAAGTGACTGTCTTTAAGTATGTGGTGGGAAGCAAAAACCATGGAATAAAAAGTAGCCGATTCATTTTGTGGCTCTTAGTGTGTTATATCATGGCATAAGAAAGTTATTGAAAAAGTGCTGTGATGTTATATTTACACCAAAAAGTGTAAAGGCTAGTTACGTACATGTTAAATCTAATTTGTAGTTTAAATGTATGTTAAATTATGACACTAAAAATCTCACCAGAATGAAGGTGAAAAATCCCATCCATGATTTAGATCACCCAGTGGGTTTTATGGTTGAAAGGGGAATCACTTGTTTTGTGAGAGAAAGCAATGGCTTCTCTGTCTTTATCTTACTCTCTTATCTTCTGTCTTATCTTTATCTTATTGTCAAATCGTGTTCGTGTTATTGTCATTGTTCCTCTCTGATGTTCTGTTACCATTGTCTTTTGTTTAGTAGCTCTACATACTACAGAAACTCTTATAACCATGTTTTCTTTAGTAGCTCTGTATGCCCTCTTCTTTGAGTATGTACATTCATCTGTCTTTCATTCCCTTTCTCAATTGTTCTCTCTCTTTATTACTCCATTCCTCCTGTGTATGTCTGGCTGCATCTACACTGAAGAATTAATGCAGTTTGACACCACTTTAACTACCATGGCTCTGCATTATGGAATTCAGGGATCTGTAGTTTTGTGAGATATTTTGCCTTCTCTTTCAGAGAGCTCTGGTGCCACAACAAACTACAAATCCCAGGATTCCATAGGATGAAGCTATTACAGTTAAAGCGGTGTAAAACTTTAACGAATTAATGAATACTGCAGTGTGGCATTAGCTTCTGACAAGGTTCAGGACAAGTAAGGGACACAACATAAGAAATTAAAATGCTACTCCCCGATATTGTTCCCAGAGAAATGTCCTAAAATTACATGGAGCTTTCACGATGGGGGAAAGTATTTTACATTCAGACTGGGGGGAAAGTGAATATCATGATTAATATGAATGCATTTGTTCTGGTCTCTGATTTAGTTGTAAGATTTCATTCAAATTATTTCTGATCATTAGGAGGAGTATACACAGGAAGACCTAATTTGGAGTCCTGTATCCAAGATATCTACAGAGTCCTGCCTGGACTTGATAGCTGGAAGGCCACATGGGATCTTGCATATCCTGGATGATCAGACCTTATTATCACAGGTCAGGAATTTGTTAGGGTTCTCTTTCACACTTGTGTCATGTGGAGTACGTAATATTTGCATGGGTTAAATCTTATTTAGAAATATGAAGCATATGTGAATAAGGACATCTCTTTTTCCTTTTGCTCTTCCTCTCATGTTGGATTTTGTCTGAGTGTCCTAACAATATGTCACAAATAAACCTTTGATGTGAAGTCGAAGGCTTTTAGGGCCAGCATCCATAGTTTTTTGTGGATTTTTGGGCTATGTGGCCATGTTCTAGAAGAATTTATTCCTGACATTTCCCCTGTATCTGAGAAGATGCCAGCCACAGATGCAGGATAGTGACAACAGCTAATGCAGTCCCAGCTGACAAACAGCAGAACTCTTTCCCTGTTTCCTGTGTCAGCATCCTTAATTATCATAGAATCATAGGATCCTAGAGTTGGAAGAGACCACAAGGGCCATCTAGTTCAACCCTCTGCCTCTGTTTAAAAACCTTCAAAGAGGGAGACTCCACCACTCTACAAGGGAGTGTGTTTGACTGTCGAACCGCTCTTACTGTCCTAAAGTTCCTTCTAATGTTTAGGTGGAATCTCTTTTCCTGTAGCTTGCATCCATTCCTCCGTGTCCTGTTCTCTGAAGCAGCAGAAAACAAGCTTGCTCCATCCTCAATATGACACAGCTTCAAATACTTCAGCAGGGATATCATATCACCTCTTAAGCTTCTCTTCTCCAGGCTAAACAGACCCAAATTCCAAAGTTGCTCCTCATAGGACATGGTTTCCAGACCCTTCACCATTTTGGTTACCTACCTCTGGACATGCTGCAGCATCTCAATATCTTTTTTGTCATGTCATTTCATTATACAGTTGGCCCTCCTTATCCACAGATTTTTATCCATGGATTCAAGCATCCATAGCTTGAAAATATTCCAAAAAAGGGTAAATTCCAAATAACAAGGCTTGATTTTCCATTTTATATAAGGGATATCATTTTGCTCTGCCATTATATTTAATGGGACTTGAGCATCCATGGATTTTGTTATCCAAAGGGGATCCTGGATCCAAACCCCAGCAGATAACAAGGTCACACTGTAACTGCATTGTCATTATCAATTCATTATGCTTCATAACTGAATTAATTATAATTGAATTATAACTGAATTATATGTGAATTATCTGTCACTTCATTATAACTGCATCTCATATGATCTTCTGTTTCTGACATAAGGAAAGATCATAACAAAGGGGGCATCTACACTGTAGAAATAATGCAATTTAACATGACATTAAGTGCTGTAGCTCCATCCTATGGAATCCCAGAGTTTGCAGTTTTACAAGGTCTTTAGCCTTCTCTGCCAAAGAGTGCCAGGATTCTGTAGGGTGGAGCCATGGCAGTTAAACTGGTGTCAAACTGCATTATTTCCACAGTGTAGATTTAAATACTTCGGGCCATTTATGGATGTGGATCTTTTAAGATTTCAAACATATTTTCCATCAGCACCAGAGGATGTGATTGCTCAGTATTATTTTATATAAATAAGAGTTTTATTATTTCTTACTCAGGCCACCAACCACACCTTCCTACAGAAGTGCCATTACCATCATGCCAACAGTCCTTGGTATGGCAAGCCAAAGCTGCCTTTGCCTGTCTTCACTATCCAACACTATGCAGGGCCTGTTACTTACCAGGTACATGGACAGAGGGATATTTGCTCATGTCATGCCCTTCTGTCTTTGAGGTTTATCTTGTGCTTGTATTTTTGGATGTAGCTTACTAGAACACCACTTAACTTATTAGGTACTAGGTGAGGCAAATGTGAGTTGTGTTCACCAACAACAAGTAAGCCATGTAAATTCTCACACACCCCTTTTGATCTGGAGATGTGTTTCAGGTAAGAATTCATTTCTGGGGTGGAGATTCTGTTTGTAGCATCCATGAATTCTGGCTTACAATTGACAGTCTGGGATGTACCCTTTTAGGTCTGCTTTTTAAAAGTACTTTCTGAATTAAACGCCAGTATGGTATAGTGGTTTGAGTGTTGGGCTAAACCTGGGAGAGCAGGGTTTGCATCCCCACTAGGCCATGGATACCCAAAGGGGGACCTTGGGAGAGTCACACTCTCTCAGGATTCTCAGAGGAAGGACAAGGTGCAACCCCCTCTGAACAAATCTTACAAATAACCCCCTGTGATATGTTTGCTTTAGGGCTGCCATAAATTGGGAACTACTTGAAAGCATGGAGCAACAGCAAATTTACATATTACTGTTTCAACTTTTAATCTAAAATGTATATTGTGATCATGATTTTGAATGGTATTTAGAGGTGAAAACAGATTTTGTATGAGAATTAAAATAATTACTTCATAGTGGTTGGGAAAACTACGGTAGATGATGCTTCCAGTTCTTAATGCAGCTGTCCTGTTCTGTAATCACCAAAAGTATATCAACATGTTAAGCCTCAAAACTCTCCTTAGAAAAGACAGAAATTGAGATTGTTATAAATCAGGGTTACAGGTAAGACAGGGCCATACTGAGTGGAGTTTCATAGTACTATCCAATACATGTTTATACTGGGTAAATGTCCCTTTAAGATATAAAATAATTATATGGCTGTAAATGGTGAGGAACACCAGGTGCCAACCCTTAGTTGTTAGTAATGTATATAAGGACTCTGAAATCCAGAGCAGATATGGATTGAGGATTGGAGAGAGGAGTTGGTCTGTTAGTTTGGAGTGTGTGGGTTGTAATTATATCAGACAAGTGTATATTGATAGAAGTTAGAGCTTTTGTTGTATATATTGTACATATTGCAACCTGAAGATAAAAGCCTCCAAGGACTTTGGAAGAAGTCAACTGTGTCTGTGCCTCATTTCAGGTTAGTCAGTGCCTTGTTGCCAAATACTGCAATACTACATGCTGGGTTCAGACCATGCTGAATGTTGGCACCTCTGTTTGGGCCTAGTTTTTGTTTGTTTTTGTCACTGCATACATGCAGTACACAGAAGAGAACCAACAGTTTACTCAGAATAAGCCCCATGGAGTTCAGTAGAGTATCCTCCCCAATCAGTGTGTATAGCACTCTAGTCTCAGAAACTCAATGAATGTCTTAAATAACAGTGTAAGTGATGCTGAAACTTGGCTTTACAGGTCCATAAGTTTCTAAATAAAAACAATGACCAGCTCCATCCAGAAGTTGTGGATATTTTCTTCCAAAGCCATCTCAAGGTATTGTAAATGTTTAAAGTTTGTCATTGTGCTTGTGGTAGATGCACCATGCGGAATCTTCTATGTTGTTATAGTCCAGAAATGACATTAATTTTGTATTCATATAGTGTCAGTCAAGAGTCATTTTTAACACATGGTGGCACTGAGTATTTTTTTTTAACTTTCATCCACTCAGATGGGATGTTTTAGGCCCCCAAGAGTCCTTGTAGTTTTAACAGGATTTCCAAACTCTGCCAGGGTAGGGTCAGTTGTAAAAATAATTATAGGGTCACCCCTTTGTCCAAGGATTGATTTACCCTTTAAAAATGAAGCCAGTTGATAGTTGGACTGATTTTTTAATCTAAAATTATATTTGTAGATTACTTTTTTAAAGGATTTTATCTACCTTATAAGCCACACAATAAAAGGGATAATATAATGTGATGTAAATAAAAGACAGCCATTCTATTCTGAGGTACCGTATTTCAATACAGAGACTATTGGACTTTTGGAAGAGTTTGCAAAAATGACCAATATAGACATAGAGGATGATGGATGCTGGTCCATCTGCCTGTTGTCTTTTCAAATTAGCATTCCAAGATTATTGTGAATCTTTGTGTTTCTTTGGTTTCTTTTTGTCCATTTTTGCTGAAGCTGGTTTCCAGACTTTTCCAGAGAGACAAGGAACAGCAGGCCAGCCTGAGAGAAGCAGGGACTAGACTCTGTGGGCTGAAGCCTCAAGCTTCTACATTGGTGTCTAGATTCCAACAATCTTTGCAAGATCTCACAGCTAAACTAGACAGGTATGGGAATTGATTCAGACATCTCACTACCATTTTCTTCAGATGTCTCACAGCACCACCACCTTATGTACAGAAAATGTGAGAGTATGAGAATGAAGGAAAGGATTGTCAATGAGCAGAATGAGGATCTGGTTAGCATCCAACCATCAGGCTATGAGTGTGAGATGTAGATCCAACTTACCACCTTCAGCAAGTTATTTGGAGCAACAGTTCATATTGGTTTAAAAAGGGATGGATATATCCTTTAGGAAGGAATCTACCTGTTATGTAACATACCAAGGACTCTTTTCATTCATTCATTCATTCATTCATCCATTTTATACCCCACCTTTTTCCCAGCAAGGAAACCAAGGGACTCACAAAATTCAAGACATCAGCTAAAGTGTACATTACAAAAATTGAAAAGCAATTAAACAGCAGTACAATTTTTTTTTTAAAAAAAATGATAGTTAAAACAGTTTAAAATACATTTGAAACATAATTAAAAAACAAACAGGATAAAAATACATTATGCCACAATCAGCAGAATTCCACCATATGATTTTTAAAAAATCCATCAAATGTCTGCCTAAATAGAAGGCTTTAATTTGCCTGGGGAAAGACAGCAGAGAAGAGACTGATCCAACCTCCCATGGAAAGGAGTTTCACAGCCTGGGAAAGTCAATGAGAAGGCTTTCTCCTGCCCCATCCTTACCAAATGACTATGTTAACGAAGGTGGGACCAAGAGAAAGCCCTCCCCAGAGGCTCTTAGATCTCAGGCAGCCTCACAAAACTTGAACTGCTCTTAGAATGACCTTTGGACCATAAGCTTAAAAAGGAAGGGCAAATTGTAAATGGGCAAAGCTACAGAGTTCTGAAATCTCACCATTGTATCAGAGATAATATTTTGCTCTAGGTGCACAGTGCTGCTGCTGCAGAAGTAAACTCCTTTGTGAATCTATTTTTCTTTATTTTCACAAATGTACATTTCTTATTTTTGATAGCATCTTCTGTTACCTTGGCCAGTGGCAACTAGTGGCTCCCATCTCAATATGGCAGTTGTTCTGGTCTGACTGTTAGGCCAATGTCACACTACACTGTTATAGCTGTATTATTTCACTTTACCTGCTTTGGCTGCTACCTGTGGAATCCTGGGATTTACAGTTTAGGGAGGGGCATTTAGAATTCTCAGCCTGACAGCTGTTTGGCTTCACTAAACTACAAAACCCAGAATTCCACAGCAGGCAGCCACAGCAATTAGTGGAATAAAAGTGCTATAACAGCATAGTGTGACAGTCTGAACTACACAGGAGCTGTTCAAGGTGCTGAATAGCATCTCCCAAAATAGGCCCTGTACCTTGGATAGCTCTTTTAAGGGATTAAAACCCAGAGTAGTTTGTCTGCCCAATGGACATAGGAACCAGTAGCTGCCTCTGGCCTCAGTGTATGCCTCTCAGGATTGAGGCAGAGTAGTGATGCTCTAATGATTGACTTCTTTTCTCTACATGCTACAGGAGTCACAATTTCTTTGTTCGGTGCATCAAACCAAATTCCAAAAAGGTAGGAAAGTCATTCTCTTTGCAGGGCTGGATATCAAGTGGGAGCCATTTTGAATCACTGCCAAACCAATGATCCACTGAAATGATAAAAGTCAGTGATCACATTTGGAGGTGCATGAGTAGGTAGTGTGCAGGCCAATTGTGCTTGCTGTGAATGGGAGTGGCTGAACAAAACATGGATTTTACATCTGTGCTTTGCTTATATTGACATCCTGAGTTAAGGAATTTGATTTGTTTATGGAAATTAACAGAACACACAGTCTTTCTACACATCCACTTCTAGTTATGCTGAGCTTTCTTCATTACAGTAGTATAATTTCAGCAGTACGGGGTGGGGGGGAGTTTCTTGACATTGTTAAATATTTGGGAGTCAGCAACACTTTTTGATTTCCTGTAAATCACTCAGAGATCCACCATCATATTCTGTTACCTCCTTCCTACTTCTCTCTTACTCTGCATTGGGGAGGGGGATCCAAAGTGCAGACCCAGACCTAAAGTCCTCACCCCCTCCCATTTAAAAATGTGCCAATTATCAGCCAATATTTTGACTAAAACACAATAAAAATCCAAAATCTGTCCCCAAAGATTTATCTCATTTCTGGAGCCCCCCAACTTTCACCCCAAAAATCCTGACATTGTAAAAAAAAAGACTGAAAATTGACAAAAATGGCAACCTGAAGTGACCTGTCATCACTTGCAATGTGCTAAAATTTAAGAATGTATCCTGCCTGAGTGTATCACAGGGAAAATATCTTCTACCTCTCTCACAGTTGCCCAGCTCTACGCAGGTTTGATTCAAAACGTCTGGAAAGAGAATTGAACTTGCAAGTGGGGAATTAGCTTTTTCTGCCATCTCTTTTTCGCTCCCCTCCCCTGTCCTTTTTTTCCTTTTCCTATTTGGGCTCACTAAGCAATTCATTCCCTTTATCCTTCAGGTGCCAAACATCTTTGATACTGAATATGTTGCTTGTCAGCTAAGGCATTCTGGGATTTTGGAGGCTATATACATCAGGAAAGAAGGTTACCCCATCCGCATCCCATTTCACCATTTTCTAATCAGGCAAGGCTGTTACTTGTCTCTCCTGTGTCAACATGGTATCATAAAACAAAATGTATACCAATAAAACACTGTTTAAGGTGCAATAACAATAGTGTTAAGCAGGCTAAACCAAACACTTGGGTAGTAAAACAGTCACCATCTCAGCCCCATTCAATTTAGAAAAAGGTTTTAAAAATACAAATTTGAAATCATTATAGGTTCAAAATGAAGAGGATCTTGGGGGTCGATCCAACAGTGATCACAGACATAAGGCATCTTACTTTCTAAATTAAGGAATTTGCAGGAATATTTCTCATTTAGTTCAGGAAGCAGTGACTCTCTTATGAAGTAGATATTGTGAATCTGAAACCCAAATTGACTGGCCTTATAATTAGCACCCAATGGCCAATTTCTGTACAAGTTCTCAGACAGAAAAAAAAAGTCTAGAGGTGGTACTTGGATAATCAGACATGCAAAGTGTAATCTTGTGAATGTTTACTCAGTAAGTCCCATCACATTCACTTAAATTTACTGCTAGTGGATTTTCAACCTGAATATCCTTTGTATTTTAGACATTCTTACTTAAGAAGTGAGAGCTGGTATGACTTGGTTTGATTGCAGAACTATGACTCTGGAGACCAGGGTTCAATTTCCGCTTTGCCATGAAACCCACTGGATGACGTCGGGCAAGTCATATCCTCCCGGCCTCAGTAGAAGGCAATGCTAAACCTCATCTGAACAAATATTCCCAAGAAAACCCCATGTTAGGTTTGCCTTAGGGATGCCATAAATCAGAAATGACTTGAAGGCACTAATCTAAGAAACATGGAGTAAAAAACTGACTCAGAGGAAGAGCTAAGCTATACATTATACAGAATGGGTTAACAGAATTATAAAATATATTACTGCAGATGTTCAGTGGGGTTGTCATTTTAAAAAAAGGTGGCAGAAAAAATAAAATAAAATAAAGATTCCATATGGTCGCACACACAGTAAGTGTTCTGCATTTGGGGATGGTGACAGGGGAACCTTTGTGGATTTCCACATGCTGAACTGTTACTCTCTGTGTGACCATATGGGATCTTGGCCACTGCCTGCAAAAGTTACCCTGCAGCAGCCCAACCCAGCTTGGCATGGTGCATAGATTAGTTCTTACTTTAACCAGCTTAGTTTCTTCTCTGTGTTGCTTAGGCAGGCTGAGGTTACACCTTTTAAAGTATTTAAAACACTTTTATCTTTGCCCTGCAATCTGTTTTAATACTATAATGATTTAAATCTGTTTTAATGTAACTCTTTTCTGTGTTTTTAATTGTACTGTTTTTAATCTTGCTCTGAGTCCCAGTTTTGGGAAAAGGGCAGGAAATAAATAAATAAAGGCAATTCTTAGGCAAGAGGTGGCGAGAAAATGTTCTTTCTTGGTCATTCCCCCCTCCTGGAACTTAGTTTTTAATTTTTTGTGAGTGTGCAAATTCCCACCTAGAAAGATTCAGCAAGGCTACCCATGGGCAAGCAACTCCATCCTGTGGTCTGGAGTGATACATGAGTAATTTTGCCTGTCTTTGGTTGTCACGTCCAAGGTTCTTTCTGGCTAGATCTGTCATTGCTCATTGTTTGACTGAAGTCACCAGATTGTTTTCCCTGCAAAATGGCAATGATAATTCTGACCTAACCACAGAAGTGCCATGATTTATTTCCTTTCTCTGTCCCCCAAGGCTTTGGAATAGATTTGGAAGAGAACTCTTCTGTCTCCTTTCTGTTCATCAGGTATGGTGCTCTGCTGTCTGGCCGAGAACAGAGCTGCTTGCAAGAGAGAGATGGCTGTGTGGCAGTCCTTTCACATGTGGTGGGACACCTTTCTGAGCTTTATCAGATCGGAGTTACCAAGGTTGTGTGTCTGCTGTTTGCAGTTTATCAGAGAACAAATGTGTGATGTGTAGATTTTTGGGACTGCTTTTATCATTAGAAAGGGACTGTTGCAGTTTTAACCATAAGTAGGAAAAATGCATCATTATGAATCTTCCATCATGTGGAAATATGAGAATTGTACAAAATTGCTGTGTTTTCATGAAGCTGTGCAAAGAACAACAAATTAAAGTTATCCCACATTGAACATTAAAATATACTTACTTTAAATAAGCAAATCCACTTTCTCTGTGAGGAAAATTGGCTTTTAAGATCAAGGCTTTTAAGATCAAGGGGCAGGTTTATGTTGTTATAAAACAAGGCCGGAAAGCCCAGCAATATAACAAAAAGGTGTGACATCCCAGCCCTGTTACAACTAACTCTTTTACACTACACTATCATAACACTATAATTCCACTTTAGCTGCTACATGGCTATATCTGATAGAATTCTGGAATTTGTAGTCTCATCATAGGCAACAGTTTGCTCCCTGGCTGAGGATTTTAAAGGCTCCTCCCTTAACATCTAACATATCATGTTTGCATTGCAATTACACTAGAACCACTGCATTCTGATTGTGCAGGTCTAGCAGAAGGTTAGATCCACTGCTGACCAGAGCTTCGAAATGTTTGGGGGACTACAGCTCCCACAATCCCCAAGGGATTTGGGGTGTTTTAAGGCAAAATAAGTAACCTTACCAACAACAATGAATTGGACAGTTTGTGTTGCTTGCTTTAGGTGCAAACTGTGAGATGGGGGTGAATAGCCTTTTGGCTGCTAAAATTTTACAAGTGACACACTGTCTCCTCACTACATCTTTAAAGAGACCAGAAAGATGTCCACAGATTCATTTCCATTATCGCAATTAGTCTAGCCCTCAGATGACTGATAAGAGTGTCTTATTGTAAAAGAGTATTCCTTTTCTAGTGGCAATTGCCTGTTGAACTGACTAGCTGTTTAAGGTTCTGACATTTTTTAACAGGTTCTGTGGTTTTCATTATGTCATGTCTCATATTGTTAGCAACCAAGAGAGCCTATTTTGGGTTATTTGGCAGAATTATAGGTCTGGGTATGAAAAATATGAATATATTTGCATACCCATACCCTTGCACTATGAAACATTTAAGCAAATATGTTGGCCAGTTTTTGGCAAATATGGCAGCCAAGAGAGAGAGAGAATAACTGCTAGTAGAACCAGAGTAGTATAATGGTGTGAGCATTGGACTATGACTCTGGTTCAAATCCCCACTCGGCCATGAAATCTACTGGATAACCTTGGCCATGTCACACACTTTCAGGCTCAGAAGATGGCAGTGGTAAAGCCCTTCTGAAGAAACATGCCCAGAAAACCCCATGATAGGATTGCCTTAGGGTTGCCATAAGTTGAAAATAACTTGAAAGCACACAACAACAAGTAGCTGGTACTTATTTTGCTCCTGTGCCTGTATCTCCTCCTTGCCTTTGACTGTTGCTTTTCCTCAGGTGTTCTTGAAGGAGAAAGCAAAACAGCTGCTAGAGAGACAATGGAACCAGAAGCTGAGCTGGGCCATTGTTACTCTGCAACGCAACCTCCGAAACCTCATCAACCATCGCCGGCTCCAGGCTTTTAGGCAGAAGGCCACAGTCATCCAGGCACACTTCCGGGGCTACTTGGCAAGGTCAGAAGGCAATGCAGGCTGCATCTGCACTGCAGAAATAATCCAGTTTGACACTACTTTAAGTGCCTTTGCTAAATGCTATGGAATTCTGGGAATTGTAGTTTGCACTAGAACTCTTCTAGTTGGTCATTAACTTTCTTACACCACATTTTCTTTTCTTTACGTCACTCCATTAAATTCATATCTTCATAGTCCAACAGTCTAGTTCATTCTACCTCTCTTTCCCACACTTTGTACAAATAATAGTAAAAACATTTAAGAATGAATTGTGGATGTGTTGATAAAATAATATAAAATATCATAAGATTATTAATTTTGCATCAACAAATTTTGTTTCTATGTTTTATTTTGTTCTTAAACGGTAATGGTCTATAGTATCCAGTCTTTCCATTTTTCCTTCCAGTATTTTACTACGGGAAGCCAGTCTTCTACTGCTTTAAGAGACTTATTGTTTAATAAACAGGGAAGTTTATTCATCAACCATTCATCTAATGTCTGTGCTTCTTCACTTTTCCAGTTTTTAGTAAATAGAATGTGGGCAGCAGTAATCATAACACTACTTTCCAGTGTTTAGATTCATCTTTTTTACCCAAAGTATCTGTCTGGTTTCAGAGAAATAGTTTGCCATATACTTTGAGTAAAAAAGAAAAATTTAAAAACCTAAGCAAACCAAAACGGTATACTGGATAGGGCACAAGGAAGGGAGGCAGGTGTTAAGGGGGAGTATGAAAGAGACCATGATGGAAGAAACAGTCCCAGTCAGTGGCATCACTATGGTGGTGCAAGGGGTGCAGCTTGCATTGGGTAACATCCCAGAAGAGGGCTGACACCTAGTTGAATTCCCCTGGTTTGCCGGTGTGTTGGAGACCTCTGCAATGGCAGTAAAGAAGGCCTGCCAGTGTGAGGAGGCAATGGGGTTCACACAAAGCAAGGTCCCCCTTCCTTCTGTACCATTGGCCTTTGTACAGATCATGGTGCTCCCCAGAGTTCACCACTGTCACATATCAGTGCAACACTCCAAGCCAGAAGGGCCCCAAACTGTTCTTTGTCAAGCTGTGCCTCTGCCAGTGGAATTACATTGGTAAATATAATTATATAATATAGCAGATATTTTCACATTCCCATGGTTGCCTCATTGTTTTCTGGCTTCCTTTTTTTTTTCTTTTACAATTTTCAGGAAACGTTACCAAAGACTGAAGAAGACCCTGATACAACTTGGTGTGGCAATGCTTGTCTCAAAGCCACTGGTGCATAGAAAGAGGCAGTACCAGGTAATGGGATTATGGAAGACTCCAATGGAAGGATATTTTTTGCTCTCAGGATAAATTGGTGGGATCATGTGTGTTTTGAGGTTTTCTACGCCAGCAGTGGCTTCCATGTTAGTGGGGTGGTGAATCTGCTCTACATTTTTAGTCCAAAACCTAAGGATGCTAAACCCATTTAAGGCATCTTAGATCATTACATCATTCTCCTAACAGGTATGTTACCAGCTGCCACACTCCTAGGCACTCTCTCAGCCTCAGAAAGTGGCAATGCTAAATCCCCTGTGAAGAAATCCTGCCAAGAAAACCCCATGATAGGGTTGCCATAAGTTGGAAATGACTTGAAGGTATGCAACAACAACAACAACAACAACAACAAAATTCAGGGTCCAAGCTTTACAGGGGAAACCTCACCCATCCTTTTCAAGACAAATTCATCTCCACCATACAGACTACAGCTCTCCCTTGGATCTCAGTTGTTAGGATTTGAGGTTGAACCATTCAAATTTCAAGCATGGAGTCAAGCTTTTGAAACTCTTCTCCACAACTCACTAATGTTCTCCCTGGCAGATGCTCCATTGTTACACACACACACACACACACACACACACACACAGAGCTGGGTTATCTCTGAATGAATGTGTGTGCCCAAGTGCCTTCAAGTGGCCTATCGACTTAGGGTAATCCCATGAATTTCACAGAAGTAGCTTTCCCAGTTCCTTTCTCCGCAATATAGCCCACAGTACCTGGTATCCCATCCAAGTACTAACCAGGGCTGGCCTTGCTTAGTTTCCAAGATCAGATGGACTCTTGAAAGCTAAGGAAGTCATATATAGCACTGATGGCGAACCTATGGCACGCGTGCCAGAGGTGGCACTCGGAACCCTCTCTGTGGGTACATGTGCTGTCGCCCCAGCACAGAGTTTGCCAGAGTTTGTTACTAGAAAGACAGAGGGACATGGCACTTTGCAATAAATAAGTGGGTCTTGGGTTGCAGTTTGGGTACTCGGCATCTAAAAGGTTCACCATCACTGATATATAGGAATACAGTAGATTAGGAATGTGCGGTGGGTCCTGGAACCAAACCTCAGTGGATATTTATTTATTTCATTTTTATGCTACCTTTCTTCCAGAAAGGGACACAAGTCAGCTCACAAGACAAAAACACTTTAAAAACTTTACAACAAAAATTTAAAAACAATTACAATAATCCAGTTAAAACAGTATAAAATAAAAATTAAAAGAAAACCCTTACAAAAGTTAAAAACATAAAGGATACCAAGAACCCACTCTGTAAAGTAATTCTGTAGCACTTTTGAGACTAACTGGGAAAAATAAACTTTTAGAATAAAATGTCCTGGATGCGAATCTTGCATCTGATGAAGTGAATTCCACCAGTGTGTGGGTGTATTTGTGTATTCATCCAGGGCAACAGACTCATCATCATAATGTTTTCTTCACAATCTTGTCTCCCATGTGGCTTTTTCTTAATTGCAGCAATTAACGATCCCTTAAAGAGAGCACATGGAAGGGTGAGTGTGTACCGTAGTCTCTAATATAAACTGAGGATCTGGAAATACTGGAGGCCCCTGGTTAGCTGAACATGATCAGGGAAAAGATAACCTGCTTACAACATTATATACATATTTATATATGAGAAAATATAAAGCTCTTTGCCCAGAATTGCACTTAAGCTAGTTTATTTGATCTCAAACTAGCTTAATTGCATTACTAAATAATAACTTGATTAAAGTTTTTAACACACACACACACAAAAGCAGAATATAAAAGTACAACATCTACAAATAAACATACAAACACATACAGGTTTGCGTATTTACAACCCCACCCTACCCCATTCATCTCTTTTAAAACAGACTTCCCACTTCTCTCAGAATGTATCTTCATTTTACATCCCTAATCCAAATTACTGTACTTTCTACAAAAAATATTATAAAATACTTGCTTTATTCATCTAGATTTCAAATCCATAAATAGTTACATCTCCTTGGTAGTCCTTCATAAAATCTATAAAAGGTCCCCATGTTTCTTGAAATCTCTCTATTCCGTTTGATTATGTTAAGTTTTCCATTTCTACTACTAATTTTCCCACCCATTCCATCCAATCTGGTAATGTATTCATTTTCCAGTGTCTCATAAATACCACTCAAGCTGCTGTTATCATGTATCTAATTTAACTGCAGTATTTCTTTATTCATTTATCATGTTCAACAAAAACACTTCTGGTTTCATAATCAATTTAAATCCTAAGATTCTCTGTGCCCATTTACTTACTTTAAACCTAACATTTCTTAATTTTATAGCTTCCCCATTTAGGATAAAGTTATGAAAAAATATCTTTTCACCTCTGCAGAGAGGGGCATTTCATGGGTATGGTGTTACTATTGGGAATGTTTTTTAATTCATAATGTACTGAGACACTTGGAAAACAGTATTTCCACACCCTGCCATCACCAGTCTTGAGTTATAGGCAGACTGATACTGTTTCAAGTTGCAGATATTTGGATCCCAAGCGCATAGCTAAGAACAAACATTGTGAAGCCCACAGGCAACCAATGTGGCTCCTTGAGAACTAGTATAATGTATGATTCTGCCTGACTGTACTTCTTAACACTTCTGGTCAGCACACTTTATGCTAGCTGACGTTTCCAAGTTTTTTTACAAGAGCAACCCCACATATATATAGCACTTCCTTAGCATTTCATCATTTAAATTTAATCCATTTACTTCCTTTCTAAAAGTCGTGGTTATCATTTTCTATCTTCAAGTCTTTCTCTCTTTGTACACTCTAATTTCCTTACTACAGTACCTAACTTACTATATAAGTACCTAGTTGTTCTGTTTTTAGTTTGCTATTATTCCTTGTATCACCAGTTATACTTTAACACCTTCTGGTGCTAATGGAACCCATTTTTAAATCATATATGTAATCACACAATCCCAGTCTGAGGCTGGTTACTTATTTATTTATTTATTTTGGGGGTGTGTGTTTTCTTTGGGATGGTGTCAAGTGAATGCAGGCTGTCTTGAATCAGTGGTGCCATAAGCAAAGAATGGGGACATTTAAAGTTAGCACTCCTATGCCAAAACATCCAGCCTTTTCCTTAGTGCTGCTTCCTGCAGGAAGATGTTAATATGGCCTTTAAAACCACTAGCCCCCCACTTCCAAAAACAAAATTTGTCCCAAGAAGAATCGGCATGCACTTCAAGGCTCCCTAGTCTACTTTGTGAGTTGGGCATGTGCCCTTCACTCATTCTGCCCAGTTTCGATAGCTCTCCCACCCATCTGTTATTTACTTTATTAACATTCAGCTCTTGGGGAAGAAATGACAATAAAAGGTCTCAAAGTTCACTGTTAGAATTGCAGAGCCTCCCTCTCCTTCTCTTGTCATCCTGCCTTGGGCGGACTTTAGCACCCACTCAGTCTTGGATCAGCCCAGCACCCCTGTAGCTCTTTCTAGCAGCTTTTTCCTGGTAACGACACACAGCTGAGCTCAGTGAGAAGGAAAAAAGAAGGGCATGCTGTACATTGCAGAAGACCAATGTGAGTACCAATCTGTGTGGCTTGGCAAGTCTATCGAATGGAGAAGAGAAAGCCAGACAAAAGGCACCAGTGTAGGCGGTGGTGGTGGTGGGAAGGGGGAAGAGACTGTGGGACACACCAGCCATGAAGGAAGAAAAAGCATTAGAGTGCTCAAAACTAGCAGATTTTATCTGCCTTCCCACATCACTGCTCTATTGGTGTAAGGCACCAAATGGGATTCTGGTTTATGATTCCATTTGTCTTCCTGAAGAGAAAGAAACATTGAGAAGGATGGGTTGCCTTCCAGATGGGCTAGTTTAAAATTTCTCAGTAGCTGGAAGGACAGGGCAGAGGAGAGTTCTGAGTACAGTATAAGGACGGTTGTATAAGTCATTCATAGTCAGCCCTCCACATTTGTGGCTTTGACTTTTGTGGATTTGTTTATTAACAATTTTGATTCATACATTATCTGTAGGAATCTTTTGATCCTCCAGTTGTTGTTTTTTATTTGTACTTTTTTCACTTTCATGGTGGTTTTCTGCCCCTAACCTCTGTGAATATGGAGGGCCCACTATATACAGTACCTTACAGGTTATGATTAAACAGCAGTATTAACATTTCCTGAATCATCTGATTCCAACCACTGTTGATGAAAGGAAAGTGGATATGATAGGATTCTGGTTGTTAAGATCAGAATGTGGACGCATAACTTTTCAGGCTACAATGGTTAGAATGGTAATGCTGATGGGGGATTTTGGGAGCTGTGGTTCCAAAAAGTAATGCCTTCTAGCTCTGGTTACTATTGCATTTCTCCCAAAAATCCTTACTAATAAATAAGCTCAACATAGTTGAGGCATTTCTATGTAGCTTTTTATACAGCTATGAGTTGATCATGCAAGGGAAGCACCAAGAAAAGTTTGAGACAAGAACAATTAAAACAAACAAACAAACATCTGTAGGTGTGATGGAGGTGTAGCATGACGGAGATTATGTAAGTGTGATGGTTCTCCTGTAGGTTAGCCAGCGTGATGTAGTGGCTTGAACCTTGGACTATGACTTTGGAGATCAGGGTTTGAATCACAACTCAGCCATGTAAATGCACTGGGTGACCATGGGAAAGTCACACTCTTTTAGCATCAGACCATGGCAATGGCAAACCCCCTCTGAACAAAACTTGTCAAGAAAACCCCATGATAGGTTTATCTTAGGGTCACCATAAACTGGAAACAGAACAACACAAAAGGTGGTGAAGGTGATTTATTATTATTATTTTTAAAAAAACAGTACTTGAAAGTGAGGTCATTAGGTAGATTAATGGTTAGTTGCCATTTCTAGTTGCTACCCATGGTAGCAGAACATGTCACAAACCATCCTGGGCATAAAATACTGTTTGAAAACACTGAAATTCCAGACCATGCCAACCACTACCATCAGGATGCACAGGAAAGCCATTGAAATCCACAAACATCTGGATAATTTCAACCAGAAAGAAGAAACCCTTAAAAGTGAACAAAATTTGGTTACCAGTCCTGAGGAATAGCAAAATAAGGACTCAGCAAATGCAAATGGGAAACTACAGTGGTACCCCGGGATACGAAAGCACCGCCTTACGAAATTTCCGGGTTACGAAAAAAATCAATAGGAAAAAACTGTTCCGGGTTACCAAGGTTATTTCGGGTTACGAAAAATTTTTTGGTGCTTTTCGGCGCTATTTCGCACGAAATCGCAGCTTTTCCCCATTAGCGCCTATGGCTTTTTCGGCTTACGAAGGATTTCGGGTTACGAACGCGGCGGCGGAACGAATTATTTTCGTAACCCGGGGTACCACTGTATTCAGTGTCAGGGGCTTTCCCAGCAGATAATGATCACCAGTTAGCAGACATTAATCCTCTTTTGCATTAGCCTCCCAGCCTGAGGCCGGCCATCAGCACAGAACAATACATATGCAAATCACTCCTGCATTCCCAGGCTCACACAGTGTGTGTGTGTGTGTGTGTGTGTGTGTGTGTGTGTGTATACACATACACATACATACCCACTTTCTCCAGGCAAGCATTCTCTGAAGATGCCAGCCAAAGATGCTGGTGAAATGTCAGGAAGAAACTCTTCTAGAACATGGCCACATAGCCTGAAAAACCCACAAAAAACTATGGATGCCGGCCATGAAAGCCTTTGACTTCACACTGAATTAATTACATGAATAGATCCTACATCTGTGCAAACTGTGAGTTGAGTTAGGATCTCTCAAAAAATCAGGATTGAAGAATGCACAGACAAACCACCATGGGTACAGTGTGTGTGTGTGTGTGTGTGTGTGAGAGAGAGAGAGAGAGAGAGAGACGGGGGGGATCATTCTTTCATGGCCCCTATTCATTTATGGTGATCCCATGAATTTCATAGCGTTTTCTTAGGCTAGAGATATTCAGAGGTGGTTTTATCAGTTCCTTCCTCTGAAATAGTCACCCCTCCTTCCTTGCATGGCACTTGAGGTCTGAGGTCTTCAATATTCATGGAGGAGCAACCTCTGTAATATTCAATGCGGCTTGTCCCTGCTGCATGCAGCCTGCACCCCATTCAGGCTTATGGGGCTTGAATATTGGTGAGTCTCCTTTTACATGGGGGGGGGGGGGGGTCCGGAATGGATCCCCGTGAAAACAGAGGCCAAATGTTTAGCCTACAGCACCTTGTATTCCTTGGTGGTTTTCCATCCAAGTATTAACAAGGGCAGACCCTGCTTAACTTCCAAGATCAGCTAGGATCTGGTGCCTTTAGGTTATTTAGGCTGGTAAATATGTACATGCCTAGAATGCATGTAGAATGTAGAGATTGGCTGGCTCATCTATCAGAGATGGACAGTAGTTGATTTTCTATGCAGGCAGAAGGGGGTCTTCCCTGAGAATAAAATTAATAATAATAAAATTTATTTATATACCACTCCTCTACAAAATGAAATCAGGGCGGCTTACAAAGATTAAAAAATATACAATCCAAAACCCTCAATCCCCCCCTTAAAATACAATTAAACAATGTAAGAATTGAAACATACTTAAAAACAATACAATAAACAATAGATTGTGAATGTGGTGAGGGAACACTTTCTTGGGAAACAAATCAGCACAAAACATGAGCGTTTGGGGCTGGCAGGGGGTATTAATGCCAGAATTCATCTAGTTTGATTTCTTGTGTGACGAGTTTTTGGCATGAAAGAGAAATCCTCATGCAGGTTCCACTCGGAGTCAGCTGTGGGAACAATGATATTGACTCATTTGTCATTTGTGTAAACTATGCCATGCAGCTCTTCGAATGAATGAATTGCAGTTCTGAGTAGCGCTGTGAAGTGAAAAACATCCCAGGCCCAAAGTTGTTAGGACAAAAAATTGAAATCTAGGGCTGTCTCTTGGTTAGCTGCTCCTGGTGATGTCATTTAGCATTATGTGTTAAACATCAGCTATGGTTACTCAGAGCGTGCCATTCAAATAAAAAACAAGAAGACTACCATAGAAGAAAACGTTTCTCTGGCTGGAAATTAGGTTCTCCAGGCTCTGCACTATGCAGAAAAAAAGCCAATTTTTTGCTATTTTTAATATTGTCAGAAGCATTGATTTTAACAATACATGGGAGTTGTAGTCTTACCAAATATTTTGTTTAAAGCAAATAGATCATCTTCCATGTACTTGATTTAACTGATTGCTCCTGTTTATAGTGCCCCTCACTGGCCACATTTTCATCTCTTCTTCTTTTTTACAGCCAGTTTGTGGAATCCTTCCTTTCCCCTCAAAATAACCACAATCATGCTATTAATAGTAACCAAATATTTGGAGAAATTTTGATTATGATGGCAGTAGGGGTAGTGATTATGATGATAGACCAACAGAGCAACAATCTCTGTTCATGTCTATTCAGGGGGAGAAAAGCCCGACCGAGTTGGAACATCCAACTTTAGAAGAAGTACATGGCGAGAAGAGAAAGGAAGATGATGAGTGAAGAAAAAAAGGAGATGTGAGGAGGAAAAAAAGGTGAAGAAAAAGAAAGGGGAATAGGGAAGGACTGAAAACACAAATGAGGCAAGGAGAATTGGGGATCAAGAGAAAGAGAAAGAAGATGAAAGAAGAGTGGAACAGGGAAGGAGGAAAAAGATATACTGCAACTGGAAAATGGAGGAAAAAAGAAAGGAGGAAGAAAAGATATTTAGCCAGGAATTGTAGACTGGACTGGGGAGAAGGGGAAAGAGGTTGAGACAAAGGGGGCGTTCCCACTTGGCAGATAAAACGGATTATATTGTCATGATTCTGATTTGGATTATGTTCCGGGAATAATTTGAATGTTTTCCATCGTTTCCATTACGAAAAGGGGCAAATTACCCCAATTCATTTAGACCCTGTTTTCGTTCCCATTTATTTTAAATCGCTTTATTTTAAAGTGGATTAATTTGCTCACTGTTCCCATTTGTGTTCGCAAGCTGTCAATCAAGCACCTAGTCTTCAGACGTCACAAGTCTTGGGGGGGGGAGGTTTGGGGCAGCCAATGGAAATCGGCTGCATCTGAGGCTCTTCTGTTGTGTCTCCCCAGACTAGAAGGAGCCTCTATTCGTCCTCTTCTGTGTCTCTCCATATTAACTGCCATAACTCAGTGCTAGGGAATCCTGGGAATGGTAGTTTATTATGGCACCAGCACTCTCTGGCAGAGGAGGATAAATGTCTCACAAACACAACAGTTCCCATAATTCCTTAGTACTGAGCCAGGGCAGGTTAAGGGGTCTCAAACTGTATTATTTCTACAGTGGGTTTGGAACTACAGATGAGTTTTTTTCATAAATTAAAAAAGTTGTTACTTTATAATTTACAGTACTTTAGAAATACACACACACACACACACAAATATACATTCATATGTGTATATATACGTGCATTCACACACACACACACAAATATGTTTGTGTGTATATACCTATATGTTTGTGTGTGTATATATATATATATTTTCAAACTCACATGCATATATATATGTATATATATATGCATGTGAGTGTTTGAATATTCATATATAAACATATGTGTGTGTATAAACATTATCTATCTGTCTATCTATCTATCTATCTATCTATCTATCTATCTATCTAGTGTGTGTGCGTGTGTGTTTGCCAAATCAGATCAAGGAGGAGAAGGTAGTGGGGTTCAGTGGGTAGAGACTATGCATCCAAAGCTCAGGCTTGGCAAATCGGATCAAGGAGGAGAAGGCAGCGGGGTTCAGTGGGGAGAGACTCTTTGGGGAAGAGAGAAGAGAAGGCTCGATCCTCTCCACAGATCCCTGGGCGTCCAGGCTCTCCTGTGTCTTCCCATAGTTCCTCTGGAAGGAGCTTCCATTCCCCCAAATCCCTTTGCCTCCCCCATTGCTCTCTGGGCTGTCTGGGGGACGATCAAGCAGGCATGTACTGCAAATTCCATCTGCTGCTCAGGTGCTCAGGCCGAGGTGAAAAAAGAATAGTTAAAAATGGTGTTCAATGGCTCTCCTCACACATCGGTCTATGAATGAGGAGCAGAGGGGAGGTTGCAATCCACTGGGGTAAAGGCTATGCAAATGAAAGAAAATGGTGCTGGCGATGCAGAAAGAGAACAAAGAGGGTGACACCCCCAGGCCAGCCCCTTGAGCCCTGCTGCTCCCATCTCCAGGCTCCCGAATCAGACGCCCCTTTGTTCCCATTCGGATACTGCGAATCAGACCCCGGGAGCAAAAATAATTCGCTTTAAAACCTACTGTTTTTTAAAACCGCTTTATAGGCATATAATTCGAATTATTCGAGATAATCCGATTCAGATTCGAATCTCTATGGGAACGATTCCGGGGCAATGCAGATCTAATTCAGGCTTGAGTGGAAATGATACCCCCTACAGTTGCATCATGATCCGCTTTACAGGCGATTGGGAACACTCCCAAAGACAGAGAGAGGATGAGAGAGATTGAGAAGAGAATGGAAATCTAATTGTGGAGGAGATTAAGAGGAAAAGAAAGGGAGAAGAGAAGAAGAGAGTCTAGGTGGAGTTGCAGGGATGAAAAGGAGAAAGCATGAAAGAGAGAAAAACAGAAGAGAAGGAGAATGGTTAGCTAGGAGTTATGAGGAAGGGAGAAGGAGACCCAGGGAGAATTTACAGCAAGCAGCCTGCACTAATGGGGCCTTGGAGAATGTGGGTGTTTGAGGTTTTGTCTTTTATAACTGTTAGCATTGACATTTATTTACAAGGCACTGATCTTGCCTTGAGAAAAACAGCATACATTGGTTTCTGAGATAGCTGTTTACCAGCCCCTAGCAGCCAGATTTAAAAAAAAAAACAGTTACCTTTCTGTGGAGTAGGAGTCTCTGTTGACTCCTGTTGATTTTGCTTCTGTTCTGAGTTTTCCCAGCACTTATAGTAGAGGCTTGTAACGCTAAACCTGTGTTTGGAAATTGAATGTGAGTGTATAAAGGGGAGAACATATGTGTGCATGGTGTGTGTGCATCTGTGCATGCATGCACATACTGTATGCACATGCTTGCTCCACTGCTGACATTTGATGAAGTCCTTGCAACTGAAAAGATTATACACTTTTGTTGTACAGTATTCATCTCTATAGTTTTGAACTTTTCAGCTTGTCTGTTGAGCTGCCAAACTGCCCCAGTGGCCCAGCCCCATATCCTCACATGCAGAGGACAAGAATATGCCTCAGTTTTCATTTGTGAGATGTTGAAGGTGTGCTGGCTGGGAGATACAAATTTAGGTGACATTTCCAAGTCCTAGAAAGATCATCTTAAAAGATAAGTGCTCATGCCCAAAACCATCTTTACAAACAGCCCCACACACTCCTATGCATATGAAAGATATGTCTGATTTTATTTTGCTTGTGTACATATACCAAAGGAGAGTCACACCTTCAAATTAGAAGAACGTGCTGTTGTCCTTTAGACTGTATTTGCATATGGTGAACATATTTACATGATTTTTCACAAACCAAGTTTTAAGATCTCCTTTTCACAGGGCTGTGATATTTGGAGGGCGGGAGGAGCATGGCCAACCAGCTCTGGATGCAGTCCTTCAGTTAACCCACCTTCCATTCCTCTGTGATTTCTTCCCTCATTTCCTTTTTTGATAACAGAGGCGTGAGGACAACTGGCAGAGAAACGAGTCACTGGTCAAAGGTGCTGAGGAGAACAGGAGATACCTCAAAATGGTATGTCATGTCAATAAAAGATGGGGTATTATGTGGCAAAGCCAAAACGAATTTTGATCTTTCATGCATGACAGAATGAGAATACAGAGAATAATTTTCAATGAGACTGGCTGGGCTTTGTGGATCTGAATTGTTTTTTGTTGTTTTTTAGCAAGACTTCAAAGTTTGTGAGTACTTTAAAAGGGTAAAATAAGCTGAACTTCCTTTCCAGTGACAAAAGCTACTAATTTTTTGTTTCCATTTAATTCCATTTCCCCAGGTAATTTTGAGAAACAGCCACAATGCTGAAATCCACTTGTGATTTTAGAGTTTTCCTGCAAACTGCACTATGTGTACTTGTACAAACAAACATGAGAACTAGCTTTCAGGGTCAACCTCAGTAGCCTGTTGTCTTGACCAGAATGGCTAAAATTAGATGTTGCTGTTGTTGCTGTGTGCTTTCAAGTCATTTCCTACTTATGGCAACCCTATCACAAGGTTTTCGGGATACTGCATGCTAATATAATTTTTGACAAAGCAGCCTGTTTACCATCAGACTTTGGGACTAACAGTCTGTGGATGTGCTCTAGCATAGAAATATGGCTTGGTTGCATATTGGGAAAGAACTTGCTTTCCAATACAGTGTTCTGTTTCTAAACATTAAGGCAACTTACAAGGACCATCCTCTAATGCCTGTCCTGTGAAATTGGTATTTAGAGGGCAAACACTGGTTCTGCATACAGACATTCCATTTTGCTGTCATCACACTAGCAGCTTGTGATAAACAGGTAGCAGAAAAATCTCAGCACATACCATAAAAACACAAAACAGAAAATCCAAATGATGGAAAGAAATATAGGATGCATCCTCGCTGTGGAAATAATTCAGTTTGACACCACATTAATTGCCATGGCTTAATGCTATGGGAGTCTGGGAAATGCAGTTTGTTGTGGCACCAGAGCTCTGACAGAGAAGGCTAAATGTCTTACAAAACTACCATTCCCAGAATTCCATAGCACTGAGCCATGGCATTTAAAGTGGTATCAGACTGGATTATTTCTACAATGCAGATGCAGCCATAATCTCAATGTGCAAACTGCTGAGTGGGCATTGATCTGGAGTTACCCCTTGTAATGGGCATTACAGCTTCCCCTCTCCAGTATTGGAGTTCACATTATTCATGATTCTGCTCCTCCCCACAAAATCCTACGCAGCAGAGTGATTATTTCTGTACAGCAACCTACCCCTGAATCTATTGTGTGTGCATTGGATATCATATTATCTTTGAAATGATAATCAAAGGGATCTTTTAATAGTGTGCTGCACTGTATTTATTCCTTGTCTTTTAATAGAAATGTTGAAGTTGTTTTTAATTCTATAGATAGGTTAATTATATTCTCTCTCTCTCTCTCTGTCTCTCTCTCCAAAATATGTTCTTATCAACATATTTGTTTGTTTTGGGGCAGGGAGCCACTGGATTCCTAGTTCTAGGAGAAAGGGCAAGCAAAACATAAAATAAATTAATAAAGTAAATTTCACAAATGTTAAAAAAAATGTAAGGCATACACAATCAGACTTTATCCAAAGAAGGTCTAAGAATCAAGAGCTTGGACAGTTACAGTACCTTTAAGAGGATTAAACAGAATGCTATACAAAAGAGCCACCCGTAGCTGTGCAGTGGTGGAAGGATGGGACCTAGAGCATCATCCTACTGTTCTTCACCTAAGATTGGGTATCAGCATATCATTGTCTGGAATCCTGTGGGTGATGAATGCACAGATAGCTTGGAATTTCATGCCAACATGGGGTTTCTTTTAACATTGTGCAAGGACTCATTCAGTCATCCCTCACACCACATTCAAACACCTCCCACAGCCCCCAAGTACTGCCACAACCACTTATTGACCAGAGGGGAGGGAGTGGGAAGGTGACCAGGAAGGTGACCAGTAATTCTGCAGTCATGGCAAAAGAAAGGATGTTAGCCGATTGGATTTCTATTGGGGCTCATGCTCTGATGTGACTACTCAGACACTCTCATAACTTCTAAAAGAAACTTTCCAAAGCCTGCCATAAAGCAAATCTTCATGAATCATCACTCAGAATGGTTCTACTTTCAAATTTCTGATGGTCATTTCCTCCTTCATCTTCCAATTAGATGTGCAGCTGTTGTCACAACCTGGTTGAATAGGTGCCCATTGTGTTGTACTTCAAGACTTGCTGATTTAGATGGTTGCATTATTTTGTTTCCTCTTGGAGGAATCATTATAAATTGAAAAACAAGAAAAAGTATAGAATCTGCACTTCAGATTATACAGTAACATCATAAAAGGGCAGAGCTCTTCACTGCCTTGTTACAGCTGTCCTTGTACCCTGAACTGACTTTTCAACAGCTTGATAATGATTCTGGTATTTTATGGGTCTACAAGAGTCATGAATGCTGACATACCAATCTCAGCCACCAATGGTACTGTAGACACAGTGTGACAGCAATCCAGTGCTATATAAGCCCCTGCGCTGTTTTGTTCTTGTTGTTTTCCTTCAAGTCATTTCCAACTTATGGTGATTCTAAGAGCATGCTACCACAGGGTTTTCTCCACAAGATTTGTTCAGAAGAGATTTGCCTTTACCTTCCTCTAAGGCTGAGACTTTGTCAAAGGTCCTCCAGTGAGTTTCCCTGGCCAGCCAGGGATTTGAATCTTATGGTGCATCTACACTACAGAAATAATACACTTTGACACCACTTTTACTGCTATGACTCCATTATACAGAGAATCCTGGCATTTGTAGTTTTGTGAGGCACCAGCACTCTTTGTCAGAGGAAACGAAAGACCTTACAAAGCTACAAACCCCAGGATTCCGTAGAATGGAGTTAGACATTTAAAGTGATGTAAAACTGCATTACTTTTACAGCATAGATGTGCCGCTGATCTCTCAGAATGCTCATCCAACACTCCGAGCACCTTACCATGCCGGCTCTTTCCTAGTGCTGTAATCATGCTAATATTGTCAACAGAACAAGCTGTAGCACAGGCTGCTCACCTAACCATCCATTGTATACTGATTGCGAAAAGATGGTTTAAGATAAACAACTGTCTGCTTTGTGGATAGACTTAAACACAGCCTCTCATGACAGCTTATTTCTTCTAAGGGATGCTGGCTCAGCATAATCACTTGAAATGCCAGCTTCTCAACAAAGGTAGATCCACTAAAATGAATAGGACTTGTTAGTTACCAATGCATGCATTGTGAAATGAAATAATCAGATCAGGTAAGCCTTGCATAAGTAAACAAAAACACTGAGTCTTCTACAGATCACTTGAAAGCTTCTTCCAAAACGAATCCAGAAATCATTTTTTTCTTTCACCAGCCTCTGCTTATGTTACAATTTCTAGTTCGGTGGCCAAACTTATAGCTCTCTTATTTTTTTTACAACTGTGTGAGGGAGGAGGAGATAAGCTGGTGAGCCAGGCTAATTCACTTCCCCCCCAGTTCTCTTTCTGTTTTGCTGTTCTGTCATGCTCAGTAAGGGATTCTAGAAGGAGTTGCTGTTACCTTGCCTGTTGTAAGCAAGCACAGATAACTAAGGTCTGCAGCAGGAAAACCCCCGCTGCCACATAGCCTGCTTCCAAGGTGGGCCAGATACCCATGGACAGACCACATGGTGTGGCATCAAGCTACACTGCTGGGTTATTTTTATTTTTGTTGCCTCCCCACCATACATGTACACTGTCACACAAACACACCACCAACTACTCCCATGCCCTCCCAGACGCCATTCCATTGGATGGCCACTCTTTTGATTGGTCACACATTCACATGTGCAATGCTCCACTTGTACAGAGCATTGGTACATCAATGTACAAGTGATACATTGGCAAAGCACAACAACAACAACAACAACAATAATTATTATTATTTATGTATTAGTATCCCGCCTCTCCCTTTTGAGGATCGAGGAGGATAACTGCAAGAATTAAAACAAATACAATCATGGAGGCTCCTTACAGCTCCCCTTCACCCACGCGCCTCCCCCCCCCATTGTACTGTCTGGTTTGTGCATGTTGTAATTACATTCATTGAAGTTGTTGCACTTTTTTCTTTTTCTTTTGGTTTGCCATAGCCCCTGCACTGACACCAGCCTATTTATATGCAGTCATGAAGATGCACATTTTCCTAACTAAACTGGAGTATCCCAGCTTCTTTTTGCTCTGGTTTTTAGCACAGCTTCATTTAGGTTTCCTCCAACTTTGGAAGTGTGTGCCATATAAGTGCCTCACCTTTAAAGCGGCTGGGAAACACTTTATTTTGCCCAACTGTTTCACCCCCTATGGCAAGATTGGCTGTGAAGCATCTTATTCTTTCCCAGTTCAAGCTTTATTGAGATGCTGTTACAACCCAGCAACTGAGAGTCTGTGTTTCTCGGTCCTTTACCAGCCTCCCAGTTCAAGTGCTGTTTCAAAAAACAATCAAACTTCCAGCTAGGCAGAGGACAAAAAAGAAAAGAGGGTGGGTGGGTGAATAGAAAAAGACGTTGTAAGAAGAAACATCTTTGTCAGAGGCATTTAACAGCTGTTGGTCATACATAGTAATCTAGCTCTCATTCAGTTCTTTGCATCATCCAAAACAAATGTTATACAATTTTGTTTTCTCCCATTCATCCCTAATTCTCTTTGCTAGTGCTGTTGCTTCATATTTTTCAGATGCCTCCCATCCTTCCCTTATGTTTTTTTTTCCTACTGTAAATTGGATTGTTTCAGATTAATCAGGATGGGTACTTCATTATTCAGTTTCTTTTTTCTTATGTTGTTGTGTTAAAATTCCATGTGTGATGACATTGTGATGCTTATGATGATCATATTATACAATTATATATGTTTGCTATGATATGGTATGCATAGGTTTTTTAAAAATAAAATAAAATTAATCCTACATTTTGCTTTGTGGGGGCAGACAAGAAAGGCAGCAGTTAAATGAACCGCACCTTTGTTCTTAAGGCTGATGGGTGAATCTTTTCTCTTTAGGATGTTCGAAGGCTGGAAATCCCTGCTGAGCTTGCAGCTCTGCTTCGTTTGGCTGATGGTATTATTGTTATTATTATTATTATACTTTTTTATATAGTACTGTAGATTTGCACAGCGCTGTACATACAGTCAATAAAATCAATAAAAATGAAACCTGCCAAAGGCATACATTCTACAGGATAATAACAAAATACATATAAAACAATAGATAATAATACAAGATAGAATTAGATAAAATAAGCAGGCACATCAAATATCTAATATCAAGTCAAATATGAGATAACAATCAGAAAAACAATCACACAATGCCTGGGAACGCTTCCCAGAACAATATAGTCTTCAACTCAGTTTTGAAACTGGTTAAAGAAGTGATGAGCCGTGCTCATGGTCATAAATAAAGTACCTTGAACCTAAGCATGTATTTTGCTTCAGCCAATATTCTTGACCTGGGAGAGCCATGGGGAGAGGGGTGGGTTACTTCAGGCCCTGGGACACACTCCAGTTTTTCCTAGTCCTTGTTCCCACTGTATTTAAATTGAGATCAGGATCTGGGTTAAATGGGCATGGTTCCCACTAAATCTGATATTAGAAATTGATTCAGAAAGGGGGGGCCATGCTTTTTGACCATTTTTGACCATTGAACACACGTGAACGAGACATTGGGAAAATGGGGGGTTTTGGGGGCTGAATCGATTTATTTAGAAATAAATTGATTCAGCCCAAGTGGGAACCAGGCGGATTTGAATTGGATTCGAATCTGCCCTGGTTTTCACTGGCAGCCTGGCTCGGGGGAGAGGGGGGCAGCTGCCATGGCATGGCCTCTCCTGGCCCCAAAATCCCCAACCCAGCCTCCTTACTGGCTTCTTTGGCCACTAACCAGCTTCCCTGTGCCTTTTTAAAAATTTCCCGTGGCCAGGAAGGCTGGAAAGAGGTTGCAGAGAAGCCAGAAGCCTTGCAACCTCCTTCCTGGCTTTCTCTCGGCTTCTCTGCGACCTCTTTCCTGTTCCCCGGCCATGGGAAATTTAAAAAAAGGCCACAGGGAACCTGGTCAGTGGCCAAAGAAGCCAGTAAGGAGGCTGGGTCAGGGATTGGGGGCCCGGAGAGGCCAGAGAGGGGCCGGGCAACCAAGCTGATCCTCACCACTTGCCAATTCCTGAACCAATTCCTGAAACCAGTGCAAACATAGTAGGATCTATGTTTTTTCAGAACTGGTTTCAGGAATCAGTTCAGGAAATGGATTTTCCAGTAAGTGGGAATGGGCCCTTGATGTTTTCTAATGATCCTTCCTTCATCAAGTGGATCCAGTTCTGGCATCTCACATATTTTAGCAACAAATCTTCAGCTGTTGGTGTCACCTCATTCTTCCACATTTTTGTGTAGAGTATCCTTGCAGCAGTAAAAAAGAATTCTACATCCTCCCCATGCAATTTATCATCAGTCATGCCTAACAAAAATACTTCTGGTTCCAATGGGATATTAATAATTAAAAACTCAACTATTATTTTATGAACTGATAACCAATATTTCTTAGCGTTAGTGCACATCACATATGATAGAAAGTTCTTGGTTCTTGGGAGCTTTTCCAACAATTACTTTTCAATTTTTGTATACATTTTAGCCAATTTATGTGGTGGTAATTTACATGGGGATGTGGTCACTTAGTGGTTAAGACACCAGTTGTAATGATTGGGAGATTGGAAGGTTGGCAGTTTGAGGCCTGAGTACTGCATGATGTGGTGAGCTCCTGTCACCAGTCCCAGCTTCTTACAACCTAGCAATTCGAAAGCATGGAAATGCAAGTAGATAAATGGGTACCACTTCGGTGGGAAGGTAACAGCATTACCAATGCTTGCTCTTCGGCTTAGTAATAGAGATTAACACCAGTCCGTATACTCAGTTATGATTAGATATACATGTCAAGGGACTACCTTTATCTACCTTTTAAAATGCCATCTAAAACATTTTATAATTTTCATTTATATTTTGACACAATATCTATTAAATTTTCATCCTTCAGGCATTTTGGACTTCAGCTCTCAGAAGCCATAGCTAGCTTGACCAGTAGTCAGAAATTCTGGAAGCAGAAGTCCAAAACATCTCTAGGACCAAAGTTTGGAACCACTGATTTGACCAATGGGTAGGGGAAATGTGGAACAACAGACTAATGAGTGTTGCTCACCATTTGCTGTTTCAGGACTTCATCACATTGGGATAGGCATCTTTATTCTGTCCAGAAAGTGTGAGTGAAAGTTATTGCACAAAAGGCTTTCTCAGTACATCACGCTGATCCTATCATGTCCTGTCAGTATCGTGGAATTGCATTAATGGGATGTTCCAATAGTACCAAAATATGGTAAATGAGGGGGCAATTCCACTTCATTCACGGGACAATTCCACTTCATTTATGGGATCAGTGTGATGTAGTGAGAAAGCCCAAACTTTCTGGATGAGGTAATGTCCAGATAAGCACGATTTAGTGTGAAAGTACTTCCCATGATCGTGTGAGAAGCACAGGATAAGGAAAGGACAATGACGTTCTGTCCCCCATGTGATAAACTCCTCAGACATACAAGCACTGCCCACTGATATGCACTTTACCGGAGAAAGCAATTTGTAATCTAGGACCATGGTGGTTTTCCCTGCAGCATACCTATCAAGACATTGGCGGGGTACATACCTCCGCTTTGCGGCGCTCTGCCGCCGCCGCCAGTAGGTCCGCGGGGGAGCCGGAGCCTTCACACGGCCCGACTCCCGCGTGGACCGAAAAAGAAGCTCCAAAATGGAGCTTCTTTTTCCGTCGCGTTTGCGACGTAGCGAGGCGCCAGGGGCGCACTCGCTACGTCACAAGGGACGCGATGCGTACGGACGCTCAGCGTCCGATACGCAAAGATGGCGCCGGCCATGTAGAAGGGCCGGCGCCATCTTGTACGGACGGAGTCCGTACTAGGCCCAGGGGCGTCTATAAGAGACGCCCCTTTTTTAAAATGGGATGTCCTCCGGACGTCCCAAATGGCAGTTTAGAAAGCCCCATAATCTGTTAAATTGTCTCCAGGGAAGCATACAGAAAGTAATTCTGAGAGGCTGAAAACCATCCAATACCACACTGTCCAGCTACCACATATTTACCACAAGCAGAAACAAGGGATATGCCTCCCAGTCTGGGCTAATACTGCTCCCTCATGCTCTTTTGTAGGTCACCAGCATGCCCAGGGAAACCAGGTCACAGAAGTCTCCTCTCCAGAGGTGAAAGCCAAGGCTGATCTTTTTTTGCCACCTGATATCAACAGTTTCCCCTTCTCTACCTTTATGAGGTCACATTTCCAGGTAGGAATTTGTTGTCTGAAAGGTTGAGTTTTGCCTCCCAAAGGACTATAACCACTGTTTCTCCTTCTTTACTCTTTTGTCCACTAAAAGTCCGTGTGTGTGTGTGTGTGTTAGCAAAGAGACTTGATTCTTCGTCCCGTTTCCTCCTCCTCCAATCCACGGTGCTCCTGCATCCTTTCCCATTATCTTGGCTGCCAAGTTTGCTGTCTTCACATGGCCCTGTGCTCCTTGCATACCCCACATCGGAATCTAGCTCTGGGAGGGCTCCCCATGGGGATTTATCAAAAAGAAACAACAATATTCATTTTATAAAATGCACAGTATAAATGCAAAATATTAGATAATATTTTTGTTTTAAGTAGTGGAATGTACATGAAATGATTTTCTGGTTAAGAGTACAATTTTTTAGTCAATAGCTTTAATTTATGATGATGCCAACTAAGCTTGTGTTGGTTTATTAAGGGAGGCTGGGAGGAGGGAGTTATAATATTCAGGAAAAGGAATAAAGGATGGATTATACAATGTTATGAAGTATGTTACTATGCTTTTTTCAAAAATATATAATAAAAATAGAAGGAATTTTCAGGGGAGAGAGAATGACTTCAAAATAGCACTTCAAAATCTTACAAATGGGCATTTTTCATCTTGCTTTTAAACAATTAAATGTATTGTTCTGGATGTCACAAATCTGTCTCCTGTGTTCTCCAGTAGCCTAGGTGCTGTTTTGAGTTACTCTTAGGACCACTATTTCATCTGCAAAGCTTAAGGGCCTGCAGAGTCAAACCCTAACTCTTCATAGTGGTATAATTCAAAGATATAGCCATGTTACTCTATAGAATCACTCTACTTCCTGAGAAGTTGCATCTGAGGAAGTAGACTGAAATCTACAAAAGCTCATGCTGCCAACTTCTTTCTTTCATTTAGTCTCAAAGGTACTACAAGATCTCTCTACATACCTTCCTCTTCATGACATCTTGGAGACAAGACTTAAAACATTAAAGGAGCATTTGCTTCACCCAATTTTATCCCACTTTAACTGCCATGGCTCCATTCCACAGAATGTATATGTATATGTGGTCTAGTGAGCTAGTTAACATCGTATGCCAAAAGAGCTAAAGACTGGGAACAGGGAGCATTAGAAATCTCTAAATATATATCCAAGATACAAATTCCAGCAATCCATAGGATAGAGCAATAGTAGTTAAACTACAATAAAACTGCTATAATTGTGTAATATGGATTCAGCCCAAAACTCCCTTTCCATTTTTTGTTCCCTGACCCATTTTTTGCATTATCCTGCCTCATAAAGAAATCCAAAGACTTCAATAGTTTACTCAGATTTTTGTCATTTTGGTTGGGCCTATAGAGATTATTACAGTACAGTTAGGATTATATAATTTTAAGAGTAAATTATTGCAATAAAGGACAGCATTGAAATCTGCATTTTATTCTCTTCAAATTTCTACATGAAAACCAGGTCCAAGCAGAATTAAAATTCCATTTCAGGCAAAATGTTGAGTGCACTGGTAGGGAATTATTGAGGGCTGGTGGGGAATGTCTCCATTACTTTATATATTTTAAAAATACTCTGTGTCCATGACAATGCATTTGCAGTGCCTAAACACTACTTGTACCATCTAAGAATTTGCTTGGTGGACACAAGAGAGAGAGCCTTCTCAGTGGCTGCTCCCACCCTTTGGAACTCCCTCCCACAAGAGGCTAGGCTGGCCTCCTCCCTACTCTCCTTTTGCCACCAGGCAAAAACGTTTCTCTTCAGGTAGTCTTTTAATATATAACTGCACCTAGGGAGTCTTAGTATTTTTTTATTTATATGTTTTATTGAATCTTAACACAACATACATCAAACATACATTAAACAAACACACAAATCTCTAATAATCTTCTTAATTCTTTCTATATTAATACATCATCTCTTTATTTGGTAATCTTCCTATCTATCCACTTCATTCATCTTCCTTCTTTCCATTGATCTTCCATTTCTGTCTTCCTTTCTACTTCCTACTTCTCTAACCACCTTCTCAGTCTTTCTATCGCTTCCCGCTCTTATCCCTCCTCACTTTCACTTACCCTCCGCTACCTACTTATCCCTCTTTTAACACTAAACTTCCATTTACTAATTTAGCTCAATCCTTATCCTGATCCATTCAGCTATAAGATTCCCATCTTCTCGTATTACTGTCTTATAATACACCTTTCTTAATTTTTTAATTTTATCTCATATCTAATACCTGTTGTGTATCCCCAATATTTTTTCACCTTTGCTACTTTTTGTAAATTCATCGGAGTTACACTATTATTATTATCCTACAATGATTGTATTACATTTGTTTTCTTATCATTATGCAACAAATCATGATTTCTTTATTTCTAATATTTCAGCATTTGCATATCATAATTAAATCATAATATGATTTCACCCCATTCTTCCTTCAAATAGATAAAATACTAATTCCCAATCTTTGTTAAAGTTTTCTATTGGATTGATTCTTACCAATTGTGTCAATTTATCCATTTCAATTACTTCTAGTAATTTCATTACTCATTCATCTTCATTTGGAATATCTCCTGTTTTCCATTTTTGCACATATATTGATCTAGCGATAGTTATCATATAAAATAACAATTTTCTGTGTTTCTTTTCTAGTTCATTCTCAAACATTCCTAACAGGAAACATTCTGGCTTCATTTCTAATTTTAAATGTAGAATCCTGGAGATTAATATTTTTATATTTCTCCAATATTTCCTCACATGTTTACAGCTCCACCAGCAATGGAAAAAGGTTCCTTTTATTTCTAGGGAGTCTTAGTATTGGGGTGTTTGCTTTTGTATGTATTTAATGATCTTATCTTTTAAACTTGTTATATTATTGTGATGTTTTTAATTGTGTTTTAAAGTTGTACTATTTTTAAAGTATCTTTTGTGAGCCGACTTAGGTGCAATTTTGGAGAAAGATCGTAACTAACTAACTAACTAACTAACTAAATAAATAATAACTCAACATTTCTTCCTTTGACCCATTGTAGGAAATGAGTTTGCCTGCCCTTGGACACCCTCTGCAACAGCCTTTGACCCGACTGGATGGGGAGCAGAAGCAAATTGCCCTTCAGCTCAACAAATTGGTAAGAGGGAGATGAAAGAATAAGTAGCTAGGTCAATGTGAACTGATGGAGAAAGAAGACCCCCCCCCCCAAAAGAGCTAAACTTACTTTAAAAGTAGAGTCTCTGCTCATGATGTGTACATTCAGTATAATTTTGCTTCTTCTAAATTAGTTTTAAAACATCTTTGGAGTCATTCTTTTCCAGAACCCTGAAACAACCTATAACAAGCCTGTTTGATCAGAAGCAATAGTAAGATTAAAAAGTATGTATACCAGCCTTTTTTAGGCTACTGATATATTGGAGTACAGAGTCTCCACCCAGGATAGCCATACAACATATGTGGAAGGTTCCAAATTTGAGGAAAGCTAGTAGTATACTCTGAAAAACAAAATCCCATTCGAGTTACTTTCATACTGTCGTGTGCACACATATGTGCATATATGCTGCATGCTTCTTCAGAAGACAGCTATGTGATACCAAGGTATGTCATAGATATTTTAGTTTTTCAGAACAGTTTTCTTGAAATAGTGGTATAGACTGTTCTGTCATTCCAAAATGGAAGGAATTGTAGTTGTGTCTCAGTCCCATTGTCTTCAAATTTCATTTAGCATCAGCAGCTTTTTCAAGTGAAATGCAGGGCTGGGTATTTCATTAGTCAGACTCCCTGCACACGTACATTGAGGGAATACAAGAAAATAATATAACTGGTGGCATGCAAGTCTTTCTTATTTGTCCCTGCTGGATGATGTGCAGAGTTAATGGTAAAAGGGGGATTGATGAAATCAAGGAACAGAGCTCCAAAACTAAAGGATAAGAATGATCTCAGTCCTCTCTCATTATCTAGTCTGTATTGATGACCTTTTATGGTACACTGTTGTCTTTTTCCTGCTATCACAGTATTCTTGTCTCTCTGTGAATATGTGCCTTTACATTGCCTGTGAACTTATGGTGATCCCATGAATTTCATAAGAATCCTCAGAGGTGGTTTTGCCAGTTGTTGTTGTTGTTGTTGTTGTTGCTAACTACCACCAAGTCGGCCTTGACTCCTGGCAGCCCTGTGGATGAGACATCTCCAAATCTCCCTATTTTCTACTGCTCTACTCCGGTCCTACTGGTTCAGGACTGTGGCCTCCCTGACTGAGTCTAACCATCTGGCATGTGGTCTTCCTCTCTTTCTACTTGCCTTCTACCTTTCCTAGCATTATTGTCTTTTCTAATGAGTCATGACTTCTCATGATGTGGCCAAAGTATGACAGCCTCATTTTATTCATCTTGGGTTCAAGGGGCAGCTCATGCTTGACCTTTTCCAAGACCCTAGTTTTAATCTTGGCCATCAATTATATCCTCAGCCCTCTTCTCAAGCACCACATTTCAGATGAGTTGATTTTCTTTTTATCCATTTTCTTTGCTGTCCAACTCTCACTTCCATACATGGTGACTAGAAATACTATGGTCTTGGGCAATCTTAACTTTGGTGTTCAGTGTCATGTCTATGCACTTTAGGATCATAGCTGCCCTTCCGAGTCCTAGTCTTCTGATTTCTTACTGGCAATCTCTGTTCTGATCAATGTTTGATCCAACGTATGGGCAATATTTGATTTTTTAAAATTTCCTCATCATCGAAGATTGCATCCATGCTGCAGAAATAATCCAGGTTGACACCAGTTTAATCCATGGCTCAATGCTATGGAATTCTGGGAATTGTAATTTGTTGTGACACCAGAGCTCTCTGATAGAGAAGGCTAAATGTCTCATAAAAATATAATTCCCAGAATTCCATAGCATTTAAACTACTCTTAACCTGGATTATTTTTACAGTGTGCTGATACAGCCTAGGATGAATTCATGTAAATCTTCTGTGGTCTATATATATATATATATATATATATATATATATATATATATATATTGTTGAGCATTAAGCTTATTCTAGCACTTTCTTCTTTGACTTTCTTTAATAATTATTCCATGTGTTTTTTGTTGTCTGCTCGTAGTTATGGTGTCATCTGCATACCTTAGATCAGGGGTAGGCAACCTGCGGCCCGCGGGCTAGATGTGGCCCGGCAAGGCCTTGGGACCGGCCCCAGCCTGGTCCTGCCGCCGATTGCCGCCAGGGCCTTTGGGGGGTAATTGTCTATAGAAGCCTCAGAAACATGCATTTATATTAACATTTTTTAAAAAATCAGAAATTTTTTTCGCGTGTCCTCCATTTTTTTAAAAAAGTGTCTTCCATTTGAAAATTTTGTCCTACATTTGTCCTGGTTTATTTATATATTTAATTTTTTAAAAAAATTATTTAATTATTTATTTTTTGGCTTCAGCCCCCCAGTTGTCTGAGGGACAGCAACCCGGCCCCCAGCTCAAAAAGATTGCCTACTCCTGCCTTAGATTGTTGATATTCCTTCCTTCAATCTTCACTCCTATTTCTTTTGAGTATGTTTTCTTCATATAAGTTGAACAAATAGAATGACTAATCTCTTTACCCATTCCCTGCCTCCGAAATGTAGCCAACAGCACCTGGTATTCATTGGCACCCTCCCACCCAAGTGCTAACCAAAGTTGCTCCTGCTTAGCTTCCAAAATCAGACAGGATCTGGTGCCTTTAGAGAACCCGCTCCTGACTATTTGTTTCTGAGAGAAGCACTTTGGTGATGTGTACCTGTCCACCAATTTCCACACTTATTTATAGGTTCCAAGAATAGAAAGTGGAACATTTCTTAGGTACTATGTGATCAGCCTGAGAGGCAATGATTAGGGAGGGAAGAAACGGAAGGAGAAAGGTCAATGCTACAGTGATAAGACTACATTTATGATTCATATGCAAGTTTGTACCACACCCCTCCTTCAGGTCACTGCTTTATAATTCTTGGAGAAGGAAATATGTTTTTCATAACAACAACAACAACAACAACAACAAAAACAATAATGATTTATTTCTAGCCCACCCAATCACGAAGAATCCGGGCGGGTTACAACAATAAAATACAACAAGTTACAATAAAGTTAAAAAAATCAAACCCTAGACCTACCCCCCGTTCCCAGAATTAAACAGTAATAGTATAAAAACATTAAACAAAAAATAGGCAGAAGGATAGGCGGGGAAGAGTAAACAGATGAGGGGGCAGATATCTCTATATCTGGGGAGGATAACTAAGTTGGAAATTAGTTAATGGTTAGTAGGAAGAATCTTCTTTTTAAGTCACTTATTTGAATGTTTTTCTTGTATTGAAAGAAAAAGTATTTTTTGTTCTTGCTAGTATGTTGATCTGACTTGTTATCTCCCTTGGTGAATCAATTCAGTAAAAAAATTAGAGCAGACTATGGGTAGAGTACACCAGTGTGGTGTAGTGCTTTGAGTTATGGTTCTGGAGACCAGGGTTTGGATCCACATTCAGCCATGGAAACTCAGTGGGTGACCATGAGCAAGTCACACTTTCTCAGGGGAAGGCAAATCTCCTCTGAACAAATCTTGCAAAGAAACTCCAATGATTGGTTTGCTTTAGAGTTGCCATAAATTGGTAACAACTTGAAGGCACACAACAACAAATGGTCAAGCTACTAGATTATAGATTTGTCACTTTTGTGGCAGAGGTGCTCCCCCAAGTGGTCAAAGACATCTATTTTCCGTAGTTCATGATTTTCTGACCTACGTAGCTTGAGTTTAAGTGATCTTTGTTTTGTAAATGGTCACTGAAAGAGAAGCAGGAGCATAATTTGCATAGTTTCAAGCTCTAATCTTGAGCATCTTGATTATGAAGAATAAGTCTGGCTAGTTTTCTTACATAGACAGAGAAAATGGTTCCAGTATGATGTAGCTCAGTGGTCAATAATGTGCTTTCATGCAGAATGTCCCAGCTGGTTGTTTTTGTAAAAAATAAATTTATGTTGGAGTTTCCAAGTGTAAAGCTCCAATGTGATGCACACACCAATGGCTGTGAACAGTCATTTTGCATACATTAAAGTTGAATTAAATCAGCTAAAATACTGTGGCATAAACTTCTAGTAAACAAATGTTCATAAACACTTTTGAATGTTTCCCATCAACTACTGGAAACATCATCTGCTCACCAAGTCATTTTCCTGACTGCCAGACTTACTAGGTAGCCCTCGCTATTTAAACAACCCTTTAAATTGTTTTATTCTTGACTTTTTTTGAGAAGCAAAGTCAAATCATCTGCTTTGAACACAGTCATTTATTTTATTTGCTTTTTTGAGAAGCAAATTCAAATTGTTTGTGTGTAACACAGTGTCATTTAAAAAGGAACAGGCTCGAATCCAAGCATGGAAGAGTGACAAGGTAGGTGGAATAATATCAATTTGATTTTCATGTAAGTGAAAATATTTATGTTGGAATTTTCAACATAATTTTTTTGGGGGGAGGGGGTTAAAAGAATCTAAGGCCTTCTGCATGAAAGCACATGAATTGACCATGGTTAATGAGACCAAGCGCAAATGTATGGAGAAGTACACCTCTGCATCTAAAAGCAGCACTGCCTAGTTTTGTTGCACATTCACTGAGGGTTGGTTGTGTTGTGTTGTATGTGTGTTTTAACAAACCACCACGTCCTCCAGATCCTACGGTTTATTGGTGACAAGGGCCTGGAGGTCTGGCAAGAAGAGGTTCTGGGGAATTACCTAGCAAGCCAAGGCCTGGCCAGACCCTCCCTGCGGAATGAGCTGCTGAGCCAGGTAGCCTCTCAGGTGTGGAAGAACTTGGACTTGGAACAGTGCCAGCGAGGATGGATGTTGATGGCCACCCTCCTGGGGACTTTTGCCCCTTCTCCAGCTCTGGAGAAGCCCCTGCTAAAGTAAGAAGAGGGTCTTCCCTTTTTTTCAATGGTTTGTTAGGTTATTGAGACCCTTGAGCCAATGCAGAAGCTTAGTGATGAACGTTCTGACTTTGTTGGTTTACAACACAGGTTTGTGTCAGACCATGGCCTGGAGGGCTATAACAGCATCTGCCAGCGGAAACTCCTGATGTCAATGCAGCACATGGAAAGAGACCCAGAGGTGTCCCGTAATTTCCCACCCACCCAGCTGGAGTGGACCACCAACCAGAAGAAAGCCAAAATGGTGCTGGATGTCTATACCTATAAAGGTAAACATGGTCGGTAGGATATGAAGTCTTCTCATTCGGCATGTGTACTGTGGGAGCAGTATTTTTTTAAAAAACACACCCACCCACCTACCCACACACCAAGGAACTGGAACATGGACTTGTCCTTGTGCAGTGAAGCTGACAGTTTTCTTAGACAGAGGGAAAAAATAACATTCTAGACTGTCTGTTCTCATGTGGTTGAGAGTAGTAGGATGGCACTTTTTCAAAAATTTAGATTCTGTTCATTTGACTAAACAGAGGCAATGATTTCCTCTCCCAGTGTGCTGCAATTCTTCATTTGCTCTGCAATGCTAATTCGATGTGTTGTCACCAGTTACCAATGTGAGTGATCAATCATTTTCAATACACTGAAGCTTGAATTGCATTAGATTAAATGATGTGGAAAATAAATGTGCATAAACACTATTTTACCCTGACAGTAAGAGCTGTTCGACAGTGGAACACGCTCCCTCAGAGTGTGGTAAAGTTGCCTTCTTTGGAGGTTTTTATCTGTCAGGGGTGCTTTAATTGTAAGTTCCTGCATGGAACGGGGTTGGACTGAATGGCTCTTCTTATCTCTTCCAACTCGATGATTCTATGATTTTAAGAGTACTGAATGTTTCTACCAACAACTGGAAACATCACTTCTTCATCTTACTGCTAGCCTTGCCAGGTAGCCCTTGCTAATTAAATGACCTCTTAAACTGTTTTATTCTTGATTTTTTGTATGGTATTATTATATTTTTATTAGGATTTTATTTTTGAACCACTTTGAGTTTTTTAAACAAGTGGTATAAAAATTATCTAAATAAATGTATTAAATGCAATAACCAAACAAATAAATGTGAAAAAGAAACTGGTAGCATATGTTTTTGTAGACTTAAATCTATGAAAGCTCATGCTACCAGCTTCTTTCTTTCTGTTTGTCTCAAAGGTGCTACAAGATCCCTTTGCATACTGATTTTCTAGACTAACATGGCTGTGTCTTTAATGCAGTTATGTATTGTGTTGCTTTCACCATCTGTGTCAATATCCTATCCTTTCCAATAATGGCTTTCTGTCCTTTAACCTAAAGTGCTTTCTGTTGTACAATGGGTCCTTGATATCCACTGGGGTTTGGTTCCAGGGTCCCTTGTGGATACATTAAGATGGAGTAGTAAAATGGTGTCCCTTATATAGAATGGCCAAAATGCTTTTTGAAATTTATATTTTAAAAAATATTTTTAAGCTATTGGTGGTTGAATCCATAGATATGGAAGGCCGACTGACTGTATTCCTGTGCATACCCACTTGGGAGTAAATGCCACTGAATGCAGGGGGATTTACTCCTGACTAAACTTGAATAGTTTTGGACTGTTCGACCAGCATTGCTCCTGCTATTAATCAAGCACTGTTCATGCTAATGATCATATGTACTAATCTCTGCCTTCCTTAACCTGATATTGACTGGGGAGGATGGGAGTTGTTAGTCCAGTAAATGCACAGGACACCAGGTTGAGAAAGGCTGTCCTAACTAGCTATTAATTCATTTTCTGAATTCCAGTCATTATATAATGAAAATTGCACCACACACATTATATGTTTACCATTGACTTCAGCTCAGTTATTCAATTCCACATGTGGCTTTCAGGTTATTTATTGTTTTGAAACTTATCCTCTTATAAAGTAGTTATCTATCTGTATATGCAGTGCTAAGTCATTAAACACTGTAGTACTGAACTGCCTGTAAGCTTCTGTTTTGTATTCCCTATGTTATTTATGGCATCACTTACTGTCTTATGAACTGTTTACTTAAAGTAAATTTTATTGTTGCTTGTCTGTATATGTTCATATAAGATATTACATACTGTAATACTATGCTGTAGGCTTCTGTTCTTGTGTATTCCCTATGTTCTTTATAGTATTATTTTTGTCCTATTGACACCTTATTGATGACAATTTGGAGGTGTGGGTTTTTTAGTCTCTCTGATTTTGACTTATTGCTTGAATGTTTCGCTTATTTGGAGACTCACCCTAGTTTTCTTGTAGTTTGACTGGAATTCTGAACAGGAGTGCTTCCCATTGTGACATTTTGTTGTGGGTTGCACTTGTATTTAGCAGTCTGTCTTTTCTTTTTCTTTGACTAGAAGAGAAGCTTTCAGCAGAAGTGGAGTCCTGGACAACAGGAGAGCAATATGCTGGGCAGATCCTGAGTTCAAGGTACATCCAAAGGCAAAAGAGGAAGTGTTTTTGTTATGTTTTTAAATGATGGCCATTTCAGAGTCAGAGCTATTGATGGCTAAAATCAAAAAGACAGTGACTGCTGCTTTTCTGCATGAAGAAGCATCTGTCTATCTCCACACACTCTGGCAAAACCCAGCACCAGTTGTTAATTATTTGAATGACACCCCTGCTTTAATGGTTCAACCAGATGATCTGTCAAAGTGTGGCTTTATCACATTTTAGTCTTTACAGGCTCATCTGGCAAGTCAGAATCCAAAGGCAACAGCACACATCTAAAAAGATAATTAAAAGCCTTCTTTTGGTTGCATTTACGGTATGCTACAGGGCAAATGCACCAATCCAGAGTGAGATCTTACATATGCAGTGTTTCTTCAAGCAATGGTTTTTATCTGGGTACTTCATGGATTCCCCCCAAACCCAACTATAAATGTTGTTACCTTACTTCTGAATTTACTCCATCATTTGGTGTACCACAGAGTCCTAAACTTTCCAGCTTCTGAGACCAGGATGGTAAACTTCCAGTTCAAGATATGGCAAAATTTACAAAAGAGTGATACATTAACTGGCCAACCAAAATGTACAAAATACATAATTCAAGCTTTTGAAGCTTCCATGGCTCCTTCATCAGGCAAAAATGTTAAAAATCATGCAGAAGATAAAAAGGGACAATGTTGGAGTAACAGGGATACATTTTGTTTTAGGTTGCTGTCACACTGCAGTACACTTTCATGGCTCAGTATTATGGAATTCCGTCACAAAGCTACAAATCTCACAATTCCATAGCACTGAACATTCGATGTTCTTCTATTGTTATTTAAGATAGTCTGAAAGAATATGAATACAAGCAGAAGCCATTCCTCTTCTTGGCCATATGGGTTTTGTTCAAGGAAACTGTGGAGGTGTAACTTGGAAGTAGTTGGGATATTCAGGAACATTTGATGATGTTTCTAAATCTGGGCTCATGCTCAAAGGGGGCTTCCAAAATAAGCTTTTATTGTGTCACCAGCATGCATTTTTTCATGAATGTGTGTGTGTGTGTGTGTGTGTGTGTGTGTGTATTGACACCCACACATCTTGTCCATTGTAACCCTCTAATAATTTTGTTCCATAGTTTTTTTTTTTTGTGGGTTTTTCAGGCTATGAGGCTGTGGTCTAGAAGAGTTTATTCCTGACATTTCACCAGTAGCTGTGGCTGGCATCTTCAGAGAATGCTGGCATGGAAGAGAGTGGAAAACCTCTTTACCCTGGGTGGTCTTCATTTGCATTCGTTTTCCTTCAACAGGAAAGAAGAAACCCTTAAAGTAAATAAAGTTTGGCTACCAGTCCTGAAAAACACCAAACTCAAGACCCAGCAAATGCAAATGAAAACCACCCAGGGTGAGAGTGGTTTCCCAGCAGATAATCGATCATTAATTAAATAGATACCCTGAAACTCTTCTAGAACATGGCCTCATAGCCTCAAAAACCCACAAAAAATTATGGATGCGAGTCACGAAAACCTTCGATTTCACACTTTTGCTCCATTTTTTTTCATTTTTCTTTTCTTTCCACAAAAACTTAAGGTGGCAAGGAGGGGGATATCTACACAATATATGTTGAGTGTTGGTTGGCAGTTCTAGGAGCTGACCATGGATACTCTGTGTGTGTGTGTGTGTGTGTGTGAGAGAGAGAGAGAGAGAGAGAGAGATGCATACCAAAACATGATAAATGATGCTGAATCTGAAGGAATACCATTTAATTCTCCCTCCCTCCCTCCCCACTCTGCCACCACCTTACACCTTTCCTTCTGATCCTGTCCCCTCCCTTCCTTCTCCCCCCTCCTTCTTTGATGAATCTGTGTCTCCTCACTCTGCTGACCTCAGGGGCCTGGATATGGTCCCCCGGGGGTGGACTGTGTCCATGTTCACAGGCCAAGTGTGGCAGGACTTAGCAGGTTGTGACTTTGTGCTGGATCTCATTGGAGAACTGGAGGAAGGCAACTGGCCTTCCAGATCCTCCTCGGATTATCCCATAACTCCTGAACAGGATGAAAGCTATTCCCAGAGGACCTCCCCAGATAGGTGAGTAACTCCCTCATTTTCACTCTTCTCTTGTGTATTTCCTAAAATCACTGCTTTTCTGACCTTTATTTTGGCTTTTTTTCTGGCAGGAAACACTTGAACATCCCCCCTGCACCAGATATTAAGGCCCCTTCCTTCCCACCTCCTTCATTGCCTCCAGAATTCAATGGTGTTGCCTATCCAGGTGAGTGCCAATCTCAGGGTAGGGCTTCAATTGCAGCGGAGGGGGTAAAGGGAGCCACATATTCCAGAATCAGAGCCTGAATGCATGCCTGCACATGCGTGTGTGTTCAACCAGATATGGTTATGGACAAGAGGTTGATAGATGTTTCCAAATGAATTCCACCCATTTATCCTCTCTGAAACATGGAATTTTAAAAGAGACTTAGATGTTGCATATTCCATTTGCAACCTGCCATGCTTTCTCAATATTACTTCCATTTTCTTATACAACCGCCATCATACAAATATAATTAATTAAGGAGGAAGAGTCAGAACTGGTGCTGTTCTGTCTTCAGCCACAGCTTAAAGTGTTGATCATGATCTATAAAGCTCTGTATGGCTTGGATCCAGGCTATCTGAAGGACCATCTTCTTCCAAGTGAGCTTACCGGGTACTGAATCTTCAAGGAAGATCCTTCGCTTGGTTCCCAGCATGGGATTTTCTGCTGGGAACTTAAGTGAAGGTATTCACAGTTAGGGGTGGCTGGTGGATCTGTCTTTAAGGTGACAGTGAATCCATTTTCCTCCAAGAAGTGATCTGTGCTGAATAAGAGTTCTGCTTAGGCCAAACATCTGAAGCTGGTTCCCTCACTGCTGCTGTTGTCTGTGCTTAGTGATGGCTCCAAAAAACAAACAAACTAGAATTCCTTTCCAAGGAGGCTACACTGACTCCCTCCTTGCTGTGCTTCCATTATTGTTGTTGTTGTTGTTGTTGTTGTTGACAATTTTGAGAATGAACTGTTGCATTCTCCCTCTCTCCTGCTATATATCAAAGGAACACAGGGCAATGTACAGATAAAATAAATTAAAAGAATGTATATCAAAGTAACATTTTTAAAAAGTAAAAGGCAGTTGAAACAATAAAAAAGCATATTTAAAAATGTAAAAAGTGGTATATATCCATCCACTGGGGGTGGATTCAGTAGTGTATGTTTCTTTTTATTTAGTAATTCTGTTAAAATTGTCTTGTTGTTGTTGTTTGTTTATACTTGTTTTATATATATGTATAAAATTTGTTGATAGTTTGTTTAGATTGAATAAAAATGATTATTTTAAAAAATGTAGCATGTTAAATAGTTAAAACTAGAATTCAAAGATAAAGCCATGTTAATCTGGAAACTCAGTATGCAAACGGATCTTGAAGTACCTTTGAGACTAATTGAAAGAAAGAACTTGGCAGCATGAACTTTTGTAGAATAAGTCTATTTCTACCAAATGCACAGGAGGAAGTAGAAAGCTCATGCTGCCATCTTCTTTCTTTCAGTAAGGGGCTGTACAGATATGATCCACTCCAAAAAGAAGCTGCGAATCGCAGCTCCTTTCCGCACTTCTGCCAAGGCACCATTAGCACCCTGGAGCGGTGTGGTGACTTCTCTTGTGCGCCATGCCATTTGGAGGCAGCGCACAAGGCACGTCATCAGCGCATGCACTGTCTGAACATGTGCATGCCCAAAATGGCACTGGGAGAGCATGGAGCATCTGGATGCTCCGCTTTCCCGAGACCTAATTTTGGTCCCAGGCTGCTGCAAAGCAGTGGTCTGTATCAGGCCTTAGTCTCAAAGGTGCTACAAGAGTTCACGACATATTAGTGTAAAACTACTTACCTTTATAAATTTGGATGGAATCATTTAGGCTCCAAAGGTTTTAATAAAGAGCCACTTTTTGACTCGGAGCTTGTGTTAAGTCTTCCAGAACTGGGGAGCCACAGCAGAAAAGACTCTCCTGAGTCATCACATGGTACATAGTCCCCACTGAAGGGAAGCACTCCCTCCAGCAGGCATCAGTTATTGGGTGGGCAACTATAGGGAGATGGTCTCCTTCAAGTATAGAGGTCTCAAGCCATTCAGAGCTTTACATATCTTCTCCAGCACCTTGAATTCAGATTGGAAGCATATTGGCAGCATACTGTTTTATAAAGAAAGTAATGTTAATGTTATGCTATATTATTTTGTCTTTTTCTTTTTAATGGCTGTGTTTTAAGTGCTTCAATTACATTTTTGCAATAACTTTTAATATGTTTTTATCAGTATGTATTTTTACCTATTCTAAAAAAAAATTGTACACTGCCTTTGAGTCCTCAGGGAAAAGATAGGGTGTAATAATCTTAACAACTACAATAACTATAGTGACTTTTTGACCTTTAACTCTAGGAGCCTTCCATGTGACAAACTCTTAAAATGATATGAAATTTGCTAGGGGCAATGAAAATGCCAAGAAGGGTGGGGGTAAATGGGGAGACATTGTCTGATGATAGGAATGTGATTTTCCCCTAGACCCAGGCATTAAAGATAGCCCAAGATATGCCAGAGGACTGGATCATTATGTGGATGGCCTCTTTATGCCACTGCTCCATCAAGGCTCCAGAAATCACCCATCAGTAAGTGTGCTCTTTTCTCACTTGCTGCTTCTTTTCTCACATGTTCTTCCTCTCCTATAGTTGACATTTCTTTTGTTAGTACTGGGATCCATTTAACTGTTGTCTTGTCACCTTGCCATGCCCTCAGGAGTCTGTTTTTCCAAGGCAATGACTGGCATCCTATTAGTGGCATGTGCTGATGTATGGGCGAGAGTCAGCATGGTGTAGTGGTTTGAGTGTTGGATTATGACTCTAGAGATAAGGGTTCAATTCCCAGTTCAGCCGTGAAACCCACTGGGTGACCTTAGGCAATTCACTTGCTCACAGCCTCAGAGGAAGGCAAGGGCAAACCTCCTCTGAACAAATCTTGCCAACAAAACCTTCTCGTCAGCTTGTTACATGATCTCAGCCCCAGTGTGCTGGATAAGCTGTCTAATAAAATGTTCTCTCTTTCTCTCTCTCTCTCTCTCTCTCTTTTTGCAGGATTTGGACAATGAGGCAAGTCTGAGTGGACGCATGAAAGGAGGTGGGAAAATTGGACCTGGTCAGCAAGGAGTTTTTCCAGGTACACATCAGGGCAAAAGTAGAAAAGAAATAGAGTTGGTATCAGGCGGGAAAGTGCTGCACTTCATGGCTTGTTAATAAACATACCAGTGTTCACACACTCTACAGTTCCAGGGCAAGGCTTCAAATGAAGCTGAAATCATATACAATATGAACCATAGCCTGTGAATCATATGAGGGGAGAGAGGGGAAATGTGTGAGTGTTCATCTTGTAGAACAGGAATATTATAGTGAAAGGGTGCTTGCAGTAAGACTTTGACCAAGCCATTGCCCTCCCTGAGACCATGGGGGCTAACACAGTACAACAATGACTCCACTCTAGGTTTTAGCCTGGCAATACCAATGGTGGGTGGCAAATGGCTTCCATGTAAGTGAAATGGATGCATCCACTCTGGGGTTTTGTTTTGTTTGCCTTGAGGGTTTTTTTTTGGGGGGGGGGGTTGCACTTTAAAGGAGCTATTCAGTGGTTGTTGTGGGGATGGTGGTTGTGTGGTGTGCCTTCAAGTCAATTCCAATTTACAACCTTCAGGTGACCCTATCATGGGGTTTTCTTGGCAAGATTTGTTGAGATGAGGTTTGCCATTGCCTTCCCCTGAGGCTGACAGTGTGACTTATCTAAAGTAGTTCATTTTCATTGCAAGAAGTTGTTGTCCTTTTTAAAGTCTACTTATTAACCTCTACAGAGGAAGATACTCAGTGAGGTACAAAAATTGTATATATGTTGTGTGTACAGTGGGACCTTGGTATTTACTAGGGTTTGGTTTCAGGACCCCCTATGGATACCAAAATCTATGGATATTCAAGTGCCATTGTATACAATGGCATAGTAAAATGGTGTAATCTATCTATCTATCTATCTATCTATCTATCTATCTATCTATCTATCAGCTGTGGATGGTTGAATTTGTGGATACAGAATCCATGGATATGGAGGTCCAACTGTATATACATATATATTTAAAATTTTTTATTTTGCTTGTTTTTGATTATAAAGTATGATCACTAAGATAACAATATACAGTGCGGCTGCGTCATTCGCAGCTTTCAGCATATGCTGAAAGCCTCGCGGGGAGGAAGTGGTGGCATGTCCCATAGGGATGAATGGGGTGCGCGCCTGTGGCATCTGCACGCCCCCGCACCACTGCATGCATGAGTCCTATTCATTTAAATGGGGCTCAAGCATAGGCATTATTTGTTTTACACGGGGGAGTCCAGAATGGATCCCCCCGTAAACAAAGGGCGCACTGTATTACAATATGGTGAACATGATAAATGGCTAAAGTGATATACACTTGTTTTCTTGCATCCACACTGTGGAGTATAAGAACATTCAGAGTTAACAGAAAGTGAGGAAGTTGTTTAACGCAGAAATAGAAATTATGTGGCCCACCAGATGTTGTTGAATTGCAAGTCCCACCATTCCACACCACTGACTCTACTGACTAGTATATGTGAACAGAAGCACCAACCAGTTTTGCTTTTGAAATCAGATTGCTATGAAACACAGATAGACAGTTTTTCCTATGTTTTCTTAGGCTATTCAGGAATGATGACCATGCCAACATACCAACCTATGCACGTCATGGGAGGAATGATGCCTGCACTAGGTGGAATGGGAACAATGCCAGGTAACAAAAATACAAGAAATGCACTGAGGCTATAATGGAATGAAATCCTGTGGACGTTTCTGAAGAAGACAAGGCTTTTCTGCCCTGTCCTATGCAACAGATGACTACTGTATCTACTCATGTATAAGTCTAGAAATTTTAGTCAAATAATTGACCACAAAAACCTGAGCATATCTGCAGGTCCATGTAATATATAAGAACCATTCTCTGGTGAAAGGCAATAGTGTAATCTGTCCTAGAGTGTAATCTGTCCTGGAATTTTGTAGGTTCTTTGTCATTGTTTTTCTTTGCTTCATCCTTTAGATCTTTTGTTACATGTCCCTAAGTTTTATCCATGATTTATCCATGGGTCATGTCAAAATCCATAACTTTGACCACCAACCTGCCCTCAACTTATATATGAGATCAATTTATAGTTGAATATATACAGTGTGTCCCTTTTCCTGCTGAAAAAAAAAGTTTCAAGCATACCCTCCAACATTTCACAGGTGAAAACTGGGACACATGTGGCCAAGCAAAATCACTGTGTGGTCAAGGTGGCAAAAGTTATTAATGAGGAAGTAGAAATAAGCTTGGAGATGATGCAGCAGTTTGCTTTTGCCTGAGCATACTGGGGAGAGCAAGATTCTTCCCATACCTCTCCTCTCCCTCAACTGAGTTAATTGAATGCAAATGTCTTTTGCACTTTGAATTCTAGTTTGTAGAAACTATGGGCCCGAACAGACAGGCCAAAATAAAGCTGCTTCGGGTCACTTTGGAGGTATGCTGTTTAAATGATGCATGCGTCCTAAGAGGCCAGAAGCCATGCCAAAGCCATGCACCAGTCCTAAGGACTGGAGTGCAGCTCCTGGCCTCTTAAGATGTGTAGGAAAGTAGGATGAGTAGAGAGAAACTGGGATATTTTAAAAGCAGCTGAAAATGGGATGACAGAGGATTAACTGAGATTGCCCCTGTCAAATCAGGGTAGTTGAAGCTTATATAAAAGGATAGAGAGCATGTTTTGCAATTTGCTACTCTTGGTATCAGTCATGAATTTTTTTAAAAAAAATCTACACATTTTGACGTTTAAAACAATACTAAACTTAATATGTCAAATATACTGGTAGTAATAAAAGTTGTTAGACCTTATGCGCAAAATAAGTAAGGAATGAAATTTACAGCATAGGCAATAAAATCTAGTGCCTTGTATGTACCTAGCACAGGACCCAGAGATCATTAAGATTCTGGCTCAGAGAACAATCGTGACTGTGAATAAAAACCATAGAGCTAAAGCAGAGACAGAAAACAGAGGCCTCTTTAAAAGACTAAGAAATCATATTTGTCCAGAGCTCTCATGAACTACACAGCCCACTTCAACATGTGTAGGGAATTTTGCTTAACTTGTTGGGTTATTATGTACACATAGCTGAGTGGGTGGGTGTATGATTATGTAAGGTGCCCTAAGAATTAAATATATATATTTCTTAGGCAGTGATGCTGATCCATCAGGATCTCAGACCAGTGAATGAATCCCAGCTAAGCAGAACACTCTCTCTGGATTAGTTCTTCTCTAACATGAATTTGGTATATCATCTTCCCAGCAATGAGAAAACCCCATACTCTGCCAGACTTGTGAAGAACTGAGAGAAGCTGGGAAGAATTCCATTTTCTAGCTTGGTTGCTAATAGTAAATACAAAACAAGGGTGAATGTAAACTTTCATATCACTAGACTGATGTCAGAATGTAAACTCAAGCAGAGTCATGTTCAAACTCTACATTTTTAAACTGTGTAAATATTTGAAGGGTGACTGTTCTTTGGGAACAGAATTCTGCTGAATTCTGTAATCATCTCTCTTCACTAATGGAAGACTCACCATGGTACAGCATCTTTAGTAGCTGCATGTTTAACAGGAAGTGGCCACATCTTGTGAGAATGCTGAACGTTTGCTCTAGCCTCTGAGGCTCTTTGCTGCCATCCCTCTCTCCTTCTCTGTCAGGAATGATGATGCCCCAACCTCAGCCTGTAGTCCCAACAGTGGATCCCAGCCAGGTGGCAGCACAGCAACAAGCCTTCATCAACCAGCAAGCCTTGCTCCTGGTAAGTGAAAGGATTTAACACAGCAATGGAAATATGTGTCCTCCAGATATTGCTGGACTGTAGCTCCCATTATTCCTCACCATTAGTTATGTTGGTTAGGACTGAAGGAGTCCAGTAATGCTTGGAGGGCCACAGGTCAGGAGTAACCTTATAGCAGTGTTGTTTCCCTTGTCATATATCTTGCCCAGCACAGACACAAAAAGGGGCCATGCTGTGGTCTAATGTTCAATCCTGGACTTGATTTCAATGGGAAACCTTCTTGCTTTCCTCCAAAATAACTACTAGATTCAAAGATCCTAAAAACAAAACTGGTTCAGAACTTGAAACAAGTGAATTGCCATCTTGATTAGGCCAAATGGTCCGCTGAATGTCCCTAATACTGATCAGTTGATACCCACATTGGATGTTTCAAAGGAAAAGAATATTATCTCCCAACACTCTACTTAAATATGAAATAGGTAACACATAGCTGGCTTGAGAATCCAGAACATAAATGTGACGACTTGAGTTGATGCTGCCCACTCCCCATGTTTTGGATGGCAACTCCCACCACCCCAAATCAGCATGGTCATTGTTGAGGATAATGGAAGTTTTACTCCAAAATAACTGGAGCTCCTTTTGTGGGGGAGGTTGCTCCTTATTTGGTGGATATGAATGCACAGGGTAAACAAGGATTAGGAAAATTTGTGTTCCATTTTGCAGGCTCAGCAGATGACTCTTCAAGCCATGACACTCTCTCAGCAGCAGCAAGGGCAACAACGCCTGCAAAGAGAGAGATCTCCTGAGTTTCCAGGATCAAGGCGATCACCATCAAGGAGGAGATCTCCAGAACCTTCAAGATCATGGAGAAGGTCACCACAGAGGTCCCCTGAAATTTCAAGGCAGAGGAGAATGTCACCAAAAAGAAGGTCACCTGAACATTCAAGGCCAAGATATGTATCACCCCAGAGAAGGTCACCTGAATTTTCAAGGACCAGACAAGCATCATCACGGAAACAATCATCTGACTCTTCAAGGCAGAAACAAGATTCTCCTCCTCCACCCCACCCAGCTCTAGCTAAACCCAAGCATTCCAACAGTAGCAACAACACAGTGTCTCTTCCTGACCGACCCGAATTTCCACCTGAGAGACCAGAGCTGGTACATAATTCAGAGTATCCAGGAAGTACCTTTCAGTGGCTTTTTCTCAGTTTGTCATGACATGGCAGGACCAAATAAATAAATAAATGAGTGAGTGAGTGAGTGATAAGGTGGTAAATTGTGAATTTCAGGTACACATCATGACGGTCCCCCAACACGCCCCCCCTCCCCCAGGCAGGCAACTATTTAGAGCCATATCAACAAACCAAAACCCTCAAAATGAGAACTCACAAACACAGGCAACTCTGTGGAGTCACATCAACAAACCAATCCTGTTGCTACACTAGACTTGCAGTCGCAGCTTTTCCAGTAAGGAAGAAAGGCAATCTGCTTGTTTCTAAGAACCTGCTTCTTCAGTGTCTTAATCCCTTCACAGCTGCTGTGACCATCTACAACAGTGTAGTTACACTGATGTAGCAAATCAACAGAATTCTGGCCTTCAGCCCCACCAAGAGTCTTTTGTAAAGCTAATGAATGCTCCAGGGAGGGGATTGTGAGAGTTGTAGACCAAAAAGGTAAACTTTACCAAGCTTTGATGGGTTTACACTGAAGTTTCAAAGTGTGAAAATGGAAACTTAAAAGAGATTTGAACTAATTGATAATAATAATAATAATAATGTTTATTTATATACCGCTTTTCCAAATTAGATCAAAGCAGTGTACAACAGGAAGTACAATACAATATCCAAAGTCAAAATAAAACATAACAGGCCACTCTCCCCCTCAAGATGGTGGCTCTTTGTCTTCCAGGCCAGGCCTCTCTCCCCCTGATAGGAGGGATGAGAACAAGATAGGCATGAGAAGAATCAATAGAAATTGGCAGAAGAGTCTATGTGTATGCATATGTATTGTGTTGTTTGTTTAATGCCCCTAATGTGTCCTGATCATATTACTTGGATGCCTTAGCTTCATACCTGTATTTTGAGAAGCCTGAAGAAGCTGAGATCAATCAGTGAGGCCTAATCTCATGGTCTATGTTCTAGATTCACATCTACCAAGAAAAGGAGAACTCAGACCTCAAAGCAGACTCCCTTTCAAGAGAAACTTTCCAGAAGAAAATTGAGTACTTCCAAAGAATTGGTGAGTCATATATTGCTGTTCCTCTCTTCCTTTTTCTACATCAGTATCTCTTCATATTCCCTTCTAATGCAAAATATTAATTTTGTTGTTGTTACTTACTCAAAGAAAGCACTAATAAGGTACTGAAAGTGTTCCTGGGTTATAAACAATATTTTCAGTTCTTGATTTCTCAGTGGGTGGGATGGAACCTCTATAGAGAGGTCATGTGCTTCCACAGCCCAATTGTTGAGCCTCACAAAAATGATTTTACCAAAGGTTATGCTTGGAGATCTTGGAGTTTCTCTTTCTCATGTGAGATGTTTTAGAACCTTCTGGGTGTATGTTGCTAAACTTTTTTCTCTTTCCAGTTATGCTTGTGGCATACCATAACTGCAAAAATAAATAATAAATGGTGTGGCATATGTGATATTTAATATCATATAAACCAATCTGTTAGTATGTGGTAGAAATTTTAAATACCTTTCAACCTCTACCACTCTATTTTATTTGGTTATTTTAACCGGCTTGATACCATCAAAGTTAGGAAAAGGAGATTTAAGAACTTTTCAACACTTGACATCCTTCCCTCTGCAGGGCAACCAAGTCCTATGAAGACAGTCATTCCCCCATCAAAGAATAGGAGTCCTCCAAAGAAACTGCAGTCAGAGGATCAAGAGAAGCCTCAAAGTGCTATGCCTAAAGTAAATGCAGGTGAGCAGTATTCAACATGTACATGAGGAAGCTATTCAAGAAACAAGTTGATCCTTTCAAGAACCAAATCATAGGAGGTGTTGGGGGAAGGCAAAGGATGTTGGGACCCCTTACTGAAGAAAAATTGGTTTGATGCAGCAGCATGAGCTTTTGTAATCAACAGACAGTCATTAGATGCACAAAGTGTTTTGCACCAAGCTAACAGTGATGCATAGGCACAGGAATGTGTTGATGGATGCTGAAAGTTACCACTCTCTTCATCAGAGATCAGCACATGATAGTGTTGGAAGGCCCCCATTTCCTACAACCAGCATATCCTCCAACTGTTCTGGATAGTCTCGGTTAGGACTCTTTTCCAGCAGTTTTCAAAGTGTTGCAGTTTCTCTCTCCTTCTTCCATTTTCCCACTTAGTCCTCAGCACATTTCCACTGCTTCATTGTTCAAAAGCAAAAAGTAGTTTGCACTCAACTCAGCATGGGGGAGGAGGAAAGGATGGACATAATCTTCCCCTTCCCAGTGAGCTCAGGCAAAAATATTAATACATTTTAGGATCATTTATAGTTCTTTCTTAAGTACCTTCCACATTCCTAGTCTTCTGATCTCGTGGCTGCAGTACCCTTTATGATCAGTGTTTGACTAAAAGATGTAGGAGTGCCACCACATGGAAACTCTTTTAGCATTTCGATTTCCTCATTCTCTAGTTTGAATTTATCTAGATCCTCCATGGTTAATTTTTTTCCCTGTATGTTAAGCAGTAAGCCTGCTTTTGCACTTTCTTCTTTGACCTTCCATAGTCATTGTTCCAAGTGTATGGTATTTTCTGCTAATAGTATGGTATCATCTGCATATCTTAGATTGTTGATATTCCTTCCTCCTATCTTCATCCTTCCTTCTTCTGTGTCCAAGCCTGCTCTTCATATGATATTTTCTACATACAAATTGAACAGGTGGCATGAAAATATGCAACCTTACCTGACCTCTTTGCCAACTGGGAACCATTCTGTTTCTGTATATACAGTAGCCTCTTTCCCTAAATTTCTGATTTCTTATCAGATGTGGTGGCACTCCTACATCTTTGAGAGAATTCCATAGCTTTTCATGATCAATGCGGTTGAAGGCATTACTATAGTCTATAACAGTGCAAAGTGCTTTTCCATTTTGTACTCAGTTTGCAGCAATTGGAGTAAGCTGAGGACAAAGGGAGAACATAGAAAGAGGAGAGAGAAATGGGGGCATTTTAAAAGCAGCTCAAAAAATGGAAGGGCTTTCTCTGCCAAATTAGGAGCATTGGAGACTATGGAGAGGTCTAGCTTACTTTTCCATCCTATATCTACAGTATTTTCATACTGAATAGCAGTTCACATTGGCAGGCAGGTGGACCTTCTTAACTTTTCTGGCCTCACTAACAAAGCAACTGAAGCAGCCTAATAGGGAAGTAGCAAGTGCACATGCAAGAGATTGAGTCAGGACTCAGGAGAAACTACAGGATGCATATCAGGATGAAGAAGAGAGATATTTTGTGGGACTCTCCTTCAAAACCATTTTCTTCATTCCCTACTCCAGGCTTGTCAGTTTCTACACAAAAGGGGAAAAACCAAGTAACAGAAACCCAGGAGGACCATCCCTTTCAGAAGACACAAAATCCAGAACCAAGTCAGGAAATACGGAACATTGTTAAAACTCATAAGGAACGTCCAGTCCTGCTACCAAAACCTGCCAAGCCTCTTAGGTAAGGAAGGGATCTAGTTTGTTCAAAGAATCAGCCCCTCCCTTTAGACATCTGTGAGGAAAGAAGCTCCCACAATTGCTCCCATGCAAGCCAAACCTTTGGTGGTTTACTGTCACAATGTGCATAGAAATGTCCCAGATAATGTATCTCCCAGGGGATAAATGGTTCCTGCACGATTGCTAGCTAAAATATCACACAGCAAGCTTATAGAGTTGCTTCAGTTGCATATGCCAGACAAAATTTGTTTTCTGAGGACAGGCATTTTTTCATCTGTGTTTTCAGTACTGTATTTCTGAACTCAGTAGATTGGTCATGGTAGGGGTTTTGTTTTGTTTTAATTTGGCTTGCAGAAATGTTTCTCAACCCTTTGTGAAGAAGCATGATCCCAAGGAGGAAGCTCTGGCAAAGCTGGGGATTGCGGGATGGTGTCCTTCACCGGTGAGTGTTAATTTGGTTCTTCATTCCATTACTGACATTCCAGGAGGAGCTAGTGTGATTCAGTAGTCAAGTCTTGTTTCCTGTTAGGAATTTCGAGTCCAAATTTCAAGGCAGCCTATGATGTTCTCTGGTTGGCTTTAGGCAAGTCATTGTCTCTCATCCTAATCTACCTCAAAGAATTGTTGTGAGGATAAAAATTGTATAATCCCTGTATGGTACTTTGAACTCCTTCCTGGAGAAGTGGGCTACAAATTCAACAAATATGTATTACAAAAACAATGACAATGATAATGCCAGGACTCTTGACTTTTCTTCAGGCTAACTATGTGACTGTAGCTATCAGCATGTTGTCTGCATCTCTGCTTTTGGGGTAGCGCTAAGGGGAAATTAATGAATGTTTTGGAAAGTGGTTTGAAAGCCTGACTTCAGTTACAGATCATTCAACACTACCTCTAATTTAGATGCCTTCAGAAGAAAAACTATTATTGCTTTACTAGTGCATTTTTACTATGAAACGTGTGTTACTTATTGTTAATTGGCTGTTCTTTGTTGTTGTTATTTGCTACTATGTCAGTTTTGACCTATGGTGACTCTGTAGTGACTCTATGAATGAAAGACCTATGAATCAAGTCTTCACCTGCCTTGCTAAGATCTTGCAAACTGGAAAACTGGGCCATTGTTTCCTCAATTGAGTCAATCCACCTGTAATGCAGTCTTCCTCTTTTGTAGGCCCCATTCATACTGGGGTAAAAGACATGGAGGGAACTGGGATGATCCGGATGCCCCTCCCCCGAATCGCTCCGTTAGCAAGTGCCCACTACAAATTGAAATCGAATGCATTTTGACAGAAATCGAATGCATTCTGTAGATTGGCCGCTGCCAATCAAGCTATTGTCATGGTGACGTTTGCAGGGCATCGGGGGAAGTGTCCTCCCTTTTTAAAGAGCCAGGCACAGGGGTTTCAGCGGCTGAAGCAGGGAGAGAGATGCCTCTCTCTCTCTCTCTCTCTCTTTTAATAAACCTGTGGGCTTTTGGGTCAGATCTGCCCCTGTCCCAGGCAGAGGATGGGATTGCCATGCTTTTTTTTTTTTTTTTTTTTGCTTTTAAAAGCAACATTAGCTTTCCCTTTGCTTCCCTTGCTGTATCTGCTCAAGAAGACAAATCATTCGCATATTTGCTCAAAAAAATTGGTAAAAATGTAACATTGATTGTTTGCAACATTTGTAGCTTCTCCCTCTGCAGAAAGCAAGTGCAAGCCTGGCTCCATCTGTCTCTG
>NC_056523.1:138533856-138534387 GCF_019175285.1 Sceloporus undulatus | reverse complement strand
ACATACATTCTGGAATAGAAATTGTTTGCATTTGAAAAGGGGGGGGGTTTGCCTGACATGAGCTCCATTCATCCTCCTGCAAGGGAAGGAATGCCCAGCGACAGAGGGCTTTGGGCAGGGGATGCAGGGAAAAGAGGCTCCTAAAGAATGCCTTCCCTTGCTCCCTTCTGCCCAGGGCTCTTTCCTCCTCCCCCTCCCCTCCAATGAGGGGAGGAAATGCCTTGCCCTTTGCCCACCCTCTGACCTAAATCCCTCCCTCAATTTGCCTTGATCGTGATCGAGGCCAAAGTTCTCATTCCCAGGAACCGGGGTTTTTAAAAAGAAACGGTATTTGCGCCGATTTCAAAAGACCCGCGCTAGGGGCCATTTAACACGGAACGGGTGTGCAAGCCCCGGATTCGCTTGTGTGAGATTCGGGGTGAGTAGGAACTTCACGTGATTGAATCGGTTTCAAAACCGATTTTTTTTGTAATGTGAATGAGCCCTACAATTTCTCCCAGCATTATCATCTTTTCCACTAAGTCATGTTAT
>NC_056523.1:138496860-138533846 GCF_019175285.1 Sceloporus undulatus | reverse complement strand
CTCATAACCTATAATCAAAGTATGATATTTTCATGTTAGTCAGTTTGACTTCTAGTGAGAGATCAGTCTTGATTTGCTCTTTGGTCCATTAATTTGTTTGTTTGGCAATCCATGGTATCCACAGAACTTTCCTTTGGTGCTACATTTCCAATGAGTTGGTTTTCTTTGTGTCAGCATTCTTCACTGTCCAGTTTTTACAACCCTATACAGAAACCAGAAATACTGTGGCATGGATGACTGTGACTTTGGTATTTAATGATGTATCTTTACACTTGAAGATTGTATCTGGTTTTTCATAGCTCCTTTCCAGGTTTTTGCCTTCTTTAGATTTCTTGATTACGGTCTTAATACTAATTAGTAACTGAGCCAAGGTCCAGAAACTCTTTTAACTCTTTTAATGTTTTCACTACTCACTTTAAAGTTATGTAAACTGTCTGTGGTAATTATTTTTGTTTTCTAAATATTCAGTTGTAGTCCTGCTTTTGCACTTTTTCCCATCAGTAGTTATTCCACATTTTTGCTATTTTCTGCTAGGAATTTGGTGTCATTTGTATATGTTGCTGATGCCCCCATTAATTAATTAATTAATTAACAGATAAGATTGATTGATTGATTGATGAACAGATAAAAAATTTCATGCTTCTTTTCTCTAAATCTAATCCTACTTTCTGTATGAATTCCATTTTGATTGTGTTTACTGGGTTTAAACCTCCAATTAGGACTTTTAGGAGAGCTATTCAGCAAGATGAACAAAACTAATACTTCTTGTCTTCTGCAGTTTAAGAGATCAGTGACATGAAGCTTCTAATTCATCTGTTCTTGTTCTGAATTCTGTATTTCTGCTGTATAGTACTAGCTGCAAAATTGTTTGAGGAAGATGCTAACTTTGTATCTGATCCTTCTTTTCCCTTTCTGCACCCAGCCCTCCACTCCATCACCAGAGAGGAGCCCTTCACTGCCGTCTCCACCACCACCACTGCCACCACCTACCAAGCTCTCAGACTCCATCAAAGAAAAACAATTGCCCCTCATGAAGCTTTTCACTCAGCCATCACCAGCCTCAGTGCTTCCTCCTCCTGTGCAGACACCTCCCCTGCCTGCACCATCCATTCCTACAGGTGATGCCACAGAAGAAACTGGCATTAAAAGTAACCTAGCAGCTCCTGCATGTTCTCCTTCTGTGAGCTTCAACAGACTAAGCTGAGTGCATTAGTCTCCTCTGCAAAACAGGCATTATGGATGGAGTGTTTCTTCAGGGGAAAAGCCATCAATGGCAAAAAGTCACTTTACTAGTACAGAACTGCCTTTATTCTTCAAACCTAATTAATTCTGAGGCTGCTGCCACACTGTGGGATAAATACATTTTGACACTGCTTTAACTGACATGGCTCCATCCTATGGAATCCTGGAATTTCTAATTTGTTGTGGTACCAGAGCACTCACAAAAATAAAAATCCCACAATTCCATAGCACTGAGCCATGCCAGTTAAAGTGGTGTCAGACTGCATTAATTCTGCAGTTTAGATGCAGTCCAAGTTAGAAATAGAGTGTATTTGTGTTTGAAGATTTTTGCGTTTTCTTTCCTTCTCCTTAGATAGATAGGGATTTCCTACATGCAAACTCCTCTCTCTCTCTCTCTCTCTCTCTCATTCAAACTAAACATGTGATATAGGTTACTCCTCCTTTGGGACTAACAGATTCTCTCTCTAAAGATTTTCAACTGAGCTGTTGATCCTCCATCTTCCTACTCTCTCAACTTTTTTTGGAAAGATGGTGAGATAAAGATTTCCTTTTACCTGAACTATTCACTAGCTAGATTAGGATATAGCCTTTTATGTAAATACAGATTAAAGCCATTAGTAAACTTTTGTTTTGAACTACAACCTACTTGTGTTGTTTTTGGAATCAGTCTCAGTTCTTAGGGAGGCATAGTTAGACAAAGGCACATTTCTGCTACTCTGCTAATTTAAAGCTAGACTTTAACAGCTTTGGCTTTGGTATTTTTGATATTTAAATACAGTATTTTTGTTTCCTTCAGAAAGGCTGAAGCCTTAGGAAACTTAAATTACCCTACAGTTTGGGACTGTACAATATTTTCTGGTCTCTTGATATTTTTAATAATTAATTTCTCTATGGTATTAAAGGGAGTCAATTAGTATAAAGCAATAGACTTGTTCAACATGGATGTCATCTATGTTTTAAGCTATTTTTAATGTGTGGTTTCCAAATGTGACTTAATTCGCCACTTGACATTGTATAACACTGTAAAAGAGTAATAAGAATAAATGTTGATATTTTTTTTCTTTTGAATGCAGACATTAGTGAATCCTATTTTTCTCTTTCCAGAGTCTCTGAGCATTGATCCACTTTCATCGTGGATTGTGTTGTTGTTTTTACAGTTCTAATGGTATCCATTAATTTTAAGTAGCAAATTAATGTAAAGCTTGTCAGCTGCCTTAAACAAATAGGAAACCTTCTGTACAATATCCACACTTAGTTGACTTGAAAAAACAAAAATATCCATATTGATCCATAAGTACTAAACGAAGTCCATAGGTGAGCAATGCTTTTGTTAGGACAAACTACAAATCTGCAATAATGTGCAGGTTTTTGAGAACGTTTCGTCAGATTACATGGTAAAAAACATCTCTGTGTGTATATCTGAGCAGAAGCATGGAAATCCAAAATTTGACTAGTGATTCATGAGGTCCATAACTAAACTCTGGCCAAGAATGGAGAGTGCAGGTTCAAAGAGTTTGATATACGGGTATCAAATGTACATCCTTCCCATGCCTGCTGGGAAGAAGACAAAATGATGGTTCCCCATTAGTTGATGTAGTTGTTCCTTATGACTGTTGAGTTTTTCTGGCTCACCTTCTTTCTCAGGTTTTCCTAGATTACAGCTTCTTTCTGATACAGTGGGATGGATCCAAGAATGAGAATTACTATGCTCTGCTGTTGTTGTGTGCCTTCAAGATGTTTCCAACCTATTGTGACATTAAGATGAACCTATCATGCTTTTTTCTTCACAAAATTTCTTCAGAGGGGGTTGCCATTACTTTCCTTTGAGGCTGAGAGAGTGTGATTTGTCCAAGGTCATTCAGTTCTGAGACCTTGTGTGGAGGATATGTTATTAAGATACCTGATTTTCTTTTTTAAAAAAAGAACACAAATCTCCATCAAAAAGCTCAATAGTTTCTTTGTCTTGAGAAAAATGTAAATTTGGGTAATAAACACCTCAGAAATGCCATAAAATACAGTGTGATTTGAAAAGAATGATGCAAAACTGAATAAGAACAGCTTTACTTTTGCACCAATAACCCAGTATTGGTTTGAGGGTCACACTTGTAGAATTGTGACTTGTAAGCTCTGGAACAATAACATCTCTCTGACTCTTCTGTCACACTCAGGCTCAGCCAGATCAATAGATGAAGACACCAATATCAAAACCCAGCTTTTCAGTCTCTCTGCTAGTGTCAGCTTCTCCTATGCTAATCCTGCCTGGAAAATCTTCCTGCGCAAAGAGGTGTGTCAAAGTTCATCATGCCCCAACATTGCTTTTTTGGGAAGTGGCTTATTGCTAGCATGAGAAAATCCAGATTTGCCCTTTCAAATTCAAGGCAAATACACCTGTGGTGAGGGAATCTCAAATGAATAGGGAAAGCTGATAACTAGAATGCCACAGCTCTTGGTTTGTTTTGCAGCCTTATCTGATCCTGACTTCAAATTGTGCTTGAGCAATTCTCTGATTTTATAAACCATTATTTAAAAAGTGCTGTGGTAAAAGGTTGTGATGGCTTGCTATGAGTGTCTCTCTTGCCATGTTAAATTATTTAGGGTTGATCTGCAAATAAACCTGGTGAAATGGGCCTTGTTTTTCTTGTTATATGCATTTAAATTGATTCCAACTTACAGAGTTTTCTTGACCGGACGTTTCACATTGCCTTCCTCTAAGGCTGAGAGAGTGTGACTTGTCCAAGGCCACCTAGTGGGTTTCCACATCCCAGTGGGTATTTGAACTCTGATCTCCCAGACTCCTAGTCCAGTACTTGAACCACTACATCATGCTGGCTCTCCAAAATGGTCCTGCAGGATGGTAAAGATGAGTAGGTATTAGCCTAGCAACCACAATGCTGAAGAATTTAGTAATCTGTATGCTATAATACAAATTGATTATGACTATTTGGAAACTGCATGAGGGTTTACATGTTCTAACCTGCGTATCAGATGAAGAGCAAGAATGAGCTTAGGCTTCCTAGGCCAAGAAAAGGACTTATGTGAGAGATTTGCTAATCTCTATGATCTTAAGATTTGTATGTTCTTGAAAACATAAGCCTAAATTCCAGTTGGTTATTCCACTTAGACTAGACCCATTGAATCATGATGTGTTCAGCTAGGGCAGACCCATTCAGCAATTGATTCAATGGGTCTTTCTAATTGGGAGTAGCAATTGGATTTAGGCATAGTTCACCTGAATACACTTGATTGCTGGTTAACTTGAGTGGAGTTGATTCATTGTTATGTGTGTTGAAGACAACTTTCTTTTTTATCTGTTCTCCAACAGGTTTTTTATCCCAAGGAAAACTTCAGTCACCCTTATTACTTGAATCTATTGTGTGACCAGGTGAGCATTAGTGTATATACCAGTGTGCACACATATGGTAGAGAGTCACTTTTTCCCCTTCCTGATCCATTAGCCTCTCCAGCAAGTACCCTTTCTTTCTTTCTCCCTTGCCTCTTTATGTTTCCATCCCCTGTCTTTTCAAGGTGTGCACCTGCTTTCTTCTTTGAACTTCCAGCTTCAAAGCTTTCCTCTCAACAGTTTCAAAATAAAGTGTGTGAGCCTAACAGAAGTCAGTCTTCCTTCCCAGATCATCACAGACACTTACTCAGAGTCTTGCATTCGGATTTCCAGAGAGGAGAGGCGCAAGATGAAAGACCTGTTAGGTAAGCAACCAGTTCCCTTTCTTAATCCACACTATCCTGTCCATTGCCCCTCAGATTTGGAGACATTTGACTTCTCTCTGGAAGTGGAGAATTGTTTGGATGGATCTGTCATATTTATGCATTGAGGTGTGTGGATTATTTATGCTTAAATAGAACATCTTTCTATGTTCTGGCTTTTTTCAACTGGCTTTTTTCAACGAAGCCATCACACAACTCCCTAAGGTCTTCCTGGGCTTCACAGATGTGATTCTCATAGTATTAGAGTGGACCTGCTAAATGCACCCCCCAATCTTTATTCAGATTGCTGCAAAAAAGAAGAAATTAAGTTCTTTGGGTGCTTTCTTTTTTCATTTTGTCTTCTTTGTCCTCCTCTTCTTCTTGACTTTATTTTTATCCTAAGACTGAAGCCTGCCTTTCTTGAGTCCTTGAGGGCAAGGTTAAAGTTTTTGCTGACCATGAGCTCATGCTCACAATCACCAGGTTGGGTGCAAGGTTAAAGCTCCCCATCCCAATCTCCAGTAAGCAAATCTTTGCAAAACACAGAAAGCTTCCCAAGTGCCAGAAGATCACCTCTGTGATAAAACTCCAGCAGAATAGTTCATTCACAGTCTTCATTACCCAAAAAGGATGGAGGACCAATGGTCCAAAGAAGAATCTCTGTGTGTATATGCATTCTTTTTGGCTTGGTCCCTGCTTAGGGAATTTTGATTTCCCTGTTGCAGCATTTGAACTGGTTGACACTGTCTGCCTCAGGTATCAAATTCTGATTCAAGCCCTATTCCAGCAGAGTAAAAGCAGCTTGACACTATAAGAGTAAAATCAAACCATATCCTGTCTCCACTAATGATTTTTCTCCTCTTTTTCCATCCCCAATAGCGGAGTTCAAGGTAGGCATGGATGCCAAATCAATTCCAGAAGATGGGATAAAGAAGAGGATTGTGGTGGCTGCACGAGATAACTGGGCCAACTATTTCTCTCGCCTTTTTCCAGTTCAGGTAAATTAGATTAAGACATTGTTGGAAAGGTGGGAGAGAGAATCTCCTGGGCTGTTTTACTTGTGACTAGAATGAATTCTCCATCTTAATCCCTTTTGCTTTTATCAGCAATAACTTTGGCAGTAGTGTCAACCCTCCCTCTGTTTCTGTTTGATTAAAGCTATAAGATGTTTTTGCACTCTCCAAGGGGCGCCATACCCGTGGTTGTGTGGCTTTATGATGCCCCTTTGGCACTGCATTGTGTACATGCAGTGCTGGAGTTGCACCATGTTGGTGTGTGCCGTGTAGACTGGCGTGTGCCACAATGGTGCCCTGGGGGCGGGGTTAGGGCATCCAGTGTGCACCCTGCTCTGCCCACATGCCGGAACAAAGTGTCGGTCTGTATAGGCCCTAAAGTCTTTATTGTAGGAAGGTTACTAAGGGAGCTATTCTAATCTAGCTACATCTCTAGCAAAGATCTGAGAGAGGTCTTGGATGAGAAGAGGTGTGGAAACATCCCCAAGAGCATCTGTTTACATCACAGAGGTGGGGCAGATAGGTAGACAAAGAGGGATCTCATTGCAGATCACTCAACTATCTAACCCTATTACTACTGCCAGTCTGAGGCATTATTTTTATTATTATCATCATCATCATGCCTTCTTCCCAGTACAGGGACTCAAGGCGGCCTTAACTCTTTCAGTGCAGAGCATTTTTGCACTTCCAACATAGGCAACACAATGGCACATGCAGTTGGGTGTGAAAAGAGAGGTGAAGCATGGCAGTGCAAGATTTCCTCAGACTGGTAACAAAGAAGTTGCTAAAAGCACTTGCACACCCAACCCTGAAAATGCAAAGAGCATTTTCTACACCAAATAACCACAGAGGAAAATGCTAACTATCTCAAATCACTGATTACTAAGGGTTACTGAGATGTTTGTGAAGTCCTCACGACACGACATTTTGGGGTTTAGTTTAGGATAGTATAATTATACATTGTTATAGTCCCATTTTAATATATTTAAGTGTTTAATATTTTTTTAAGGGGGGGAAGGGAGTATAAATATTTATGTATATTTTATTCTGTAAATTTTTATGTTGTTCACCGCCCAGATTGGCTTTGCCACCGGGCGGTATAGAAATAAATATTATTATTATTATTAACGACGATGATGATTTCTTATCTGCCTCTCCCCATAGATCAAGGAGGGAACAACAATAATCAACAAACAAACAACATCAGTTAAAGCACATCAGTTAAAATATACTCACTTTAAAAGGACAAATAAGATGTACACATATTAAAACAATCCATATCTAAAGTCCATTATAATACAATTCACAGTACTTGAAATATTCTGTGTAAGTACTAAGTTGTATTATAATTATAGGAAACTTAATAAAGAATCAAATAGAGCTGCAGGCTGACAATCCTATTCTAAAAGTTTTTCACACTACGTACTTCTGTCAAAACCCCTTGTCCTCTCTACACCAAAGAGTGCCCCTCATGCCTGAGCAACCAGGAAAACATTTTGTTGGCCTTTCCTTCTGAGGAATTCTTTTTTTACAGGGAGAAAGTGGGAATGATGTCCAGATTCTGGGTGTTTCTCATCGAGGGTTGCAGCTGTTGAAAAGAGCAAAGGAAGTCAGCTTCAGCCCTGAACATTTGAAGATCCTTTGCAGCTACAGGTAGGAAGCAATGCAAACGGGGAAAATTGTGGTTCTGTCTGGTTTCGAAGGCCAGTTTTCTTTGCCATTCTGCTTCCCCGCTTCACCTTGGGTATCATGGAATGACACATTTAGAAAAGAGACCATGAGTGGTTTAAAGTTGCACTAATTCCCTTAATGATTCAGTGAAAAAGTTTTGATTCCATTCCCCATAGCTGGAGCTGGAAAGGTAGAACTTCCAACTCAGGTTGGCCAGTGGCCTGATCTGCTGGGCTTTCTTCTTTCATTCACTTCTTTCTTTAAGACACAGACAGATCATTTTCTGATCAAGGTGGGACTGAACGCCACAATCCAAAAAACCCTCGGGGGTGGAAGACCCATTAGGATGGTCCGCCCTCAAAGGCTGATGGAACCCAAAAGATTCCAAGACGCCCTAGAGGGAATTATGTTTGGGAACAATGGCAACTCTGTCGAATCCCTGGTTAATAATTGGAATAAGAACTTTACTGGGGTAATAGACAGTATCACTCCCGAGCGTCCTTACCAGCCCGCTTCAAACAGAAGACCCTGGTACACTAAAGACCTATGCCAGATGAAGCGGGCTGTGCAACGACTGGTGGAAACATCAGCACATATCTGATAAGACACTCCATGAGAACATGTTACGTTCCTACAGAGTGGCAATCAGTGCAGCAAAGAATTCATTCAATGCTGCACGGATTGCGTCGGCGGAGTCTCGTCCAGCAGAGCTGTTCAGGGTGGTCAGGGAATTAACTCAAGTACCAACCACCCTGAACCCTTTATTAGAACCAACTACAGCCTGCTGTGATGCTTTCAAGGATTTCTTCGCCGATAAAATTTCTCAGATAAGGGCTGATCTTGATGCCGTTTTTTTTGACAGAATCAATAAGAGAGGTATCCAGTGACTCTGGAAACAAGGTTATTCTGGATCACTTTGAGTCTGTAAGTACTGATGACGTGAACAAGCTCCTTGGAAGTGTAAGGAGGACGACGTGCGCTCTCGACCCTTGCCCTTCTTGGTTGATTGTTCAGGGAGGAGATACAATGAAAACACCGTTACATCTTATCATTAATGCATCTCTTAGGGAGGGTATATTTCCAACTGCCTTGAAGCAGGCAATAGTAAAACCGATCTTGAAAAAATCCTCCCTTGATCCCCTGCTGAGAAACAGTTATAGACCAGTTTCTCTCTTGCCATTTTTGGGCAAGGTGATCAAGAGGGCAGTTGCCTCCCAACTCCAAGCTTTCGTGGAGGAAACCGATTATCTAGACCCATTTCAAACTGGCTTCAGGGCGGGATATGGAGTTGAGACTGCTATGGTCGCCTTAGTCGATGATCTTCATCTGAGCATCGACAGGGGAGATGTGACCTTGTTGGTGCTCTTGGACATCTTGGCGGCTTTCGATACCATCGACCATGGTATCCTTCTGGGACGCCTGGGGGAATTGGGTATCGGAGGCACTGCACTCCAATGGTTCCGATCCTATCTCTCGGGAAGGTCCCAGATGGTGAGGCTGGGGGATTGCTGCTCCCGTAAAAGGGAGCTAACATCTGGCGTCCCACAGGGTGCCATTTTATCCCCCATGCTGTTTAACATTTACATGAAACTGCTGGGAGAGATAATCTGGAGACATGGGGCTCGGTGTTATCAGTACGCCGATGACACCCAGATCTATCTCTCCATGTCTCCGACTGATACAGTGACTAAGGATGGCATCTCTCCTCTGGATGCCTGCCTGGAGTCAGTAATGGGCTGGATGAGGGAAAACAGACTCAGGCTGAATCTGGAAAAAAACAGAGGTACTCGTGTTAGGTACCCCAAGTCCAGGCAGGAAAATTTGTCATCCAGTCCTAGACGGGGTTATTCTACCCCTAAAGAACAAAGTTCGCAGTTTGGGAGTACTCTTGGACTCATCCCTACAACTGTCATCCCAGGTGGATGCGATGGCCAAGAGTGCTTGGTACCAGCTTCGGCTGATACACCAGCTGCATCCCTGTTTGGACCAAAAGGACCTTGAAACGGTAGTACATGCACTGGTAACCTCTCGGTTAGATTTCTGTAATGCGCTCTACATGGGGCTGCCTTTGTACCAGGTCCGGAAGCTGCAGTTAGTGCAAAATGCGGCAGCCAGGCTGGTCGCTGGAACATCTAGGGCAGACCATATAACCCCGGTACTAAAATCTCTTCACTGGCTGCCCATTAGCTTCCAGGTCCAATACAAAGTGTCGGTTATTACCTATAAAGCCCTACATGGCTTGGGCCCGAGCTGCTTGAAGGAGCGCCTTCTCCCACATAATCCGCCCCGCACTCTCAGAACATCAGGGAAATTTTTATTAGAATGTCCGAGAGTGAGGTTGTCAACAACTCACAAGAAGTCATACACATTGACAGCACCTACTCTCTGGAATAATCTTCCTGATGAAATCCGAGCTTGCTCCAATTTGGATGCCTTTAAAAAGGCTCTGAAGACATATTTATTCCGACTGGCATATCTGTTTGACTCTTTGTGGTCACTATTCTTGATAGACTTGCACATCATTGACTGAAAAGATTTTTGGCTGTGTGTTTTTATGTATATTGAGATTTGTGGATTTTATATTTTTAACCTGTATGTACCTATATTCTTGTTGTTTGATCATTGGAAAAGCAGTATATAAATAAAGTTTTTATTAGTAGTAGTAGTATACTACCATAATATTTATCACAGTTTACAGTGAAAATGAAAACAAACAAAAAATAAATTAAAAAGTGAAAATTTATAAACAAGGAGCAAAGTGAAATTATCTGTTAAAAAAAGCAGGTTAAAAACCTCATTTTCAGATTTTAGAGCGTTCTAAAAATAAGTTTATTTTCATTTTAATTGTTATAATTGTTTTTATTTGTTTGTTGCCTCAGGAGCCCTTGTGGGCTGGAGGACATGCAGAAGTATAATAAATAAATAAGCAAACAAGCAAGCAAGCCCTGGTGGCGCAGTGGTTAAATGACAGTACTGCAGCCACAAGGTTCCTCTGTATGTCACTAAAATGAGTATCCAGCTTGTTGGGGCAATTAGCTTACACATTGTAAATTGCTTAGGGAGTGCTTAACTGCATTGATAAGTAGTATAGGAATGTACTTGCTATTGCTTGCTAAATTTTGGGTTGATTTTCCTCTACCAATGCAGCTTGGCACAGCTGGATTTTTCTTTTGGACCTATTTTTTCTGAAACTATATTCTCTCTCTTCCTCTCTGCTTATAGCACTCTGTAGTCTGGTGGCTCTGCTTCTCAACAGGAGGTGTACTAGATAGTCTTTCCATTCTTCCTTGTGATTCTGTGCATCTTCTCTATCTCACAGTTATCTTAGCACCTTTTGCATTTGCTATATAAACACCAGCCTTGGGTTTCTTTTGAAAGCTCAGGATTGAATACAAGGTAAGAAATCCCAGTGGCTGCAGTGAAGTACTTCACAATGAGCTAAGCTGGGCAGAAAGACCAGGCACAGTTTACCTTCTTTGGATTTTGCAGTTATGCAGACGTGCTGTCTTTAGAGCTGATGAGTCGGAACATCCTTCACTTCTCTCTGAAGAATGAGCAGCTCATCTTTCATTCTCCAAAGGCTGGTCAGATTAAAGCCATGGTGGAACTCTTCCTGCATGAACTGAAGCAGGTGAGAGAAAGTCCCATGTGGTGTTTGCCCCTGCCCCCATGATGTCACCTTTCTTGACTAAAGTAAAATATAGGATGGAGACTCCTTACTACCACTAGAATAACTATGATCACTAAACAGTGCTTTTCTTCATTGTCCCTTGCCCATAAAAGGACTCCAAGTATGTCATTGCACTGCGTAGCTACGTAACAGATGACAAGAGCCTCTTAAACTTCAAGAAAGATGACTTCATCCGGATAGTGCCCATAGAGGGCCTGGAGCCAGGTAATGGGAGTCTGGCCAGGAAAGGCCTTGTTATTATTAAAAGGTTCCTTTCATGTCACTGTTATAGCATTATTCTATGGCTGCCTTCTGTGGCAATCGGATTTGTAGTGAGTTTTCTGGTTGAGAATTCTAATTACCCCTCCATAAACTACATTCCACAAGAGGCAACCATAGCATTTCAAGTGGAATAATAATGCTATAACAGTGTAGTGTGCAATTGTCCCAAGACGTTAGTGATATACAAGCCTTCTAGAGGTACATTTCTTAATCAGTTAGAGAATCCAAATATAAGCAGTCTGAGCACCGAGGATCCTGTGGAAATTGCCTTTGTTCAGTAGTAGCTCATACCCATTTGGCATTAGCCAGTGGTGGGTGAAGCCAGGGGTGGAATTAAAAGGAAGTGGAACAAATGGGTATTCATACACACCTAAGGCAGGGATGTAGTGTTAAATATTCAGTTTTTTAAGTGGGGGCGGGGAGAACTGTCCCCTCTCCCAAAAGTAACAATTAGTCAAGGAGGGGTGAGGGAGATCACAGGAAATTTCTGGAATCCCCCACCACCAATGAACAAAAGGAAAGAATAGGAAAGCAAAGAACAGGAGCAGAGGAACCAGTATTGAACTGCTCCCAGCACACAGCTGAGTAGCAGGGAAGAAGAAGCTGGCTTCCCTGGATGTTATCAGACAAGGGAAATTGGAAGTATAATCCAATGGCAATCTGAATGCAATCACGGGGTTTAATGTTATTGTGTGATAAACTACCACACGCAATTTCGGGCAATGGGAACTCAGTCCGAACGCAATCATGGGGTTTCATGTTATTGCACAAGAGGTGATTACACGCAATTCCGGGCAATGGCAAGCTATTTTTGGGCAATGGGAAATCAGTTCGAATACACTTCGAATTCACATAAATTCGCTGAACTAGCAAATTCACATGAATGCGTTCTGGCTTCACTTTCTTTTCATTCAAAATTAAGAGAAATTCCTCCCGTGGCAAAATCAATATATGTAATATTTTCAAACCACGGATGCTTGAATCTGTGGATAAGAAATCTGTGGATATTGAAGGCTGACTGTACATATGTGTGTATGAACACACTCTAAGTAAATCAAGCTGCATGACAGAAGTAACATAAGTAGCAGCTAGGTCCTGAAAGGAAAGCATTGTTTGTTCTTCTTACCTGAGTTTCAGGCCCTTTCCCTACAGGCTGGCAGTTTGGTTCTGTTGGTGGTCGCTCTGGCCTTTTCCCTTCTGGCATGGTGCAGCTTGTGGCACCTCCTGATTACCTCAGCCTCCATATGAATCGTCACGAAGAGGGCAGGAAGAGTGTAAGGAGAGGCACACCAGAGAGAATCATTAGCAAGGAGGTGAGGCAAACTTGGAACTATGCAAATGAATTTTTCAGTAGCTTTTATGAGAGCATGTCTTGATGCAGACATGAATATGAGAGATCCATGTGGAAAGGAAGAATTTCAAGGCAGTTCAATGTACATCAGAAATGGACTGCTGAAATAAACCACAGAAGAGGGAGAAAATGGATTTTCTTTATCACTGGAAACTTGCAGACCTATGGCAGAGAGAGCAGTGTATGGGGTTGGGAAACTGTCAAAGGCAAGGAGACGTGGGTACTATGCACCTTTCAGCTGCAGTAAATTTTTTCTGAAGTTTGTTTTCCTGCCTCTTCAGCACTCTGCACCTCCCATGGCATCAGAGGTTGGTAGCACTAGAACATCTACCCACACTGCCGACACTTGCCACTTCACTATGACTGAGTTTGCAGTGGCCCATTTCCGGGAAGCCCAGCCCATGTGAGTAAAACACAACAGAAATTCTTAAACACTGAAGCATTAGTGAGCCACCATTATAGTTTCCTAGCTCCCTGTGGACCACTGCATTTTCTTCCATTATCACCATCTTACAGGAGGCTTCTCCTTGTGATTATTCTTGCTTCAATCATCTATCGTATGCAGACCCACAGAGAATCCATTAGTTGAGGAGCTCATTCTGATGTGAACTAATCCATGTTACTCATCCATATTACTTATAGCATCCTTCTCACAAAACAGCTCACCTGAGGAAATTGACTCACTCTTTTTAAATAGCAGGGTCCCACAGGGTCTGTTAAGCACATTTTAAAATAGAAAAATAGGTTAAAATATTGATAAATCAATAATAACCACCACCACCCATTTGTGTGCCTCATGTTTAAGAAACTGCTTCCACGTCCCATTTTCCAAGTGGGATCTTTATGCCAGAGTAGGGTTTTGCTAAGGAGAGAATGCAGTTTGGCAGCATCTTCATCCCTGGTTCCCCATGTTTTTTCTGGGCATAGGAGCTCTTTTTCAAATAAGAGGAAATAAGATGTGAGTTTGATTTTATCAGTTTCTGAGTGTGGTTTTTTTTTAAATGAAAATGGTTTATATACTGTAGTGTTAACGTGTTTTGCTTGTTAGTTATTGTGGCAAGTGACCTCACTAAACAATGGATGAAGAAAGAAGAATTACATGGCTTTGAATGAAGTAAATCAATGCAGTCTCATGCTCTGTAACTGGGTAGTGTGTGTATTTGGAGGAACACAGGCAAAAAAAACAGACATGGTCTGATCAGCAACCTTTGACAGAGATGGCAATAATGAGAGGAGGACGAACAGGAGGATTCTCATCATCCTCAGTGAAGGAAAGGAGAAAGGAAAGAACATGGGGACTAGAAATGTGTGAACAGCTGGTCTTGCCCCTTCACCTTTTTTTTCTTGGAGGAAGGGGAGGAGAGGAAGAAAAGAAGATTCTACAGTCAGACTCTATCATGAGCTGTGGCTTTTGCAAACTCAGGAGAAAATGGAATGACAATATTTCCTAATTGTAATCCTATTAGAGAAATAATTTTTGCACAGCAGGGTCAAAAACTAAAGACCGAATACTTTAAAGCACATGCATTTATGTTCTCCCCCAGTCATGGACATATAATGTGTAATCCGGTTGTTTCTTTTACAACTAATCTAATTCATAACTAATGGTTTAAAATAATTGATAACTAATTGTGCACAGAAATAATGATCAGTGCAATCAAAATTCCCCCCATGTTTACTTCACTAGTGATATAATAAAACAAATTAAAGATGGTTTGTACTAATGTTCTGCTCTGTATGCATACCTTTTAGCAATAGCAATAGCAAGTACATTTCTATACCACTTATCAGTGCACTTAAGCACTCCCTATGTGCTTTACAATGTGTAAGCCAATTGCCCCCAACAAGCTGGCTACTCAATTTAGCAACCTACAGAAGCATGCAAGGCTGAGTGGACACTGGAGCCCTGTCTGAGACTGAACTAACAACTTTGTGGCTGTGAACGGCTGCAGTACAAACATTTAACCACTGCGCCACCAGGGCTCCTTCTGGTTCACTAATAGGATTGCCAGAGTGAAAACTGGAGAGTTCCTGGACCTTTAATGGCTGTGTAGAGGAGGGAATTTCAGCAGGTGTTGTTAGCTAGTTGCATGACAAGCAACAGCTGCTCATCTCCCTCTATGCAGCCATTAAAGGTAAAGGAACCCTCTCCAGTTTTCCTTCTGGCAACTATTAATGTTTCAGAATGTTTAAGCTCATGAACGATATGACTTTGCAGTATTATTCATGAGCTTTTGAAACAAGAAATGCTGTTTTCCACACACACCAGTGGGAAAACACTGAAGAGATCAGAGCTGATAAAGAAAATAACAATGCTTGGAGAATTATTTTAAAAGTAAGTAGTTACAATCATAGTTCCAGCCACCCCAAGTATTTACATACCATTATAACTGAGATTTGAAGAAGAAAGAGAAAAATTGCTTTTTAAAATAAAACATTTATTTTTTGTTCTCTTAAAAATCTGAACACTACAAATTCTTAATCTGTGGTACATAATGTCCTCTCCTCCTGACCACCTTATCATTACTTCAACAGCCCTGAGAGAGCATGAGGTAATGCAGAAGCCACCACTTGAAACATGTCATATTCCTCTCCCACTGTTTAGTGAGACCACACCTTGTATCTCTAAAAGTAACTGAACGGTTACAAGGACACCTTAAAGAAAGGGGGATTATCCTTAGTTAAATTACTGTAATAATATAATTACAGCTTTGGTTATTAGAGAAAGGAACTCATTACTGGTAACTAGTTATTCATAACTAATTTTGTCCAAGCTCTGGAAAAATAAAAAGGTAAGATACTTCTAGAACCTTCTTTCTCATGCAGATATCCTGAAGGAAACTGAACCTGCTACTCTCCTTCTATGGTACTACGTGCAAATAAGAGATTTTCATGAGCAACCCTCTGTCAAAATGTCATTGAAGTACACATCATGTCTTTTGAAACCATAATGGAAGTGGCCTTCCCATCAGAAATAGAGATTATGTCAGCCAAATGACATCCTCTAAATGCCTCTTCCAATGAAGAAGAAGAAACCCTTTTATATTTGTACCCAGGAAGCTTGGATCAGATCATGAAGATTATGACTGATAGTCTATTTGGGAGTTTCTTGGCATGCTATCAGCCAATCATACAATGAAACTACCACACAAACTTCACAGCTTCTGGTATATAACTCCTGCAAGACTCCATCTGATAATTAAAATTACAGCTGGGAAGGATACATCTGAATTGAGCCGGAAAGGATGCAGCCAGATGGGCACCTTCTTCTATCTTTAGGAATTTCCTTCATTGATTTTTTTTGGAATGTCTGCCAAAAATGCCTCTTTATATGGCCTCAAAACACCTAACTCAGTGTTTTGAACACAGAGTGTTTGGGTTGTTTGCATTAAATCCTTATTCAGTAGGATGCACAGTAAAATTATGGTGTAGTGAGAATCTGGGGAATATTATCAACATAACTTTATGTGTAGCACACTCTTGATGGAATATGGGGGAAAGTTGGTATGTGCAAAATGACCTATCCATTACACCAAGGAATTATACGCGAGAGAAAACTCTAATGACCTTATGACCTCCTTTCATTTTTCACATTGAGTTCTTACTAGCCCATGAATGCATTTCTTAACATACAAACCAATTCTATGTATTTAATCTGATGTATTTTGCCTAAACTATTGTACTTTATTTTACATGAGTTTTTCAAACAAATCTGATCAATTATTCAGATGTCTTAATATCCAGATCTCCCTTCTTTTCCTCAGTTGGCTTGATAAAATCATCCTTGATATTTTATAATATGTTTACAACCTCTTTTGGTTACCGGGCGGGATCTAAATCTTAAACCATTTAGTTTGATTTGATTTACTACATTTACAATAGTCATATTTATATAAAGAGCATTTTCTGTATTTCTTGCATGTTTCAAAACAGACACTAATAAAAAATATATATCCTAGCTCTATGTTGGTGTTACTGTGACATGTACGGAGGGTGAAGAGAGCTAAGACAAGAAAGATGTTGCTACATGATTTGCATCCTAGTGGCATAGATGGCACCAGTTCCTAGGTGTGCCTTTTGTAAGCTCTAGTTGGTACATCAGCTGCATTTGTCAGATTTGGCCATGGTTAGACTACCACAATGTTCTGTACATGGGGTGGCCTCTGAAGGCAGACCAAAAGGGACAGGTAGTGCAAAATATCTGGATGCTAGTGGTAACTAGAAAATCTGCACACATGACTTGTTTCAGCTGCATTGGTTACCATTGTATTTACTCTAGCCTTAAACCACATACAGTATATGGTAAAGGCATAAGTGACCCTTCATGACTTTCCTCTTTGATAGATACCATAGCATACATCAACTTTAAATTGTACCTCTCCTCTTTCTTCTTCTTCTTCTTCTTCTTCTTCTTCTTCTTCCTTGTTGCTTCATGTCACTTGGGAGAATATTCCTCTAAAAAGCAATTTTAAAATATTGATAACAGCAATAACAACTTGAATAGCAACAACATTTCCTGATGACAGCTGAACAGTGTTTCCTTGGAAGAAACAAGTCTGATTTCCCCCCAAGAGACAAAACCTACTTTTCAGAGGCATTTGAAGTAGGGAGTTCCTTAGATATGGCCAATCATTTTCCCCATAGAACTTAGCAAATTTAAAAGTATTGCTAATGGTCAGGTGGGCTCTTAGATTACAAGACTTCATGTGAATCTAGAATTCACTTAATATGTCAATGTCAGCATGGTGTAGTGATTTGAGTACTGGACTACAGCTGGAGACCAGGGCTTAAATCAGCCATGGAAACCCATGGGTGACCTTGGACAAGTCACACTCTCTCAGTCTCAGAAAAAGGCAAAAGCAAAAAAGGTCATCTGAGCAAATCACATCAAGAAAACCCTGTGATAGGTTTGCCTTAGGATCACCATAAGTATTGAAATGACTTGAAGAAGCACAGCACACACAGCTAAGACAAGGAATTCTGCCGCTTAAGCCAGTTCCGTACAAGTAGGGCTAAATGATGCACTAAGTTAGTTGGCAGTATAATACTGAGCCTCTCTTTCTTTCTTTTTTAAACTTCAAGTACTGTATATGGGTCCCCAATAGTGTTTCCAGGTTTTCAAAATAGCAATAAGATATATGCAGGGTTGACAATCGGGAGTAGCTATCAATAATTTTGTGTTCTACCTAGATTCCAAATTAATGTATTAATTTCGGTTTTAGCTTAGTTGTGTATTTCGCTGCAAAATTAACATATTAACCACTCTCATAAATTACATGACACACATATTTCTGTCTTCATGAAGGGCCCACTCACCCCCGTCCCGATATGCAATTTTTGGCAGCTTGTTCATTGAATGTAAAAGGAAAAGCTTTCCAATCTTCAAATAAGGATCAGCCCTTATAATAAGGGACTACTGGCAAATCTAGCCCCCATTCTGGAATGGGATCCCTGTGTTAGCAGGGTAGACTTAAATATTTCCTTCTGAAGCTGCTTTAAGTCTGAATCCAATTTTTAGTCCTGACTGGAGTAGAGTCTTTGAATTAATGGATCATACATTATGTGCTGACTTATCAAGTTCCCAGTTATTCAGTGAGTTGACTTTTGTTGAGATTAACAACTGGATCTCGATTGTTCCTTTCAAATTGTGCTTCCACACACACATGTTATATGTTGGAGCTAGATGAAGGGGAAAAATCACTTGGTGTCAATAAAGTCTTTCTAGGGAGCATTTAGGGGTGAAGGAAAGGCTGAAACCTGTACAATAGTGATGTCCCCTCCCCTGGTGTCACCCAGTGCAGAGGGACTGTTGGGGGGATGGCAGTGACCAAAACAGTGCATTTGACCCATTCATTCGCCACCATGGTGGATGTCTCCTCGTGAGGGTGCTCCACCGCTACAGCAAAGCCAGTAGAGGCACACATGGGCCTCTCCTTCGTAACCACGGTGAAGCCAGGAGGGGTGCAGTGGGAGGAGGGCCCAACCTGGTGTCACCGCTCTTCTTGGGTGTCATCCGGTAAAGCACATACCTGATACACCCCTAGTGGTGCCACTGTTGTACAGTAGCCCTAACTCAACAGAAGATTCCCAAACACTTGCTTTAAAAAAAAAAAAGGGGGGGGGATCAGGTACATGCTAGATATTCAATTTGGCCCACAGTGTAGCCTTTAAGAGAGTAAGGCACATGACACTATGCATTGCAGCACTCAAGAAATCTCTGTCAGGTTCTCACAATTTTTTAAAAAATGATACGGATTTTACTACTTAAAAGGAATAGATGGGCCATTAAGATAAAAAGAGGGGCACATGTTTTGCAAGAGTAATTAAAACTTGACAATATCTCAAGTATGTTCTGCTTAGACAAGGAAGGAGGATTAGGAATCCCTTTGGTGTTCTAGGCTGACACTTACAGACACTCCTAAATAACATTCATAAATTGTGATTTGTCTACTTCCTGCTAAGAGTGCAGTTCTCCAAGAATGCAGCTTGGTCTTATTTGTCAAAACTGCATCAAAAGATGAATCCTCTCCACTTCCATCCCCTCCTCACCTCTAGAAGGAAACAGTGAGATAGCTATAATAATGGAATTACTGACTCTGAACAGAAAGATGTCAATTGACATATGTCTTGATATAAGGGCTGTTTTTCTGATCAGACTTTAAAGTAGCTTGTATAATGATCATTGTGATTGGAAATAGTGAAGAATCCTTCAGCACCTTGCTGTTTCTATTTTTTTATTATTATTACTGTTTTGCAGGTGACTTGTGGTATATGGATCACCATTTAAAAGTCACTGTTAGGAAAACAGGAAGCTGCATTATACCAAGCCAGATAATTCGTGCACCTAATCCTGCATTGTTTGCACCAAGGTGGGCAATGCATAGCCCTCCAGATTTTGTTGGATGCTAATTCCCATCAGCCCTAGCCAGCACAGCCACTAGTTAGGGATTGTGGGAAGTACAGTCCAAAACATTTTGAGGGCCACATGTTCTCCACTCCTGGTCTACACTGATTGACAGCAGTAGACTGGTGTCTCAGAGGTCTCACATCAGCACTTTCTTTATCATTTTCCTGGATAATATCCCACCTTTCTCTTTCTACTAGGCTGGGTTGGAAGGAGATGAGTGCTGAAGAGAAGGATCCAGCTCTCTTGGTTCAGCATACGAAGGTGAATAAGAGGAAAAGAATCATTTTTGGGTATTGTCTCCTCCTTTGCCTTTGCCATCTCTTCCAAAGGAGGATGACCAAAATGGTGAAAGGCGTGCACTATGAGGGGCTGCTTAGGCAGCCAGGTTTATTTAGTCTGAAGAAGAGAAGGTGAAGAGCATGATAGCCATGTTTAAATATTTGAAGGGATGTCATATGGAGGGAGCAAGTTTGTTTTTTGTTGCTCCAAAGAGTAAGAAATGGAGCAATAGCTTCAAACTACAGGAAAAGAGATTTCATCTAAACATGAAGAACTACCTGATGTTAAGAGCTATTCAGGAGTGAAAAACACTGCCTCGAGGTGGTGGAATCTCCTTCTTTGAAGGTTTTTAAACAAAGGATGGGTGGTGGCCATCTGTTGGGACTTTGTGCTTTGATTGTGCATGGTAGGGGGTTGGACTGGTTAGTCCTTGTGGTCTCTTCCATCTCTATGATTCCGTGATTCTATTGTTGTATGTCTTCATGTAACTCTGGCTTATGGCAACCCCCTCACAAATATTTCTTAGCAAGATTTATTGTGAGGAGGTTGGCCATTGCCTTCCTCTAAGACTGCAAGAATGGGTAAGAAGGAATGAAGAAGGTTACCTTGTTCTTTACCACAGATGGTAAAATATTTTGTGTTGGACCTGATTTCTGTTGTTTTCAGTACAACTCCCATAGCCCTTTACCATTGGTCCTATTTGCTGGGGCCCTTAAGCTGGAGTTCAAAATGTCAGGATTTGTCAAAATGTTAGTTTTTCTGCTGTGCTGTGTCTGTTGATTCATCAGTGCATATGTCTCTGTTTCAAACAGACCCACCTTCAACTTGGGCCAGAGATAAAGGTCTCTTTTTTTCTTACCTTGCCTTCCTGAGTTCTGCTCTCTCTTGATGATCCTTGTTTTCTGGCCTCACAGGTACCAATCCAGGGATCACTCCTCTTCTTCTCTGATGGCGAGATGAATGACCTGGCTAAAAAAGCTTTTATGAGTATGTCATGGCAGGTGCTCCTTTGGACCAACCAATACATTAAACAGATTTGTTGGGTACCATGGCTGAGACCCAATAGAGTGCTGGCAGAGTACAAATCTCCACAAACATACATACACCAGTCATTGATGCAGAGGCTACTCCTTCTTTTCCAGCTGCTTCCTGAGGCCCTTGCAGCCAAGGGCCTCCCAGGAACAGTTCCATCCCTTTGGCAGCAATCCTTTATGGAAGTGTACCTTGGTGTTCCAGCTGTCCTTGTACAACCTCACCCTGCACTGCTTCTAAGTGTATAGCTGGTCAGCTGGGATGTCCTCAGGTGTACCTTGCCAGCCAGCAGTTGGCCAAGGGCTGCATGCAAGAGCATCTCCTCCCTCCCCTGCTGCTGTGCACCCTGAGGTCTGACATATTGGGCAAAGAATACCCTTTTTCAGTGGCCCTAAATGTGCCCCCTTCTACCTGTCACTGGTGTGATTCTGGCCTATATGGCCAGAGCCCTGGGGGAAATTTGATTTACACATTCAGGGGAGGGGCCAAAGTGCTTTTCTGCTTTTGTCTCTGATGGAGTTGCCAATACAGTCGGCCCTTCTTATACACGGATTTTTTATACACGGATTTAAGCATACACGGTTTGAAAATGTTCCAAAAAAGTATAAATTTACCTTGATGTTCCATTTTTTATTAGGGACACCATTTTGCTATGTCATTATACTTAATGGGACTTGAGCATACACGGATTTTGTTATACACGGGGGATCTTGGAACCAAACCCCAGAGTATAACAAGGATCCATTGTATCCAGGCATTTGCTTTTTCTGTTGTCAGTAGTATTGGAGAAATGGAGGCCACATTTTTGTCCCTTCCCTTTTCCCAGCACATGAGGATTCAGGCTCAGTGGAGCCTCCATATTGATGGGGGTTCAGTTCAGGGAGGGGAGCACTGGATGACAAAGAAGGTGGATGATTGCATCCCATGTCATTCAGTGGTGTTGACAGAGATGCACACGCTTCAGCATGTGCATGTTCACATTGCTGCCATCGAATAATATGGGGTGTAGCAATTTGCAAATGGTCCACTGTATTTCTAACCCAGATTAATGTTGTCTTTTTGTTTCGCAGCTCTAATGAGATTCATGGGAGATGGGCCAGCCATCAAAGGCCAAAATGAGGTTGATTACATCTATGAAATCCTCCAGGTTTGTAGTTCTTTTAATGATGGATGTGAGAGGGTGATGGTGATTAGAACAGGAGATGAAAGGTAACTGTTTTGGGAAGGAGGGATATCACATCCCCTCTCAAATGAAACTGAACTCCTCCCAGATGACCCCTGTACTGATTCTTGTCAAGGGATCATCTGAGTCATATGGGTCTCCACACTCAGATTGCTGAAACAAGATCTTCAACTGGCATCAAAAGACCAGTAAGAAAGGATGCCAGATCTACCAGTCAGGGAGAATGATACCTTGGTCAGTACCTTTTTCCATGTTCCCATCAACCACACATCAGGTGGAGGTGGAACACACAGAAGGCCAAATTGCACAAGAGACAGAGGATCTTTCTATCCACCCATAGACTCATCAGGTTGACCTGGAAAATATGTAGAAAGTGGAGAAAGACATTATTCTAAGTTAGTCATTCATTATTCCTCAGATGAAAAATGAACTTGACACCCTAGTCCTCAACCCCATGGAAGCATAGGAAAGAGTATTAGGATCTTCCTTTGTTGTTGTGTGCCTTCGAGTCATTTCCGACTTATAGTGACCCTAAGGTGAACCTATCATGGGGTTTTCTTGGCAGGTTTCTCCACAGGGTGTTTGCCATTGCCTTCCTCTGAGGTTGAGAGGGTGTGACTTGTCCAGGCTCACCCAGTACAGTTCATGGTCAGTGAGGATTCACATCCTGGTTTCATAGTCAGATGCTCAAACCATAACATCACACTGTCCTTGTGTAAAAATAAGATACTGTATTTGCGAAACTGAACTTTCACATTTTCTCTGCCATATACAGCTCTGCAAAGAAAAGGAGAATTTGCATGATGAGATTTATTGCCAGGTCATCAAGCAAATCACCCAGAACCCTCATCAGTAAGTCCAGCTGTAGCATAGGATCTGAAACTTAAGGCTGGGGAGGTGGGAAATGGCTTAGGAGGAGGGAGAAACAAGCATGTTACATAAGGGAGCTTCTGCTAGAAAGGAAACATTGAGATTATTTTAAGGAGAAATCCATGTAATTGTAGTGACTAACAAGTCCCCTTTAAAAATGATGGTACTTTCAGTGAGAGAGTGAGAGAGTTATTGTCAGGTACAGCTTGTCTCCTGGTCCTCTTCCAGACTCCAAAAACAGATTCTAGATTCCAGTCTAAGAACAGCTTTTATTGAAGAAGAAAGAAACTAAAATAGACAGGTCTATGACTTTTTTTTAAAAATCAGATCTAAAGTCATAGTGCATTCAGGCACTTTTATAGTAAATAGTAAAATCCCTCCCCTTGAGTTTGTAGTATTATATAATTGGTCCCTTTAGGCTCAAGCTTCCTGCACTTTGACCATCTTGCTGACATAATGCTTAACTGTCAGAGAATCTGTGCCGTGCTGGCAAGATCCATGTGAATATGCAGCCTTCCCACCACCAACAGACATAACATCCTTGAAATTGTTATATGACTGTGAGCTAGTCATATATATATATATATATATATATATATATATATATATATATACACAAACCATAGCAAAAGCAAAGCACCAATGAATCTTAGTAACATTATTATGACCATAAACATATTATTACTAATGAACCCTCTTGTCCAAGTAAGTATGTATACTTATATATTAATGTTTTAAGTCATGGAGCTTGCTCTGACCTCCCCCCTTATACAAGCCGCTGGCTGCAAACAGAGTAGGAACATCCCACACATACCAAGCCTAGCTGGTAAGGCTTTTTTTTAAATCAAAGTTATGTTTCACAGCCTTTTCAGCACAATTATAAATGCATTAACTCTTTTTAAGAACCAGCTCAAGGTTTATACAGGTCTATCTAAACATAAACTGTAAATCCCAACTCTAAATCTAATCAAATTTCTGGCAGGAGAGCATCACACAAATGTCAGTTTTAGTTTTTACTTTTCATTTTAGTTTTCCCCTGCATCATCATTGGGCTTTAAATAAAACATGATACCTTTAGGGAAGTTCTCCAGATTCTGTGCTAATCAGTAAGATCCTAGGGTAGCCTCCCCCATTTTGGTACCCTTCAGATTTGTCTGACTATGGATCACATGCTGGCTGGGAGTGATGGGAGCTCTAGTTCAACTGCATATTGTTGCTGTCCTAAAGCAGACTTTCAGCTTTAGAGTTTTCGTGTGTAGCCAGTAAATCAGGACCAGTCTCATTCTGAAGGAGAAGAGTGCTCTGCCTCAAATTTCTAGCTGTACCTTCTCCCTCTCCTCTGTTCAGTTGCCTTCCTTACTGTCAGTTCCTTCCCTGCTAGTCTTCACCTGAGAGCCAGCAGGGAACTTAAACATAAAGAAAGGCGCTCATAATCACATGCAGAGAAGATGGCTCTTGTGTCTCCCAGCAGCTGTGCTCTGTTTCCTGTTTTACATCTCTCTTGATGCCCTCACTGCTATGAATTCATGGTTGCTTCTTTGTGAGCCCTGAATTGAATTCTTTGTCTCTGAAGCTCAAGGGCTTTTATGTGAGCTCTCTGTGCTGTACACACACTATGGGCTTCAAGACAGCAGCTGCAGGCTTTATCCACTTGAGGCTCTTTGTTGTTCCTTGGGTGATGTGGAGGGATCTGTTTGTTGTAAAATGAGCAGGTAAACAGTCCCTTAGTCACAAATAATATTTTCCCCATTAAAACTTCATCTTGCTGCTCAACAGTCACTCATTTCCCCTCCTTTCTCCCCACCCCCACCCCTTTTCCCCATCTCTTCCTTCCTTTATTTTCTTCCACCAAGAAGGAATTGTATTTTATTTAACAGCCCACTTTGGTCTCGGGGTTACGTGTAACCCATGTTTCTCTCTTATCCGGCAGAGACAGAAGCCACCGTGGCTGGCAGCTCCTGAGCCTCTTGACTGGCTACTTCCTCCCTTCCAGCAATTTGATGCCTTATGTCACCAAGTATTTGCAGCAGGCCAGCTCTGAAAGTGCCAACCCCTGCAAAGGTACAGGCTTTGGGGCCCTATTCAGACTTCATTTAGTTATTGAATCTTTGGGGCCCTATTTGGCAATCATTAAATTCACTGCTTCTGAGGAGTTGGGTAGATTTTCCCATGGGTAGGAAAGAACCCCCACTTTTGCCTCACTCCTGCACACTCCTCTTGACTTCCCTTCCTTGCCACAAAATGACAGACAGCCTGTATCTTGACACCAATGGGCAGAACATGGAAGAACTTCAGTTTTATGGCATGATGTGCTGAATCCTTTGTCTTCCTCAGAAATGGCCCGAACTTGCCAGAGCAACTTGAGAAAAATGGTTTTGAACGGAGGCCGGAGACACTTGCCATTCCGTGTAGAGATGGAAGCATTTTTGGTAACTATGTAGTAGATGGGAGGTTTGAAGGGAAGATTCTAGTGGTAAGAAGCAAATACAGTTGTCCCTCCATATTCACAAGGGTTAGGGGAACAAGACCCCCATGAATATGGAAAAACCGCAAATAACAAAAACACTGTTTTTACCTGAGAGGACACCTCTCTAGGAATCTCTAGGTCCTCCAGTGCAACTCTGTGGTCAATGTCCAACATACACTGACCATAGAATGGCACTGGAGTAGCTACAAATGGTCTTTCAGTGCAACTTGTAGTTAAAGTTGACCACAGAGTTGCACTGGAGGACCTAGACAGTCCTAAAGAGAACATTAATGAAATCCGTGAATAATCAAATCTGCAAATATCAAAGCCGCAAATATGGAGGGATGACTGTATTTGAATCTGGAAGGCAAGTGCAAGCAGAAGACTCTGAAAAGTCTTGGTGAATAGATGTTTGTGATGATCATTCATGGAAATGGTTTGGTATGTGGGACAAGAGGTGCTTTGAGCAAATAATTTTATGGCACATTTCCCAAATTCAGTGCCCTCTAGATCTGTGGTATACAACTGCCATCTTCCCCAGACAGCATTACCACTGGCCCAAAACATCTGGAGGGTCCCAAGTTGTGGAAGGCTAGTCCACTCCTTGCAATTGCACACTGACTGAGAGTGAGGTGGGGCTGAGAGGTTGTGAAAGGGAGTGGCCATATCACAAGGGAAGTGAGAACAGAGAGTCATGGGAAAAGATTTGTATGAAGTACACTCTTTCTGTTTCTTTGGGATAAGAATTAGTGCTGTAGTATGTACCTGAAAAAGGAGTGCCTTCAGATCTTTCCCATTCCAGAAGTACCAGATCCCATCTGATCTTGGGAGCTAAGCCCTGGTTAGTACAGGTACTTGGAAGGCAGACTGCCAAAAAACTACCAGGTGCTGGAGGCTATGTTTCAGAAAAAGAGACTGACAAAACTACCTCAGACTATTCCTTGCTTAAAACACTTGTATGAAATTAATGGGGTTGGCATAAGTCGACAGGTGACTTGAAGACACACATGCACCCAGGATTCTGCTGACTCTAAATTCACTAACCACAGGCTTTGACCCGTAAACAGTTAATAAACCTAAATCAGAAAGTTTAAATATTTTTTCAAGTTTATTCTTCAAGAGATTAAAGATTACAAGAGCACATTCCATTCATTTCAATGGAAGAATTAAGAAAATTCCCAAATCCATTTCACTGAAACTAGTAAGACTTCAAAGTATTCAGTATAGCTCAGTGTTGGGGGGGGGGGAATGGAGGAGTGGACAAAGAGAACCTACATTGATTTCTGATTTCTCCTTGGTAGAAGGGACGGAGCTCACACCGGATATCTATCAACTTACCTGGAGGACAGCAGTATCCCACAAAAATTAAAACTTTCACAGTGAGTTCTTGTTTAGTACACTTGCCAGCATATTGTAGGAGCAGTGCTGACCATATCCATATCCATAGTGGTGGATGAGCACCCACTCACTGCACATTCACAATTACAAATACCCCAATGTTATAGAGAAGACGGGTGGTGAATCTAGATTGATTAAAAAGGTCAGGAAGTCCCAGTTCTTGTTATTTCCATATATGTTTTGTTTATTCCAGAATGTTTTCTGTCAGTCCTGGTACAATCAAAGACTTTGTATACCAACTCCCAATTCAGTTGAGTTAACCCAACATAAAATCAGAAAGAACAGAAGCAAAAGCTGGAGCTTTTCAGTGTGAATGTGCCCTCAGAGTGGGCTATGATGTTTTGGAAGTGCCGTTTGCATCCAGAGATTGTCCTTTCAGTGCAGCAGCCTTTTTCTTCTGGAGGATTTCATTCTTGGAGGAGGGCCTTCTTCCTAACCAGTCTTTTGGCCAACCAGTAGCCAGGCCAATGATCCTGGAAGTATTTAAACTTATGGTTTAATTTCTTTAATTAAATTAGACCTCCATTTCTCCCTTTGGGTTGCAGGTTGCTGCAGATGTGATAAAGGAAATCAGTGAACAGATGGGAATCACAGAGCCAGAAGAGATTCAGGAATTTGCCATCCTTGTCAACAGAAAAGATGGTATGAATACCCACTGCAACAGTTTTTTTTTCTGGTATACCAGTTGCAGCCCTTCCTTTCTGTAACCTGGCCAGCAGCTGCCTATGACTCATGAACCGTATGGGACTATCAACGTTCAATAATTAAAAGCATGCATGGTAGATTTATTCTACTGATGTACCAGCTCCTGTAGATCAGTAGATCTTGATAGACTAGTGGATTTCATTACCTCTTGAAAGGTTTGGTTGTACTAACAACTTGCGTTGCAATTTTTGTGCAGTATTTTAAGTCTCCTCCTCTAATTTTTTTTAGAGGGGAGGGCATTGTTTTGTTTCAAAATGATGCCAAATGTGGATCAGCATTCTTTTATCCATACCTTTGCTGGATGTTGTGAAAGAAATTAAAGAGAGCGCTAAAGCCACTCAGGGACTACTCAGCTGAAGGTTCTGCAAGGTTGGAGGAAGAAACTGTGAGAGAAAACTAGTGAAGAGACAGACACACATATACAACACTGTGTTATGCTACTGTTCAAAGAAAAGGATGCAATTAGAGACGAAGGACCAGTGATTATAGATGGCATCAAGCATTGCCATCTACTGTTTGAAACAGGAAAGGAAAAGTAGGACAAAGGAGTTAATATGACTCTTTTACTGTTGTTTTCTACCCTCAAATAGTTTCTGACTTACAGTGACTCTAGTACTAACCTGTCATGGGGCTTTCTTGGCAAGGTTTGTTCAGAGGGAGCTTGCCAGTGCTTTCCTCTGACTTAGTGAAATATGATGTTTCTCATGGGCACTTATATGAAGATCCAAGAGGGCGGTCAAGACTAGGAATGTTGATGGCTGCCAGCTCGGTGATTCCATGGCAGGAGCTTTCCTAGCACCACCTACAGCCAATCAGTTTGGTTCAGAGGACTGGAGCTGCTGCCTGGCTATCTTCAGTCTGTCATTGTACAAGGAATACTGGATACTTGCACCATATTGTGAAAAAAAAATGTTATGGTAGCCAGAATCACTAAGAGGATTCTGGCCTTTGCTTGGTTGGTCCAGACCGGATCCAGAATGTGATAAGGTTTGCTAGGGTCCTAAGACTATGCACAGTGCATCCAAGAAGGCTGGGACAAAATGAAAGAATCCTCAGGTTGATAACCTGCTATGTGAAGAGGAGGCCCATTGTGGAATGTCTTGAGAGCCCCTGAAATCCTTGAACTAGTCACTACAGGACATTGCAGTGACATATTTCGTGATACAAAGTAAACCAAGACTCACTTGTGGGGCCAGGATGGAAGACAGGGTACACGTTTCCAGCAGTAGACTGGTTTCACATGAAATGTCACCTTGTGCATAAATGTCCATGTGGGACAGCGTAATTTGGGCTAAACTGTCCTGGGGGATAAGGCTGCCTTTAGTTTGAGGGAGTGGGGTGACTTGAAGGACCACCCTTTCTTATTTGCTTTGAAAGGGGATGATACTCAAGCATATGCAGGACTGTTTCTGTCTCTTATGTAGGCAAGGTGGTACGGCCCTTGCACCAGAAGGAGTACATCCATGACTACTTGCTAGAGGACAGTTTGGTAGGGCTGAATTTCTGCAGGATCACCTGGAAGATACCACTGCACTTTGAGAACGAGAATTATATCAATCTTCATTACAATCAGGTAGGTTAAGGACAAGGCCTTTTCTTCTTGCCCCATTCAAGGATTCTCCCATACAAGCTGTATCACCTGCAAACAGCTGGTTTACATATGGAACATTTGCTTCCCATTCTCATCTGGCTGTTTTTGCTGGGACCTAGGGTGCATTTACACTATAGAAATAATGCAATTTTGACACCACTTTAACTGCCATGGTTCCATTCTACAGAATTCTGGGATTTGTAGTTTTGTGAGGCACCAGCACTCTTTAGCAGAGAAGGCTGAAGACATTGTAAAACTACAAATCTCATGATTTAATAGGTTGGAGCTACAGCACTAAATGTGGTGTAAAACTGCAATAGTTCTACAGTAGAGATGCACCCCTAGGCCTTGATATTCTGTTGTCAAAGCACATTTTCAGTTCATAAACAACCAGAATTTGCAGAAAGAAACTGGGTTAACATGCATGATACAGATGTTGCACAGCTAATAATACCTACAGAAAAATGTATGCTCTTGTGGGCTATTCCCAGGTACTGCAGAATTATATGAAAGGAACACTAATGTTACAGTACAACCGTGAACTGGAACAACAAGTGGGTACCTTAGCTCTGCTTCAACACTGGGCTAGAGGACTTGGATCAACCCCTTCCATGTAAGTAATTTTCTGTTTTGTAGCCTTCAGTGACTTGAAGTCCAAAATTATTTGTAAAAGCAACATTCCAATCTCTGTCCTGCAATTCCAGTCTAGATCAAAGGGCTTGGTTTTGCTATTCAAATGAGGGAAAAGCTTACATTTGCACCAGTTGATATTTTTCTTCCAATAAAAGAGCAGGCAAGTGCTCTCAATCCAAATTGCAACTGCTCAGAGAAGAGTAAGTTAAACTCTCTTATCCCTCATGCCAGGTTGAGCTCCCCACATCCGTTTTATAAAAGCCATCCACACAAGTGGTAATTGCATTAATCACATCTTGTCTCTGCTCAGCCTTAGTGAGCAGTATTTTTTTTTCCTGCTTAATACTGGTGGAACTGGGAGCCAGGGAGGGACTACTGGTAACACATTCCTCTGTGACTGAAGAGTTTTTGATTTTTTTTCTTTGCTTGGAGCCCACCTATGCATTTAAATACACTAAAGGCACCCCATCTCTTATTATCTTGGAAGCTAACCAGGGTCAGCACTGGTTAGTACATGGATGGGAGACCATGAACAAAGACCAGGTGCCATAGGCTATATTTCAGAGAAAGAAACTGGCAAAACCATCTCTGAGTATTTCTTGCCTAAGAAAACTTTATGAAGTTCATGGGCTCGCCATAAATCAACAAGCAATTTGAAGGCACTTACACACATGAAGGCCAGCTGTAATTTATGGTCATATTTTTGTCTCTCGCCTTAATAGACAAGAGCTAAGAAGCTACATTCCTGATCCTGTGGCACAATTCATCAACCCAGAAATCACTGAAGACTTTATCACCCATCATCTGAAACTATGGCACCCACTTGAACAGCAGGCTGCAAAAATAAATTTCATTGGTGAGTCAACTGGGCTGCATGTGTGAGTGTCATTCTGTCACATAGGTTTTCCTCCCCTGGAAGCAAAGTGTACAAAATCTCTCTCACCCACCAAATCTGTCCAAGCAATTTTAAAGGAAGTTTTGTAACTCTGTGAATGATCACTTTACTTACCTGCATAGAAATGAAATAGGTTAAAGCATAAGTAATCAAGATGGGTTAAACCCAAACTGCTAATACAGCAGCAATCATTATGAGTTCATATATTTGTGAATGGGGCACTTGTATATAAATGTTGACATTTTTATACTAGCAGGTTCAGCAAAACACAACATGGAAGGAATATTCAACAGTCTTTAAAATAATCACCAACAAGTGTGCAATTCTTGTAAATCAAAGCAAAAATAGGTCTCTACTTTTGCCGTTTTGCAAACAGCAGGGTATTTTTTTCTGCACCAGCTTTGCTACACTTGTAAAATCATAAAAATGTCTATAAGATTAGAATGCCTGGATACAGTAAAGGTCTGACCACCCTCTGTTGAGTATTGAATGCTCTAGTCTTGGAGCCACAACAGCATGAGTAACAACAGTATGGTGTCTTTTTAGCCACATTTGTTTTAGCAGAGGAAAAAAAACTCCATATAGCAGCCTGTGTGCAAAATAGTTTACCACAGAATAAAGTGATAAATAAATATGAGGGAGTTGATCAGGCAGGCCCAGCTCCACCAGGGCTAGCCTGAAGAAGAAGAGTCCTCCCTCCAGTCCATCTGCCTTGGTCCAGGCCTCAGAGGGAGAGAAGAACTGCTGGACCTGATCCCCTCCCTCCCACCATGCCCTTCTCCTTTTGTGTCGTGTCTTTTAGATTGTAAGCCTGAGGGCAGGGAACCATCTATTATCCCCTCTGTTGTAAGCCGCCTGGATTCCCACTGATTGGGCGGCATATAAATAAATCCTATTATTATTATTATTATTATTATTATTATTATTATTATTATTATTATTATTATTAAAGAGTCTGAGCTCTGGTATGTTTGTCAGCATGAGTTGATATTATGAATGCTTTCCTCTTTCCCCCCCAGAGCATGTGGTCCAATTTCCACTTTTTGGTTATAATGTTTACCCTGTGAAGAGGATCAGTACACCTGGGTTGCTCATGCCCTGCTTTATAGGAGTGAATCAGGAACAAATCATTGTAGTGGATGAGAAGCTCCAGGTATGCAGTGAGCAGCTCACTTTTTCTTCCCGAAATTTCTTGGAATCCTTAGCAAAGGAAACTCATAGAAAAGAACCTAAGTAGTAGCTGAAATAATTTTGGATGGCTTCCTCTGATCTTCCAAAGATTTCCTCTGTTTACATGATACTTTCAAGGGAAAGTCTGATTTTCATTGCCATCAACTTGCTTGTGGCTGGAAGCACTCCTGGAGTGCATGTTATACCTTCCAGACAATTTTTTTTATCACATCAAACTCCTGCAGGACAGCTACCCTGTGTCTAGTCAAATTCTTTCTTTCAGTTAGTTTCAAAGGTGCTGCAGGATCCTTTTGCATTCTGATTTTCCAGACTAACACAGCTAGGTCTTTGAATTCTTTTAGTCTAGCATGTGTTGTGATGGGTTCAGGCTCAAACCACACATGACACCATTCATACACTTGGCAACTATGTCAAACTTTTTTTTTTGGGGGGGGGGGGGGAGGATAATCAGCAGGTGGGAGCCAGCATAGCATAGTGGTTTGAGTGTTGGACTATGACTCTGGAGACCAGAGTTTGTTTCCCAGCTTGGCCATGAAACACACTGGGTGACTTCAGGCAAGTCACACTCTCAGGGGAAGGCAATGGCAAACTTCCTCTTTTGCCAAGAAAACCCCATGAGAGGTCCGCCTTAAGTCACTTAAGTCAGAAATTATTTGAAGGCACACAACAAAGCAGGTGTGGGGAGCCTGACTGAGAACTGAGGAGGAGGAAGATAATGTGTCTTTTAGTCTTTGACGCCTCCACTCACAACTGCATAAAGAGAAACATTCCCATAAGAAGTCTACAAGCCAATTCATGTTGAGACCACCAGTGACAAGCAAAGGGTGAAAAACCTGTTTACCAGTTACACGGTCGCCCCCCAATCCCGCACCTTTTGTATTTAACATTAAATATTACTTAGTTAAATAAATTAATATTAATATTAAAATATACTGAGTTGCAGGGGGGTGTTCCATCTGGTTCATGAGACAGATAAGATTTCTGTTTTCTAGAAATAACAATAGATGCAGGGGTAGGAAAAGAGCAGTCCTTTAGATACTTTTGGACTGCAATTTCCAGAATTCCTGAACATTAGCTAGAATGAAAAGAATGTTTTTTCAGTCTTCTGACTCTGATTTTCCAATGCAAGACACTTGTCCTAATAGTAATAACAAATTCCCTCTCAATGCTCAGAACATCCACTGCCGAATTCCACTGAGGGAGGTGAAGAGGATGAAGACCTTGCGCCCCCTGGATGAATCAGGAATGCCTGGCCTAGAAGTGAACTACGGCTCACCAGAACAACCTAAAACTATATGGTTTGAATTGAAACAGGTAATACCAGTTGGAGTCAAAACTTGAGAAGTTACTTTTCTTGGACTCAGCTGCCACCATCTCTTGGCCACTCTGGCTATAGCCACTTCTTCAGTTTAAATATCCAGATTGTATAAGGTAGTAGTTTCTGCCTGCATATTTCCCAAAGTTACACATGCAGAACACCACAACATTCACTCCATGTATTTGTAGTAGTAGTTATGGCTTCATACTAATACAACTTTTATGAAAACCAAGAAAAAAGCCCTCTGCTTCTGCAGCAGGGATTGTATGATATAGACCTTTCTGGTTCCTGTGGCCAATAGTAAAATTTAACTTCCAGACAGCCCTTCATATTATGTTAGCATGTTGGACAGGGCACAAGCTCATACTGTGTAACTCAGTTTCAAAGATGGAGGCCTCTTCTGTAGCATCATCTTCCACCATATATAATGCTGTAGAAAACTAAAGGTGTTGTGTTCTTAAGGCTGATTATGTCCTATAATAGTATAGATCAAAGATGGGAAACCTTTTGCCAACCAGATGTTTCAGCCTACTGTCAATCCCAGACAGAACAGACAATAGAAAGGGCTTGTGTGAGCTGTAGATTCCCCAACCCTGGTTCAGATGAGCTAAAATGTGGCACTAAAGAACTGGATTGTTGGGTTTTATTTAGTTGGCCCCACAGTTTCTCCATCCTTGGATTGAAAATACTTTTTTAAAAATCCAAAAATCAAAGCTTGATTTAGCCATTATATATAAGTGACACCATTTCCACTACTCCACTGTTTATAATGAGACATAAGCATCCATAGGGGTGGGGTGGGGGTCCTGGAACCAAACCCAGCAGATACTATGGGTCTGCTGGGTTTGTTTACTTTAGCGGAATGAGGCTATCATTATGGGACAAAAATAGTGCACAACCCATGGCTGTGGGGAAAATTGTAATTTTTTTTACAGGCCTAAGGAGAACAAAGCAGTAATATGCTATGGCTGGATTTAATATATTTTAGCAGCTTTGGGCTTCCTTTCAGAAGGGACAGTTGGGTTCAAAAATTAAATGGCATGAAATCACTTTGTTGATAAGGTATAGAAGTATGGAGTAGAAGTTGTAGACCTGGAAGAGTGGAATCTTTGTTTCATTCTGGTTTCTATCTTGACAGGCTAAATTACTGTACCGTACAATTGCCATAATTGCAGAAGAAGCAACAGAGTCCCACGTTTAGTATCAACCAACAGAAGACTACATCATTTTTTCTCCACTTCAAAAATATTCCCATATTCCCAATGTTACCAGAAATGTTTTTGTTGGGCATTTATGGATAGAGACCTGGATAGTAAATATGGATTACTTCTTCAGTATATGGCCACATCAGCAAAACTATTGTTTGCTCAAAATTAGAAACAGGCCGAAGCACTGACAATAGAAGAATGGTTGGTTAAGGTTGCTGACTAGTAAAAAAAGCTGTACCCACCTCAGTTCAGGTGCTGTTGGAACACACCACATACAACTGTTTTTACTGTGAAAGAACTTCTTTTAGGCTTTGATATGATATATGAAAACTCATTTTTTACTCTGTAGTTTCCAGGGGAAAGGGTTTTTCTTTTGTGTGTGTGTGATGTGTATCCTGCTGGATCAAATGTGGCTTAGGAAGTCAGGTAGTTTAGTGTGGGTGGGGGGCATCCTCCACCTGGCAAACTTTTGCCATTTTTTCCCCCTTTTTCACAATAAATCTGCCCAAGGAACAAATCCAGCCTCTCTTCTCCTACAGGCAGAATTTGTTTCTGTCTCACATCAAAGCCCTGGGGTTGCTTTCCCTGCTTCTGAAAAATCCTAGCAACTGGAAGCACTTGGAAAGGAGGCAAGAGAAGCAGCACCAGCCAAACATCACACCAAGAAGAACGAGCTTGTTCTGTAGATACCAGTCTTAATTCAGTTAAGAATTTGGAGTGGAAAGGGAAATGAGGGAAGAAACATTTTGTTTCTTTCTTCTTCTTGGGGCTACCTGTGTTGAGAAGTTCCTTCACTTACATACTGTGGTGGAAAGGGGACTGGATGGAGGAGCCATCTAATGAGAGTGCAAGGTGGGTGGTAATATTGACAGAAAAATGAGAAAGGCTGATGGCTGACAGGTTTATACATGTTAGGAAGGGGAAAGGTGCACGAAAAGAAACATCCCTTTGTACTGATTCAAATTTGGCTAGGGCAATGTGGCTATTTATATAATGTGAGTCTGGATTTTTATGAGCCAATGTAGCATAAATAGGGTAAAATCTGGGCAAAATACCCCACAATGGATCTGGATTATTTTGCTGGTGTGGATTCAGCCTGAGTTAGCAAAATGGCCAAATTAATGTGGGCTCTAAAGGTTAAGCCAGTTAATGATGTTGAAAGACTGGGAATCATTTATGGACTTTTTGAGCAAAAAGAAATATAAGAAAATAATCTGTGGTTATAAATATTAATAATTTTAGTAGAATTATTTAGTTGGATTTGTATTAGAAAAATATCCCCCTTCCCCCTTTTTATTATAGTCAGGATTGAAGGGGGGAGGCAGACTCTTACTGTGTATTTAGTTTTTTCCCCTCTTTCTTCCTCCTCCCCCATTCCAATTTCTTTATCTTTGATTGTATATGCTTTTGATTGAAAATTAGATTGCCTTAAAAACTAAAAAAACACTAAATCTCAAAATAATCCCTACATTGCTCGAGTTGTGTAATAGCCATGTGCAGTCTTAATCAATCAATCTTTATGGGACTTTTTTATCCAACCTCTGTATACAACCATCTACCTTCTGACTGAGGATTAAGTGTACAGTGTACATTTAGGTAGAGCTGCCCTTTCCCTATGAGACATGATTTCAGTTGTTCCTTAACTACTGCTGCTTCAAAATGTGCAGGAATAGGATAGGCAAAAAAAGTCCCATGTGATCTACACTGGACGGCAAGTCATATCTGTCAAGGAAAAAGCAACATGGGTTATACAGTAAATGAAATAAAACATGTATGTGAGAGTCAGGGTGACTCAGCAGAAGCCAATTGAGAACCACACAGGTGTAAATGGTAATACAATTAACAAGTCCTAAATGCCAAGGACAGAAATGTAAAGTGGATAATTGGACACACCTGACAATTGTTAAGTGGTCAAGGCTGAGATGATGAAATCATTAATTGTAGGATGAACCAAGAGAACCAATGAGAATGATGTACACGCCTACTGGGTGGAAACAGACAACAGTGGGTGGTACCATGCATTGACTATAATAATGACTATGGATCCCAATGTATTTTGTGGGTTGTAGTAGTGGGTAGTAGTTGTGGAGAGTATTGGAGTAGTGTGGAGTTGTGTTGGAGAGTTTTGGAGCTGTATATAGTAGAATAAAGTAGATCTTTTATAAGACTACTGAGTTGTCTGGTGTCTTGGGTGAAGCTACAAGAGCCAGCTGGATCCTGAAGAAGGGTGAAGACTTCTGTGGAAGCAAGAGTGAGAAGGCTTGGAGAGTTTGTCAGGGTCTTCAGCCTGTTCTCTGTAACTCTTGCTAAGCTATAACCACTGGCCAAAACTGGCCAGCGCGGTGCACAACCAGGTGGTGAGTTCAAGCCAGAGGTGA
>NC_056523.1:138441470-138476860 GCF_019175285.1 Sceloporus undulatus | reverse complement strand
CCAACTTGTGAATATGATAACATTATCATATCATCAGCATAGAGCAATAGATAGTCAGTAAAAGAAGCACTCAAGACTTTCTCCCCAAGAATGATTATGAGTTGTATTGAGCTGAATAATCTACATGTCTGCTATATGCTCCATAATTTAATTGACATAAATTATGAAATATATGTTTCCATCTCTAATCAACATAAATAGGATTTCAGGAGCATTTTTAAGGAAAAAGCAAAAACAATCACATTCCATCAAATGTCCTCAAGTTTTCCTCTTGCTTTCCTTTTCTGCTTCATTTTTATCTGTCTACACTTGATGAATTCATAGGTATAAATTTTGTCTATTACAGTAGAAGAATTCAAAAGTACAGGGACCCACTTGCATGTGCCACTATCCCAGAAGGTTAGGCTGGCAAGTACACAAAAGAGGATCTTTTTTGTGTATCGCCATTTCAGTCAGGCACTCCTTCCAAGTGGGGGTCAGGCTGGTCCTAATCTGAGCTAAAGGGAGTTTTAGAAGGGAGTTTCAGGCCTAGAAGTCATATTCAACTGTTGTGATTGCCTTCCCAATGACATTTTAGTATCATTCCTATGCTATCCCTAAACCAACTATATGTTTTGTTGGGGCTTTTCTGGATTGCTCTCTTATGACATTCTCTAACTATTCATAATATCTGCTTAAACATTAAAGTTGTCTTGCCCATCATTGTTCATAATATAGTTTTGATATAAAGATAATATTATTTTCAAGCACTGAGTAACAATAAACTAATTCAATTCATTTAAAATCAGGAGTCTGTTTTTTTTTTTTTACATTGGTCATGTGTTATCCGCTAACCTATTGGTTTCTAAAGCAAATCTGAACTACAGTGGTACCTCGGGATACGAAATACCCAGGTTACGAAATTTTCGGGATACGAAAAAATCCCATTGGAAATAATTGTTCCGGGTTACGAATGTTTTTTCTACGAAAAAACTTTTGGTGCTTTTCGGCGCTATTTTACACGGAATCGCGGCTTTTCCCCATTAGCGCCTATGGCATTTCGGCTTACGAAGGCTTTTCAGGTTACGAAAGCAGCCGCGGAACGAATTACTTTCGTAACCCGAGGCACCACTGTAGTATTAATCCATCAGTGTAATATACTCAACTATAAGTCGACCTCATGTATAAATTGAGGGCAGGTTTTTGGGCCAAAGTTATGGATTTTGATATGACACACAGATAAGTCGAGGGTAAACTTAAGGACGTGTAACAAAGGCTCTAAAAGATGAAGCAAAGGAAAACAATGTCAAAGAATTTACAAATTTCAGCAGGGATAACTATTTATGCTCATACCAAAGGGTGGATGGAGTAGAGAGTAGAGGGGGGGTTGGTGCTTCCAGGACAAATTATACTCTTGATTTTCACCAGGGATGGTTCCTTTTTAAATAAGAGTTAAAAGTACAGTATTTATACTGACCTGTGAATAACTCGACTCTAGTTTTTGGATCAATTTTTTGACTAACATTTCTAGACTTATACATGAGTATATACAGTACACGAAGTAACACCATCAGAAACGTATCTATTAAATGAGAATTTTTTCAGGCGTTGGCAGGCTGCCCTTTTTGAGCAGTCTGTACCCTGCCAATTACCCCTTGCAATGAGCAAGGGGTAATAAAAGATATAAAATACAGCATTAAAATTCTGTTGTACCAGAAATTAAAGAACAACTGCAATCTATTCTAAAATTTTATTTTAATCTTTCCGCTGGACAACCAGGAGAAAGAAACAGAGTAAGGGCATAATCCTGTCAAACTGAGCTCTTATTCTATCAGGAATTTGCATTATGTCTACTGCACTGGTTCATTCATCAAGGGATGGTGACTTCTCAACTCATCTGTCCGACCCAATAAAAAAAATAACTGGAACCACCAGAGCAGAGCAGAGAATGAAATTCTTATTTTTGATAAAAGAACTTGCTACATCTTCTGTACATCTTATCAAATGCTTACCTACTGTAGCCTCTTTTTCCTCCTTCATACAGGTCTGGGTCAAAAGCATTCCAGGAGGAAGCAGAAGGTCCTATGCAGGTTCTGCTCCAGCTATTGGTGCTGTGTTCCAATGCCTCAACTTGCTTTTTCACTGCTGCTGAATTCTTACAATAATCACAGCACTTGTTGCACTGTGGGATGGCATCTCCAAAGAAGTTGGCTATGGCAGCATGACGACAACTAAGAGGCAAACAGAGAGTAACAATATCTGACGGAAAGCAGGCAGAAATGAGATTGCTTGGTTAAGCAATTAGAGAGAGATGCTGGTAGTCAAATTTCAAATACCTATAGGACCAAAAAAAAAATCACAATGGGCATCATTCAATTTCTCCAATTTCTAGGTTACTGAAACCTGCTGACATCTAATTTTGGAATCATTTGAGTACCCAGTCTGGTAACCATAGTTTGCTCACAGCCACTCCTTCCAGCTTTTACCCAGAAGTTATAATAACAGTTGTGACTCTCCCAAAAACCCACAGGCATGAAGAGTTACAAAGGTGTCTTGTTTTAACGTTTGTTCACACTGTCCTTTCTCCCACTCCATACAACCAAACAAGCAGTTTCAAATGCCACTATGCACAAGTGGAAAAATACTGTGGTATACACATTAATATCTCAGTGGAAGGGCAAACATGTATATGTACATGATAGGAAACTGATTCAAACTGCTTGCATATACAAAAGAAAAAAGAACAATATGAACAAAATCGTATGCTGAGATTCCTTCAGGAAATGAATGAGCCATGTTCTCTGGCAACATACAGCTTCCAATGAAAAGTGTCAGTTACTGACATTTTTCCTTTGATTTTTGCCATTTAGGACAAGATCTTTGAACTACAGTATAGCAACTTACTGTTCTCCAGAGATGCTTTCAAACACTTCTGTCCACAGGAGTACTTACAGAATTACACTCATCCCTCCATATTTGCAGCTTTGATAATTTGTGCCTTTGATTATTCATGGACTTGATTAATATGTTCTCTCTAGGAATATCTAGGTCCTCCAGTGCAACTCTACGGTCAACTTCAACAAAAAGTTGCAATGAAGAACCTAGAGATTCCTAGAGAGAATACTCTACTAGGCATTTATAGCTCCTCCAAGGAAGTTCTATGGTCAGTGTCTGTTGGACGTTAACCACAGAGTTGCACTGAAGGACCTAGAGATTCTTAGAGAGGTGTCCTCTCAGGTAAAAACGTGGTGTTTTGTTATTTGCGGTTTTTCCATATTCACGGGGGTCTTGTGCCCCTAACCCTAGCAAATATGATATACACTCTTCACCTCATTCTGAACATCAAAATATTTATGGTCCAATTTATCAAAGCACTACTGTACTTGATAAGATCCAACAGTGTCCTTCTGTTTACAACCTAAATGTACTAACCTAGGGAAAACAAGCAAATCCATGAAGGAAACCCATACTTTTACAACATAGCTTCACCACACTTGTTGGAACGTTTACCACTGCCATTTCTGTAACATGCATAATATGCATGGGGAAGCTTTAACTTGTGTTCACAAAAGTATATGTCTATTTTTATTCCCAGAATTAAAGACTCAGGAGTCCCCGTATATATTTTTCTGAACAAGCATTAACTACACATAGCTATTTCCAAGGTTACAGTGGTTCCCAATCTGTGGGCCGCGATCCCTTTGAGGGTCGAACAACCCTTTCACAGGGGTCGTATAAGACCATCGGAAAACACATATTTCAATGGTCTTAGGAACCAAGACACCACAATTTTATGGTTGGAATCACTACAACATGAGGAACTGTATTAAAGAGTCATGGAATTAGGAAGACTGGGAACCACTGGTTTAAAAACTAACCAAACTTTATTATATAAAGTTAGGGAAGAATAACTCTGGACTACTAGTAGAAAGGTGAATAATCCTAGTCCTCGTGTAGCATTTTAAAATGACATATAAACAGTTTCCTACCACTCTAGGTTATATTTAGGTTATATGGCCTCTGCCTGCCAAGAAGTAGAGTCCTCCCCCCGACCACCATCTTGAGGGGAGAGAAGCAGGCAAGAAACAACAGGCCTCTGCCTGCCAAGAAGAAGAGCCCTCCCCCCGACCACCATCTTGAGGGGAGAGAAGCAGAGTCATGATGTGTTATGTATTGTTAATCTGATATTGGAAACCGCTTTGATCATCCACGGAAAAGCAGTATACAAATAAAGATGATGATGATGATGATGATGATGATGATGATTATTATTATTATTATTATTATATTTATCACAAGCAATGGAGAAAGAGATGTCAAACAGAACCTTCCAAGAGATGGCAACTTTGAGAACATAACAAACAAAACAAGCAACTGACTGTGCCAAAATAGAAAAGGATGATACACCTCAGGTAAAAAAAGGTCTCAATCAGTGCCAATTACTGTACAGAAAGTGAGGCCAGGGAAGTAAAAGATGTGACAAAGCTATCTTTATAATCCTTGCAAAATGGCACTGACTCACACCACTCTTGGGCTTAAAGAAAGGATTCTTTTCACAACCACTGAAAGGCTATCATCCTGATTTTTTCCCTCTGTGCCACTCTAAAAAATGCTAACAATATTCAGCTGCAAATGTCAAGGGTCTTTATCAAGTCAGTTTTTTGTCTTGCAGAAGAGGAGATAAAATGTAATTCCATTGTACCACCAGCACAACTTTTATTTTTCAGTTAGCAGCAATCCATAAAATGGATACTCATTTCTTCTCTCCCTGTGCAGTAGTTTCCAGGACAGCAAAGGAAAAACTCAGCATGCATAGCCAAACTCATACCTTAATGGAAAGTAGAAAATGTACCAGCTAGCAAAAGCTTAAGAAATATTTTCTAGCAAAGAGGGTGGGGACTCTTTAAGGCCAAACCTTCCACAGCTCAATTATGAGAACAGGACCCAGAACAATGGATGCAAGCTACAGCAAAAGAGATTCCACCTCAACATTAGGAAGAACTTGCTGACAGTAAGGGCTGTTCGACAGTGGAACACACTCCCTCGGAGTGTAGTGGAGTCTCCTTCCTTGGAGGTCTTCAAGCAGAGGCTAGATGGCCATCTATTGGGGACGCTTTGATTGGATTTCCTGCATGACAGGGGGTTGGAATGGATGGCCCGTGTGGTCTCTTCCAACTCTATGAGAGAGAGATCTTTCCTGCAGATGCTTATCCATCCAGTTCACTTGCTGATTACTTAGCTAGAAGCATTCATTGTTCTGCCTTAGAATAACAACTGTATATTGGAGATTCAGACATTTTACCCATGCCATATTAACACCAAACTGTCTCTAAAATATGATTTTCTCAAAAGAGGGAGCAGGGTAAGGGAGAACATAATGGCAGACATTCATATTGTGCAGAAAAATAACAAGATATTGGAACCATCATCCACATCCCCTCCAATGTCCAAAATGTCCTTGGGTGAGAACTGAGGAGGCCCCTGTCACTCCACGCCACTGAGGAGTCTTATTTTGTCTTTGGATACAGTTTTGAACATTCACCAACATCACTGGCACAGCAAAACTTTTGAATGAAAACACAGATCGAAATTTCTGAACAGCCCTATTTCCATGGGCTCAGAATAAGGATGAACAATTCAACAAAGTATGTTAGGTTTTATTCTCTGTTAACTGATTAGATATGTGTTCCAACAGGCTATTAGATGTCCACTGAAGCTTAAAATCCTACTTTTAAGAAAGGCAGTAATAAACTAAAGTTTACAGAAAAATAGGAGAGCTCTGTCCAGAAAGTTCATTTTCAATAACATGGGCACTAATAGGAAAGTCACTGAAAAAGCCATGGTTCTTCTGATGTTTTCAACAGTCATCCTTGAGAAAAACATAAGTATTCAAATGTTTCCACAAGTCCTAGAAGAAGTTCCAATTTTCTCAGTCCTCTTCATTTATTTAACAAACAGCTGATTCCTTCTCTAAAGTTAATAAAGGATTTTGGGGGTGGGACCCAATCACTTCAACAGACGGATGGACAAATGGAAGGAAACTCTAACAACCCAGACTTTATAAGAACTGTTTGAGTAAAGTGAAAAGAAACGGTGTATTGCAAAACAAATGTTACACAAGGAGCAGCAAGTGTTGATTTCTGTTGTAAACTCTGAGTTGGGGAGTCTTTACTGACAGCAAGGCTCCATTGGTGGCTCCCTTCTCTCCTTTGCACATGTAATATGAGACTTCACATCTCCAGGACGACTAACAACAAAAAAAAGAGAGGGAGGGAGGGAAAAATGAGAGCCAGTAAGGAGAGACAGAGACAGCAATTGGCTGTCAGCAGCAGGGACAACAGAAGCAGAACAAGGAAAGAGATAGGAGACCAGAGGGGTTCAAAAATGAGGAGAAGAGCAGACATGAAATGACTACAAAAAAACAAACACAGAAGTCGACAAAACCACCAGTCCTGCAACACTTCCTGGGTAAGGCTGTTTTTTGTCTGCATTTGTCCTAATTTGCAAGCAATGTGAATAGGGGCATCTGGCCAAGGGAAGCCAGGGCTGTTTAAGTCTGGGTCAGTACTTTACAGAAAGTATTGCAATTTGGGATGGCAGAGGAAAGCATGTGAGTAGGACAAAGTAAGCAGGGGAATGTGGTGTGGTGAAAGAAAAGCTTTTTATGGGGTTAGTCAAGTTATGTTGCTGTAAGAGAGTTCAGTTTCTGCATGTTTACTTGTTTTCTCTGACATTCCCCCTTGGAATTAGGCACTGAAAGGCTTCCAAATCAGTAATACAGAAAGTAATATTCTAGGAGTAGCAACAACAACCTGTATAGCTCTACTAAATGATTCAGATTAAAGGAATTTTGTATTATCTTTTAACATACATAGACTAGTTTACAGAACAGCCATGAGAGAACCTCCTCCCAGGACATACAACTAGATTTTGAAGGAATGCTACAGAAGTTGCCAAATTATGTGGCGGTTGCTGAAATTTGTAGCACATTTTGTCCCAACAGCAAAAATCTTTGCCTTCAACCAAAGAGCCCTACCACCATCATACACAAAACAGAATCTGTGTCAGTACAGTATTCTGGACTTTGTGCCAATAGTGAAATTCAACTTTTGTATACATGCACTTGATTCTCCAGTAAACTTAGAATGGAACAACTGCAGGAAGACAGCCCAGGTTTTAATGCTGTCTTTTACTGAGGAATAAGGTGTGGATTTATTTTTGTTTTTAAAGAATTACTAATGCTCCACACACAGGCTTTGGTAGGACAGAAGCATGTCCGCTGGAAACAGTTTGTTACAAATACATCAGCGGCCATGGCCCACTTAGTTGAGACACAAACCAAGGAACAAATCTAATGTCAGCACTATGAGCCACACATCAAAGACTTGTCCATCTGCATATTTTTAAAAACTGAAACATATTATTAATCTGCCAACAATGGTCTTCTGCAACGTTGTTGTTGTTGTGTGCCTTCAAGTTGTTTCCTGTGTTACTGGATTTTGACACACATCTCATAGCAGGCAACACAGTATGTGCACACACGGATACTGTTTACAACACATAACACAAGGACAGAAGCATGTCCGCTGGAAACAGATTGTTACTAATCCATCAACAACGATGGCCCATTTAGTTGATACACAAACCAAGGAACAGATCTAGTGACAGCACTATCACTATCAGCCATACCATCAAAGACTTGTCCAACTGCATATTTTTTAAAGGTGAAACATACCATTAATCTGGCAACAATGGCCTTCTGCAACTTTGTTGTTGTTGTGTGTGCCTTCAAGTTGTTTCCAAAACAATGGTGAAACTATTACAGAGTTTTCTTGAGGCTGAAAGTGTGTGTTGTGCCCAATGTCACTCAGTGGGTTCCCATGGCTGAGCAGGGATTCTCAAACAACTACACTACACTAACTCCTCTCTCTGCACCTATCATAAGTCAAAAGAGGCTAGTCTCTACACAAGAAGATGAATTGTTACCCCCCCCCCCAAAGTTAAGAGTAATTTAGCCTTTGGAGAACATTTCAGTCATCCTAAACACTCTGTAGCATAGATTAATGTTGCTCCAGAAACAACAACAATTTTTTTTTCCAAAAGAACACTTTACCATGAAGCTATTGAGGTACATTTTAGTAATAAATTCCACACTGACATGTTGTTCAAACAAGTCCTGGGAATGGCTATCACTTACCATAGATAATTCTTGTACCTCTTTGGGTGTTTATCTGTATGAGCAACACCTTGCTATGAATGTTCATAACCAGTACTCTGCATTTTGGAACTGGTTACACTGTGCTGACTGGCTTAACCTCATTTGTAAATATAAATTAAAATAATGACTAATCCTTCTTTCTGTATTCGGGCTGACACACACACAATAGGCTTTGTCTTATGTAAATTTAGGCAACAATATTTTGTTAGTCTTATATTGTTTGAACCTTCCTTGTTTTTACTGTAATAGACTACCATCTTGAACTTACAACAAATCTCATTGAATAGATTCTGCTTATTCTGCAAATGAGCAAGCTGCTATACATTGGTGAGAACTTTAGAAGGACCATACTCTAAAGCAGAGGTTCTTAATCTGTTTTACAAATAGAGTATATGAATAGAATTCAACTTTTTACCCAATGTTTCCTACCCAAGACAGCATGTAGCAATGCTTGCTGCTACTCTGTGTCAGCAACTACCAACTCATCTAATAAAGATCCTCATGATTTACTTGTGACCCTTAGTGCTTGTTCAGAAGTCATTGTCATGAAAAGTACAGTAGACCCTTGTTATATGCTGGGGTTTGGTTCCAAGATCCCCTGTGTATAACAAAATCTGTGTATGCTCAAGTCTCATTAAATATAATGACATAGCAAAATGGTGTCCCTTATAAAAAGTAGAAAATCAACGTTTGATATTTGAAATTTACACTTTTTTTGAACATTTTCAAACCGTGTATGCTTGAATCCGTGTAAAAAAATCCATCTATAAGAAAGGCCAACTGTAATCCATACAAGGCATTTTATAAAAGTTGGACCCCACTTTTGACAGGATCCTCAAGAAAGTTCTCAGACTCATAAAAAGAATATAGACACCAGTCCATAAAAAGATTTTAGATCTCCCCGCAAAAAACTGTCATTAAAAACTATGATTTAAAGCCGGCCATTTATTTCCAACATGACAGCTAGAACAGGAAGAATATCTTAGCACATGTTGGCTATGCCTGGGGAATGAGTTCCACAGCTGAGGCACAACTACCATGAGAATTCTGTCCACATCTGGACACGTTTGTCTTTCCACACACAACACCAGCTGAAGATTTTAAGAAGTACGTGGTAGGTTCCTAAGGAAGGAGGAAATCATTCAAGCCAGAGAGAGCTGCAGAGACCAACAATCACCACCTTCATGGACTTTATTAACCCTGTAGGAATTTTGCATCAGCTGCTATTTCCATATCACTTTTAAAGACAGCCCCACGCAAACCACAACAGCAGATCCCAAATTTCATAAAAGCCTCAATGACATTTGTCTGCTCCTTACTCATTTGACAGGGCTTGCCTAATATATCAGAAAAGATACCTAAGCACCCAGGGTCAAGACTGGGTCTTGAGGCACGTCAAGATACTTGTGTTGATTTATAGTGATGATTTACCATCCATTTTTCAGTCTTGAGCTTTATAAGTGTTAAACACAATAAACAGAATGGGTAAAAACAATAGGAACAGCAAGTAGTCTCAGTAGAACAACAGGCTAAAAGACTGGGAATCTACTCAGGCTGAAAAAAGCTCAGACTTAGTACCAGGATGCCTCCCTGGACAATGCAACCAAATGCCACAAGTAGAAAGAGTAGAAACCCTGGCCATTCCTCCCTTCACTTGCAAAAGTGGAGGGGCCCCAAGGAGGAGGAATGTGCCTGTAGGAGAATGCAATTCTGGAGTAGGGTGTCTTCAGGTCCTGTGAACCAAACTTCAGGAAAAATAAAATGCTGCATCCTGCATTTTATTGCATATGTCTCTTGCCATCATTACATCTGCCTTTTCCAGATTAATGATCAACTTATTTGTCCTCGTCTGTCCTGAGCTGAAACTCCTCTTCTTTCAAGTGGACATAAAAACAAGCAGTTTTGTGTCACCCGCATGCCAATAGCACGGTGCTCCAAAATTCTATTCCACTGGTCCTCAAAGTTTTTTCTGGCTACTGCCTCCTTTCCTCTTGGTCAACAATCCTAGCACTCCCTAAAACTATTTCATGATATTAGGTCTAATGTCTGTGCAGCAGTCAGCCGGCCAGCACCATCTGCTACAGCCGCACCCACCGCGTCACCATCTCCTTCTCTGCGTCAGCCTCTCACGTACGAATACAGTAGTAGTAATGGCCTAGGCCACCTCCTCCTCCTCACCCACACCAGCCCTACATGAAAAGGAAGTCCAACTGGCTGACTGCTCAGTTGCTGCTTGGAGGGTGACCAGGTGCAAAGGGAGCAGCGACCAAGCAGCCAGTCAAGCAGCAACCAAGAAGTCTCTTGATCATGCTGGCCTTGCAGCAAAAGTTGGCGTGGGTGAGAGCTTTTTGGTTACTGCTCAACTGGCTGCTCAGTTGGTGCTCCCAAGGTTACTCAATGCAAAGAGAGAAGCTTCTCCCTGATGAGGAAAGATTCGTTATTATTTTTTGCTGAGACAGAGAGGGACACAGCCAGCTTCCCACTTTTCACCCCCACAAGGAAGGACTCTCCATCTGAGAGAGGCAAAGGACTCTTTCCAAAAATTGATCTCAGATACCCCTTTCCCTCCTTTCCCAGAGATGTGTCTTCCCCACAGAGTGTCAAATTACTCCCCCACTCCAACAATGTATTTTCTGCTATCTCTTCTTTCAGCCTGTCCAGTGAGAGAAAGCAGGAACATTAGTGTAGCTCCAACCTGCCAGCCATGACCCAACAAAGCTCACAAAGCTTAAGTGGGGTCCCACATGTGAAAGCTTATTTTTGCCACTGCTTCTCCCCTACCACCATGTGCTCTGAATCCTCCTTCCCATTATAGTCTTGAAGGTTCTTCTTGTCTTTCTTGCACACCAGTACTTTGATTGAAGGCCTCCCTGCCACCCCTTTTCCCTCACTGCTCCCCTCACCATCCCGCTGGATCTTTCCACCACCCCCAGGGAGGCAATACTGCCCATTTGGGGAATTCCTGTTCTATTCAATCTTTTGTAGCAGCCACTTGCAGACCTTAAACACAACAGGTAGCAAAAAAGCTTCACAGTGCTTTAGCATCCATGGCCCAAGTTTAAATTAGTTACATCCTACTGGATGGTTTAATTTTTTAGTATGTTCTGGATAGGTTTCAAATTTATTCATTTATTATTTGTTAGTTATAGGCTGCTCCAATGAGCTCAAGGAGGCACGTAATGCTTCTCCCCCATTTTATCCCCTCAACAACCATGTAAGGCTGATAATGATTGGGCCAAGATCACTAAGTGAGCCTCCTGGTTTGGGCAGGACTTAAAACTAGGTCTCCTAAGTTCCATTCCAACACACTAAAATTCCAGGCCTCTGGCAGGATCTTTATACCCATACAGCATTCAGTCATGGAACATTTAAAAGAGAGGTAGCTCAGCTTTTGCTGCCACCTGTCAGAGTTTTCTTCTACTAAGACATTTTGTTCATAATTTGCTGCCAAAGCCAATTACACCTAATAACTGCTACAATAGTTGTAGAGATGCTTTGGGCTGGCATCCAGATACTTATTTTCAATAAAGTGTATTGTTTGGGGTTGCCTGCAGAGGAAAAAAATAAAATACAGTAAAACAAAGCAAGCCAAATTCTCCAGCTGATTTCTTTCTACTACTCCCCACTTCACATGACACACTAGTGGAAACTTTCAGGTGCTCGTTCAATTTGGATGACTTGCAAGTGACATGGACAGTGTATGTTCTGACAAACCGGTTATACAAAGATGTTAGAATACTCATGCAGATGAGCACAATAATTAACTAGACTGTCCTTCCTTCTGAAAGATGTCTAAATCCCAAGATTTGTATTATGAAAACAACTACATGGTGTTTGTTTGTTTATAGGGATCTGTTGCTCTTGTTATTTGAATATTAAGAAAGAAAAAGGTTAAATAAAAAGCAAGAATGTAGGAGGGTACAAGAGAAAAACAGCCCAGTGGTTTCTGGCAAAAATATCCTTAAGAGTTTGGCAGAAGTCTTATGCAGAGCAGCTATGGAGAAACACAATTTGAAACATATGTCTGAGAATAAGGAGGCAGAGACCTGGCTTGTGTTACCATCTGTCATAGAGTAAAGAGGCCTCTTAGTCTCCATAAAGCACAATTGCCAAAGAGCATTTGCCACAGGCTATACAGTACAGCAAGCTAGTACTGTATGCTGTCCATTCATATCAGAAACAAACTGAATGTGTCATGCTCTGGAGAAACCAAAAAACAGCTGCTTTTCGCAAGCAGGTGGACTGTCCCTTTCCAAGAATTCCATAAGATATCCCTTGACCTTGCACAGCTGATGTGCTGCTCACTACATAGTAGAAAGGCACTTCAGAAGGATGTGATGAACTAAAAGACATCCTGGAGGTCAAGGACATCCACAGTAAACATTTTCATGGATTGTAAGATTAAAAGGTAAAAGATTAAATCTATGCCACTCTGTAGTAACATTTCCCTGTAATTTTTTTTTCCAGAACCACTGTTCATACGCTATAACATGGTAACATTGAAACAACACACAGAAGAAACTCATTAAATTACTACTCCCTCTTGGGTTCTAAGGGTCATCAGCTAGCAATCTCTAAGTGCCTTATGAAGGGCCTGTTTAATCCCTTTTTCTGGATCACTGCAAAGGTTGAAATTCTCTACCGATCATGTAATGACCAACCTCCCCATCAAGACGCACTTTTTAAGTTGCTGCTTCCTCAACATGTCTACATACTGGCCAGTTAAGAGTGTAAGATCAGAACAGTGTTCAGCTATGTCCTACAGTTGGACATACAGCAATGCCATCATCCTCCAAGAGCTCTGGGGGACTCTTGGAAGGTCTCAGATGCCTGTTGTTCTGTGTCCAGCTACATTTACTGGCTGGGGAGAGTAAGGGTCTCTACTGCTCCTTACTCTCCCCAGCCAGGAAATGACTCTGTTAGTTCTATTAGGGGAGCAGCAGTAGCTTAAGAGATGGATTGGAAGGGAGATGTGATGCAGTTCTGCCTATACAGAACTTTAAAATATGTCTCCTGTTCCAGAATTGTGGCCATCACCACTGGTTGGGGGCAGGGGGCTCACAGTTTATATTACCCTTGCCTGGCCTGTCATTCAGTCACTTCCCTCTTGGATTCTGCATTGTATAAGCGAGACATTTTGTTTTGGCCTGTTTTCATGGTTGTTATAATTATGTCACCAGGCCTCATGCTCACAGACAGAAAGATAAATTTAACTTATGGCGAGGCATGGGGGCTTGCTCACCTGGCAATCTGCGTCTTTAGCATTTAAAAAAAAACTTGTACAGAAACTACAGAAGTTTTGCATAAAATATTTTTGAGTGATCATGGTATATGAGAAACAAAACTAGGGAATAGTTATCTATAACTCTACTTAATGGGGATGTTTCGTGTCAAAAACTGACCGTATAAATGTGGCACCTATCAAAGCACATGCTATAGGCTTCCTAGTTATTTCTTTATATTATTTTTTTCACACAATGCATGTGCAAGAAAAAAGACTGAAGATATATAGCTTTAGTTTTATTTGTTTTAATCCATTTTCAATTAGGAATAGGAATCATAGCTCACCAGTAGAATAGCCGCTTTTCACATAGAAGGCCTCAAGCTGCATCTGAGGCGTCTCCAAGTAGAGATGGTAAAGTGCCCAGCCATGAAACCCTAAGACAACTTTGCTCGTCATTGTTCAACTAGATCAGGGGTAGGCAATCTTTTTGAGCCGGGGGCCGGGTTGCTGTCCCTCAGACAACTGGGGGGCCCGAAGTAAATAAATAAATAAATAAATAATTTTTTTTAAAAAAATTAAATATATAAATAAACCAGGACAAATGTAGGACAAAATTTTCAAATGGAAGACACTTTTTTTTTTAAAAATGGAGGACACGTGAAAAAATTTGCTGATTTTAAAAAAATGTTAATATAAATGCATGTTTCTGAGGCTTCTATAGACAATTGCCCCCCAAAGGCCCCGGCGGCAATCGGCGGCAGGACCGGGCTGGGGCCGGTCCCAACGGGCCGCAGGTTGCCTACCCCTGAACTAGATGAACCAATGTTCTGGGCCCAATAATAGGAAGCTTCTTATGTTCCTAATGAACTTTAATGTTCTAGTGGTACAAAACTATTTCTGAGGCAAAGAAGCTGGTGCAGCTATTCAATTTGAACCATGCCACAGTAAACTTTTCAGAGGTTTCATCTCCTGCATGAAAGCTAATTCCTCATAAAAGGATTTCATTCCACAAGTCCATGCCAGGCCACAATGTGAAAGCCAAACCTTCAAAGAGACTTACAAGGTGCCAAACTAGTTTTAGTAATTCACTGTGGTCAATGTTTGCAAACCAATCCATGCCGTCTGAAGAAAAATTCTTCTACTGAGGTCCTGCTATGTGGGGTTTGAAAGACAGTTACCCAACTGTAATTATTTTCCAAACGACAGAGGGACGATAAATACTGGTGTTTTCTTTCTAAATCTGGAAGCTATCTTATACAGTGGTCCCTCGGGTTACGAAATTAATTCGTTCCGCGGCTAATTTCGTAACCCGAAAAACCTTCGTAACCCGAATTGCCATAGGCGCTAATGGAAAAAAAGCCGCGGCTCTGCCGCGGCTCCATTTAAAACAGCGCCAGGGTTTTTTCGTAACCCGAAAAAACCTTCGTAACCCGAAACAATAAATCCCTATGGGATTTATTCGTATCCCGAAAAATTCGTAACCTGGGTAATTCGTATCCCGAGGTACCACTGTAGTTCACAAATGGATATAAATGTCCCATATGTCTCACTAAAATATGTCATTTAAAGTACAATAAAGAAGAACTATTTCCTTCTGACTGTATTCATCTTCAAAAGTGTCTTGGTTATCATTTTCCTCATTCAATGGACTGTAGATGTTTTCCCCATAGCATCCTAGGTACCTTCTGGATAATCATGATTGGCATTCAGTTCACCAGGGCCATGATGAACATTCTGTCTACTGGGTCATGACTGTGCTGGGGTATCATGACAAGTCATGGGCTGATGCACACTGGATAACCATGTCTGCTACCTATACACCCCTGTGGATTTTGGTATGCTTATTGTGATGCAGAAAACCTTCAGGAGGTGTTCTCCTGGATGGCCAAAGGGTCAGTCTGGGTATCCTTAACACACTTAATTTCATCAGATTTCAGAAGATAAGCAGGATTACGCCTACTCACTGTTTGATTAGTTTCCTGTTGTTAACTGCTGTCAAGTCAACTTTGACTTATGGAGACCCTAAGAATGAGAGACCTACAAGTCACCCTTGTCAGCAACAGCCCTACTCAGTTCTTGCACAAAAAGGGCTGTGGCTTCCTTCCCCAATGCAGTCTTCCTCTTTTCCTGCTGCCCTCCACCTTGTCAAGCATTACTGTCTTTTCTAGTGAGTTATCGGGTGGTAGATCATCAAAGCATACCTAGGATCTCTTAATAGGGCTAGAAACAAATCTTGCCTATAACCCTATGGAAACACTGTCAGTCATAGTGGATGACAGTGGATTAGATGGACCAATGGCTAGTAATTCTGTTCAGTATTTGCATATTCAAACTGACAAGACAGATGGATACAAGTATACTGGTAAATACCATTCACTTTCATGGGAACATCTTCTATTTTATTTGCTAAAGGTAAAGGTTTTCCCTTGACAAGATTGTCTAGTCATGTCCGACTGTAGGGGGCAGTGCTCATCTCTGTTATTAAGCCAAAGAGCCAGCATTGTCAAAGAAAACTATGTAACCATGTGGCAGCATAACTGCACAGAACGCTGTTGCCTTCCCGCCAAAGTGGCACCTATTTATCTACTTGCACTTTTACAGGCGTACAGACTGCTAAGTTGGCAGAAGCTGGGACTAGTGATGGGAGCTCACTCCTTCACCCAGCACTTGGGCCTTGAACTGCCAACTTGCCGATCTTGCAATCATCAGAGTCAGTGTCATAACTGTTAAGCCACCAATTCCCTTATTTGTTAAGGCCAAGAAATTTGAGATTTTTCACTTTCTGAAAAAAAAAGCTGAATTTATTCACTTGTTACAGTAGGTTTACCAAAAGCAAAAACACTACTCCCTTCTCCATTCACTATGTCTAGAACCATAGAATGCCTCTAAATATAAGAAACTTATAATTTAAAGTTCAGTGACTGGAGACTCCAAATAATTTCATGCTGGATTAGTGTGGAGATATAAGCAAAGCACAATTATGAGCCACTGACCATCCATTAAGGGGTAAGGCGAGAAACATACAGAGTTTTTCCTAAAGGTGAAATCATATGATCACAAAGTCATCACAGTGCTTTCATGTACCACATGAAAGGAAAAGACCATGCAATTCCTTATTGGAGCATTTTCTGGGAAGATGGTGCCTGTTATGCTATCAGGACCCAGATGGAAGCAATCTAACAAAGCATTTTACAACAGATAATGCTTTTATTTATTCATCTGCAATCCATCATCTGTTGACAAGAATGGCAAACTTGCTTTTCAAGTTTGCAACCATTACTACATCATATCATTGCATAGAAGAAAATGCCAAGATTGCTAGGAAGTGTAATTAACTTTCATAGCAGCTGAAGTGCTATTTGGCTGGGCAGTGGCTTATTCAAAGTGGAGAAGGATAGCCTAGTAAGAAAAGAGCCAAAGTAGATTTCTTTTTTAAAGATGAGCTATTTACTTAAGTGGTTGAATTTTTTCATGGAGAATAGTTCATTTAAAAGATGTTATGCAATGCAATAGGCCCATTGGATATTCTTTTTTTATGGGTACTTCATTAATTCTCCCCCTAAAGCAGCATGACAATAGAAATGAGAGATTCCCTTGAACCACAAAAATGATAAAGCTAATGCAGAACATACATCTCTTAAAAAGAATTATCTGTTTTAAGCATTAAGCCATCTTCACTCTCTATATACAAAATAAAAGTGCTGAATTTGTCGGCAAGAAATAATTGAGAACAAGGCCAACTCCTGGCGCGGTCTAGATAAAAATCACTTAGCTACAGCCAAAAGCAATGTACACAGCAGATCATTCAATGTTCCTGGAAGGTTTTATATTCAGTTATAATATATTTACAATATAATACAGCATATACATACATACATACACAACTCTGATTTATAATCAACTTCAAAGTCTGCTTCACAACTCCAAACACACACACAGCAATAAACACACACTGCTGCTTCAGCCATACCTCTCAACCAATCAAATATTCCAACTGTCAATTCTCAACTGTCACCTGTCAATCAAAATATATTTCTGTTGTTTAAAGACATATTGTATCAACAGAATTATCATGATGTTGGCAAGTTTTACAATACTTAGCCAACATGGAATAGATCTACATGTCAGAAAACAAAGTTTTTCCTCTTGCCTAGCTCCCAAAACCTAGATCTCTTTCAAACTACACAGACATAGCACTTTGATACAACTTTGGCTGAATTCTATGGAATCATGGGATTAGTAATTTAATAAGGAAGTAGAGTTTCTGAAGGATAACGTAATTAAATACCTCATGACTCCATAGGACAGAGACATGATAGATACAGTGGCAGTTACAGTAGGACTGATGTGTTATATTCAGGGCTGGAGAGTAGTGGTGATTTTGGGGTTACTCCTTGTCCTACTCCAGAGTAAGATAGTTTTTCTTAATGTTACTCTTAACTCTTACTCCTGCAAAAACCTCTTACTCTTTTACTCCTACTCCCCAGTTCTGAGGAAAAGCCCCAGTTGCTTTGTAAGGCTAGCGTGTGTGTGTGTGCGTGTGTGCGCGCGCATGCATGCGTGCGTGCGCAAGGGTCTCTCTTTGCCTACCAATCCCTTCCCTAGTGCAATATAATAAAATTGTTTTTTGGTGTTTGCATGTACAATATATTTTGTTACTCCTTATTCCAACTCCTACTCCTGTAAAAACCTCTTACTCGTTTACTCCTTACTCCTACTCCCCAGCCCTGGCCATATTTGTGAAGTGTGAAAGAGACTGCTGGATGAACATTGCTAACATGATAACATAAAGCAGGGAGCTGAACAGAGCAAGCTGCCTTGCTGTGATATCACATTGTTTTCTCAAAAAGTTATTTCAGTTCTCCTGACTCTTGGCTTCCTTTGTAGCACCTTGCTTTACTTGGATGGAGAAAAACAAGTTCAAAATGAGACAGTTCCCCCTCCCCATTGGACAGACAAGTCATTAATTGGATCACTACCCCCTTTCTGCCAAAATTGCACTTCCACAAATTGCCTCTAGCAATAAAAACAAAAGGGTGCAGATTCCTGTACAGAATTCTAAGCTTTCTGCTTAAAAACCTGCAACATTTCTTCTGTCTGGAAAATTCAAAACCCCGTATCTGTAGATGTAACTAATATCATTCCTACATATAATGTATCTTTTTGTAAAGTAGAATCTGTCCTAAGCCATGCAGTGGCACACCCGTGCAATGTTCTGCTTCTCACCAAACCCTGAAGGCTTAATTCTTTCAACAGGACTTTCTGCCCAACCCAAAACCTCTTTATGCTTTAAGAATGTTAAGCTGCTGTGGAAAATTGGCTCAAGAGCTGGAAGCTTTACATGGACAAGTCAATTAACTGCTGCCATCAAGATGAGCAAATATACATATTTCTGTACACATGTAGCCTGAATACCCTAGAAACCTTTCCCCACATTTTTTAATTTCTTAATTAGTCAATTTTCATGCACAGGATACAAAAGATTGAAAATAATGTAACGGTTTGCACAAAACAGAACAATTAAATATGGACTTAAATTAGTAATACAGTTGGCCCTTCTTATACATGGATTTTTTATACATGGATTCAAGCATCCACAGTTTGAAAATATTCAAAAAAAGTAAAAATTTCAAATATCAAACCTTGATTTTCCATTTTTTATAAGGGACACCATTTTGCTATGCCATTATGTTTAATGGGACTTGAGCATCCACGGATTTTGTTATACCTGGGGGATCTTGGAACCAAACCTCAGCATATAACAAGGGTCCACTGTACTTAACTTAAATCTCATTAGTGTCAATGGGTACATAACTACTGCAAGTATGACCGTGTCTTGATTCAACTTACTGCAAATCAAGTACAGTGTATTTATGAAATATATTTTAAAATGCCCCTAGATAGATATTGGTCTGAATTCATAATATCACTCCTAAATGCCATTACCTGATGCTAGAACACTTAGAACATAGCAAGAAGTAGATGGAATCTAACAAATTCTAGAACAAAAGCAAATGTCTATTAGTGGAATGCTGTTCAGTATAGCGGGCACATCATCATGCACTTCAAGTGAGATGGACTTTTAAAAAGGGCTTGCTTTCTTCCGAGACACAAGTGGGCATTTCTGGTTAATTAGACACCTAACAAGATATTTCTTTAATGGAAGATCAAAAGACCCTTGCGATCTAGTTATGAACCAGCTTTAACTCTCAGTGTCCTGTCAATGTAGAAGACTGGCTTGTACATGGGAGTGCTGGATTTAAATAAATGTATTTAAATAAATAAAACATATACAGTATTGTACTTTTGTATAGTTAAAATAATTTAGGAGAAACTTTTATATTGCTGTACCTGTGAAATAATGGTAGTAAAAACTGAGAAACCAGCTTTTGTTGGGTTTGAATGTATCTAACAAGCCTCCTCCAGAGAAGCAGCACATGACTGGAATCCAGGGGCAGAACCCTGATAAACTTGTTTTGCTGGTGAGCTAGATATAGCAGCACAGAAAAGACAGCTCTTTTTCTCTGGTGTTCATAAAGTGAGGTCAACAGTAATACACTCACGTATTCTCCTCTCATCTTTCATCCTTTTGTGTCCCAGTGTCACAAAACGTGGGCTGATCCAGACAATGTCTTACAAGGACTTTCAGAATGAACTCTATGCTACTGGTAACAAGCTATGGCTCAAGCTGCAGAGATTGCCCAAGGCTGAACCTGTTGAAATTGTGTGCTTTTTTGTCATTATCTTGTTCATTGGTAAGTACAATGTTTTTCATATGTTTGCAACTCATCAGATCGGGGACTACTGTGTTTTTACAAAGTCAATAATAGACTCTTTTGAAAATTCTGTCCTCTCTTTTGCTTTCTTAAGAACTTTAACATTGAGATCACAATTCAGGAGTGTCCTGCACACAGGAGAAAGAATATTTAGTACAGTACAGGATTACACTGCTAAACTCTACCACGTGATTAAATAAAAACTCTTTATCTGTTCATACTTGCGAATGCAGCACAAGCGAATCAAGTGAATGGCATGGGAGATATCCATATTTATGAAAATAGGGATCCAGAAGTCTCAGTTAAATTGAATGTTGCTTTGGGGTAACTTACCTCAGCCCTCCTTATCCACAGATTTTTTTGTTCACAGATTCAAACATCCACAGCTTGAAAATACTCCAAAAAAGTATGAATTCCAAATAGCAAACCTTGATTTTCCATTTTATATAAGGGACATCATTTTACAATGCCATTATATTTAATGGCACTTGAGCATCCTCAGATTTTCTTATTCACAGAGGGTCCTGGAACCAAACCCTAGCACATAACAAGGACCTACTATACAGGCATACCTCAGTTAATAAAGCCTCTGAGAAGGAAGCTTCTTTTTACAAAGAATCTGTTTGCCTGTCCAGCCCCTATATCCTTCTCATCCCCTGCCTAGCTGGAAGCTTGTTTTTTAACACCATTGCCATTGAGAGAATGATGAAGGAGATCTGTAGAAACACAGGCTTTGGGTGTCAGGTTGCAGCAGCATGTCTACAGTAAATAATGCAATTAAGCTTGAGCAGGGAAAAAGGAGATTCTGATCTAACTGATCCTACTGTAGCAGTGGGTGCTTTCCTACAGTAAGTAAACAGCAGCAGCTGACATAATCCCTTACTAAGGCTGCATGAACAGGTAAACTGGGGGGAAAGGGAAAAGTAGATAAGCCTGCCTCACCTACACCAAACATGTTAATGTAGCATAATCTATATGTCTGGCCACCAATATGATGAAATATATGAACATATGAAAAGTGGAAACTAGTGAAATAAAAATCCTCCTGAATGCATTTTGGGAGAAGCCTTCAAGTGGTCTCTAAAGAGTTCAAATTTTATTTATTTTCTGTTTACTTAACACAAGTCTTATGTGATCCATTTGTTTCATTTCATATAGACATACTCTTGGTTTTGAAGAATAAATTTGCTGAGACATGTTGAAATGCCGATCTTTCTTGTTGTTTAGGAATCTATCCCTGTTCTTTCCATGTCATTTCTACGATAGGCACCAGAACACATCGACTTCATTAACTGAGGTATACTTTACAAGGTTGTAACAGCTTTCCAGCCAGAGTCTTAACAGCTATAGGTCCAAGCACTAAAACCATACAGCCTTTGCCCACCTAAAACTGCAAGCAAAGATTTCTCCATGAGTGAAATTACCATGGAGCGTGTTCAGGAGTAGGATTTTCTTAAAATCACATGCATATGTTTATTTGTGCAGGCACTTCTTTGTTCCAGGTCTAAGACCAGGATTCAAGACATGTACACTTATGAATAAGCACTGAAATTTCCTGACGTAAAGAGACAACACAGACCAATGTGTACATGATTTATCACCACTGATATTAATAGCTAGTGCTGATTATCTGGACCTTGTACATACAAAGTAGAATGTTTCTGGTATCATGAAAGTTTTTGCATGTGATGGATAATTAGAAATTAAAAAGTTAATAAGTGATTAACAGAGATGGATTCAAACTACAAGAAAAGATATTCCACCTAAATATTAAAGAGAACATCTTTACTGTAAGAACTGTTCAAAGATGGAGTAGATTGTGTCAGAGTAGGGTGGGACTCTCCTTTGGAGGACTTTAAACAGAGGCTGGATGGACATCTTTCAGGAGTGGTTTGTGTATTCCTGAATGGTAGGGGGTTGGACTAGATAGCCATTGTTACCCCTTTCAACTCTAAGATTCTATGAGTTTAACATATATGTGAGAATCAGGATTGAAATGTACTATGTGGGATGGTGCAATCCATGCAAAGATTCTTCAGTCAACACTGTTAGAAAAATTAAAGCAAATACAGACTGTCAAAAAATGAGACTGGCCTGCACACAATGCAAAACCATAGGTTAGTACTATCTGGACAAGCCCACATAAAGCATTGAGTTGATGGCCTCACCCATTTTTTTGGTTTTATCCATACAGCAAGAGGATTTTGACAGAAATTAGTTTTACAGTGGACACTCAAATCAATCTTTAAAAAAACAAAACAAAACCAGCCTCTCACTATTTCTGTTCTGGTTGGGGCTAGGGCTGTTTTTGTGGTCTTCAGGGCTCCCCAGGAGTCAAGCCTTTTTCAAAAAGAAAATATATATATTATTGCTCCAAAATGCAGCAGCATGACATCTTGGGGTGTGACAGGCATTTCCGCTATTTCTTCCCCTATTAACAGTTAAAAGTGCCATACTTACATTGACCCATGGATAAGTAAAGCCAGGTTTTTTGGGTCAATTTTTTTACTAAAATTGATGGAATTATACATGAATATGTACAGTATCATTCATATGTATCTCCTGTATTTTCCCTCTCTGCATTTCTTATGGCATGCAGACTGAAGGAAAGTTAATGTTTTTGTAGGAACATGAAACTGAACAATTAAAAACAAATACAATCCCTAAGACTTAGTTTGGTCACATCCAACTTATAGTTCTTGCTAAGAGCATCTATAACATCATGCTACATTATTAATGCTAAAGGACAGGAAATATATCTAAAAACCACAACTGTCCCTTTTTTGTTATGTTATTCACTACACAGAGGTTTAGATTTGCCCCATTTTCTGCCTGGCATTTCCAGAAGCTAATTTGGTTTCCTTTTGCTCCATGTGTTAGCTACAATACTTTCAATGATGATCATAGCATGCTGTTGTTGCTGTAGCCGTTGCTGCAATGGAAGCCCTCACCAAAAGACGAGGAGAATCCAAGTTCAGCCAACAGTCCATGCATAGGAATGTATTAAGAATAGACTGTAAAAAGTATAAGGAAAAAAAGATGTGACCATACTGGATCCTGGCAGAGGAAAAGCCTTGTGCATCAGTCTACAGAACAAGATGACAGATGAAAACACCAAGCAAAGGAAAAGGGAGAAGAGGAAGAGATTAAACCTCAAATGGACTAGGGTCTAGTGCCTTGGCCATCATATGCAACTGATGAAGTCATGGAGTTCACAAGATCTGTCTCCCTGTCCTGTTAGAAACAGTAATGTTGTTATCAAGACACTGAGATGAGAGTGACACAGTTGGCCACAATGAAAAACGAAAAACCAAATCAGAAAAATACCACAAAGAAATTGGCATGGATTAGAACAAGTTCTACTTCTTGACATGGGAGATTTCTAGAGAGATGCTGAGTATCAGGACTACGCATTGAACTCCAAACTACGTGCAAATGCTCAGCAGAACAAATTGTAACATGAACAGTGGTTTGTCTTGCTGTTCAACTGTCCATAGCCAAGAACACTAAATCATATGTCCGACTAAATCACTAATACAGGAGAAAAGACAATGCAGTCTTGCAGTTGACCCATAATCTCAGAGGCTGCAAAATAAAAACAACAGCAATCTCCCTTCTTTTAGCAACGACAATGCCAAAGAGAACAAATATGCTTATTTGCAATTGTCATTGCCTTTCCATATATGCAGGTGAAAGGATACTGAATGTTTATAATACTATGTTGTTTTATGTGCCTACCTTAAAGTGACTATCATTCTCTTCCCTTATCTTTGTAAAGGAAATTTGGTATTTTCGTTTCCCCTCACAAAATTCTCTGATTTGCATGTTATAAACCAGTTTTAGTACAAAGAAAATGGAATAAGCTAAGAACATTTTCTGGGGGGAAATATTCTAAGGAATAGTTTATATTTGTAGCAGTAACGCCACACTTAAGGCAGTTTTGGCAGGAGTGCTCCCAAGAAAGGAATAAAGACAACCTTTCATTTCAGAGTCTCTTATAGGTTACTCATAAAAGGGAAGCTAAATGCACCATTCATTGTGGCCAGTAGTTTAAAGTATATTTATCCAGACCAAGATGACAAATTACAGAGAGGGCTGTGTTAATTCAAGAAATGTGTGCAGCAGCTGGCTGGTGGTATTATGACAAATAGTAAAGCAAATGTACAGCCAAGAATGAGCTGCCCAGCTATGGTTTACAAATACAGTAAAAGTGAAACCCCATCAAGAAAGGCAGATTCTCTGTATATCTGGCTTCTCCTCTAGGGAACTCCAGATGACTTACTCATGTACAAGGCAAACACAGTGGAGTCTGGCATGTGTAAATGGAAGCAGAAAAGGTGGAGAGGGAAAACACTGCCATAATCTATTGAATTAAATGCACTGATGCCATAGTGACAGGATTAGCAAGGTCATCAGAAACTAAGATGTTATATCTAGAAGCCTTCCTATCTAGATTATGGTCAAGACTGTAGTGTACCAGATTGGGGGGGGGGACCTGTCAAAACTGTAACATACAACAAGCAGATAATAAAGAATTATCTAAAGAATCTCACTGGGCTTTGCAGGTCTAAATAATACACTTTAATTTTTAACTTGTAGGTTTTTTTTTTTAAATTTTAAAGAGATGCATTTAACTACTCCTGCACGGCTATATAGTGATTATTAAGCAAGGAGCAGGGTGATTATCAAACAAGGATTATGTTCTGAAAGGGACAGAATAAGCAGGAAGTGCTTACTCTATGAAGTAACTGTTTTAAAGAATTATTATTCTCCCTCCTCATCATGCTTTAAAAGCTACAAGAAGAATAAGAAAGCCTTGTCAGTGTTCTGTTTGGGTGGTCAGCTTCAGTGTTTTCCCCCTTTGCCACCTTGATAAAGACCACACTGGCCAGATGCAACCATTGACAAGAGCTGTCTGGTTCCCAGAAAAATTAGTGTATTGTTCCTCCATTGGCTTTTGCAAGACTGAAGCATCTAGACTTATGTCTATGCAACTGCAATAAGGTCATTAGAAATTTTTCCTCTTAAAAAGTCAGTTCATAAGAAATGGACAGTACTGACAATCGGAGAGTGAGGAAGCAGTGCAACTTTTCAGGGTAGAACAGTAGTATAATTTTTGTGCCAGCTATACTGCCAACAGATAAGTGCTATATCTCTTTTCCTAGATCATTAGTCAATGAAGCTCAAGGTGTGCAAGTTACAGCTAGGGAAACAATAGAGGAAATGACACATGTAGTATTGTTAACTAAACTTATCTTTGTGAGAACACTTGAAAAGCTATGTTTAGGACTGCTTCAATATAATAGAACATTCACAGAAAACCACAGAATATGTGACTGCTCTTGACAGACTCTTTGGCTCTATTGTACACTAGTGTCAAATTCTTACAAGATCTGTAACAAGTAATCACCCAGAAGGAATGGGTGTCAAACATTGCTACTACCAAGCATAACACACCTAATCTCACAAATGTCTAGTGGCAAGCTGTGGATCCACATGCTCAAGTGGAAGAAACATATCTGGTGCAACTATTTAACAAACAGCACTTTTTTACTGCATATTTAAAGTCTGAGCTCCACAACTTTCTGACCCTTCAAGCTGTAGTTTCCCATGTATTTGGCATCCGCTATCTTCTCCAATCCCAACCAGACTAGAAAAACAAACTGATCAAGGCCTAGGTGGACTGCTTCTCTGTGTTCACTTTGTTGGGCACTTTTTACCCAGGCCTGCATTAAAACAACAGTAAATTTGTTCATAGATCCTTCCTGCTTGCTCTATATGCATATATTAGTTCTTGTTTTTTAAGTTAAAATTCATTACAGACTGATTAAAAGACACCAGCTTATTTATTCTGGGTGTGCCCTGTTTCAGGAGCCACTGTCTTCTGTGGTAGGGCCAAGACAAAAATGTAGAACCAGCAATCATTCAAACAGCCAAAATTAATCTGACTTCACGTAAGACTGTTTGTTTAAATATGCACTGCCAGAACACATCTCAGGAAAAGAAAGCAACACAGTACAATGATAAAACAAAGCTTTGGATGAGCTAATATTTCTGTTTATTCAATGGAGAACATTAAAGAGACAATCTGTGCTACAAATTTGCAGAGACTATTAGACGGTTGTAGTTAAGATCACCCATGATCTTTAAAAAAACAAACGAACCAGTATTCTCAGGTGGCCATTGGGAAAGGAACATTCTGGAAATGAGTATTTAGCCCTTTATTCTCATGTCGAATAACTGCAACTGTATACCACCCAAATTCTGGTGGGCTAAAACTGGCCTGGGATGGGGGGAGAAGGGGGGGAGAGACAGTATTATTTACATTGGGTAAAAACTATGTAAATAAAAGCTTAAAGTGTTGCTTCTTAAAGTCTTTTAAGTAGTTAACTGAGTCTGCTAATTAAAGGGAAAGAAATACTACTTTGGGTATGTGTGTCCATTTATATTGTCTCCTATGTTTGGGGTGGATTGCTCTTCATAAAAAAAATTGTTACTCTAAATGCAGGAAATTTGTTACTCTAAATGCACTTACGAAACCTGCATACCACCAGATGCTAAACTACTGCCACACACTTCCAAGAATTGGTTTAACTGCTCCCTAGAGAGCCCACTGCTTATGAAATCATACATTGACTTTTTGGAAGGAAGTCAGTATTATGAAATGCTAATTTATCAATTATTCTAGAGTACACTCCCTTGTAAAGTCATAAGTAACTTGCAGATCTTTCTCTTGGCGGGGGCAGAGTTTTAAAAATATCAACACAGATACAAAATATGTGGTAGAGGAGAGAGGAAAAATGGACAAGAAAAAAGACAAGAGAGAAACACATATGATATGAACACAGGCTAGTATATACACTCATCACTCCATATTTGTGGCTTTGATATTTGCAGATTTGATTAATATGTTCTCTCTAGGAATCTCTAGGTCCTCCAGTGCAACTCTGTGGTCACTATTAGACATTTGTAGCTCCTCCAGTGCAGTTCTATGATCAGTGCCCGTTGTACGTTGACCACAGAGTTGCACTGGAGGACCTAGAGATTCATAGAGAGATGTCCTCTCAGGTAAAAACATAGTTTTTGTTATTTGCAGTTTTTCCATATTCACAGGGGGTCTTGTGCCCCTAACCCTAGTGAATGTGGAGGGACAAGTGTACATGAATATAGTGTAAACTGACTGCTGTCATGCTTTCATCAAATCGTGAGAAGGCATAATTCACTCAAAAAGACAATAATGCTAGGGAAGTAAAAAGAAAGGAAAACCACATGCCATATGGCTGGGCTCAATCAAGGAGGTCGCCAGCCTGAATCTACAGGACCTAAACAGATCAGTGGGATACGGGGTCTTGGTAATGTCTCATCCACAAGTTCACCATGAGCTGGGGTTGACTCGGGGGCAGTTAATAAAAACAAAACTGACCATGTTAAAAAACACACAACCAAAACATGATTTTGAGCCAACTTCTGTAAAATGTAGAATGCAGATTTTCTTTTAAACAAATCTTTAAGTAGAATGTAAATTTCCAAAATATAATCTGTCCAGCTTTCTAGTGTTAGCACCCTAAACTCTCCCTAGGTATTCAAAATTCTTATCTGGCCTGTTAATCATGTCCAACATATGTCGGTATAGCCTAAAGTAGCCAACACTACCTAATGTAAGTGAATTTCCACTTAATACAATATTTTATTGTTACCCAGTCTGGATAAATTACATGGAGTCATAAATTACTCATTGTAATCATGCGACAGCTGCAGTTATAGTTTTCAGAAGACTCACTTGGGGAAACAATGAGGCTTTGGGATGAACACAAGGCTACAGATGGCACCCAGTGGATTATTCAAATTGATAGAAATCTAATCAGAACAAAAGAACTTGGATTCTGAAACAGAATCATTAACAACATTTAAAGTACATGCAAAGTGATGTACTTCAGGATTTTTAAAAGTACTAATTTTACCGGTGTGTTGATACAGTTTAAATTGTCCTTAACTATTTGTGATAGGTTTGGAAATTACAATAAGGTTCATTGAAAAATGATAGAACAATGTGCTAAAGCAACATCAGATGAAGAACCTGGATTTATTAAGGAAAGGGCTGAACTTACATGGGCAAACATACTACTATTGCATAGCTCTCTATACTGGACACATCTGAAGTACTGTATACAGTTTTGTCCCATCACAATAGCAATATTGGAGCAGACAATAATACAGAACAGGGACAACAAAAATGATCAGTGTCCCCAACCCATTTCCTCCTGTGGTTAGTATGGTTTTAAGAACGCCTTCACAGGGGCTAATGAATATTCTTGAAAATCATGCCAGGGAAGGGGATAGAACAAGCAAGCAGCAGAGGCTTCACTCACTGTTGACATGTGGGCTGCATCATGCTTGCCCAGACAATTCACCTCTTGAGACAAAGGAAACTGGGCTAGAATATTCCTTAAAATAGCAGTGAGGAACACATGAAGGCCACAAATTCCTCAGTCTCATTTTAGAAATTAAGGCTGAAGTGAGTAGAGCCTTCAGTTTAAGAGGAAAAGTCTTAAGGCTTCAACCCTACATTCACTTAAGGGAAAGTAAGCCTCACAGAACTCAGCTGAAGCTACTTTTGAGTAGACATGCATAAGATTGCACTGCAAGGGAGAATATAAAACAAATTTTATAGCACATTTGTACTCTTGTACCATTATACAATTAAGAATGATGTTGACTGTGTAAGCAGAAGAATTTCTCTCAACACACTTGCCAAGAAAAGGAAATATTCCTTCAGAGAGTACATGAACCATATATTGAAACCATTGCCACAAAAAAGGCAAGCAGGAGGCTTCAAAAGGGAGATCAGAAAAATTCTAAGGAGATGTTTATCAGTGTCCATTACTTGATAGAAAAACTACATCCAGTATTTGAATGCTGGGGATGGGGGCAGGACAAACAGGGTCTGGTCATCTCCATCTCGTTCTAGCTATAGGCTTTCCAAGGATGATGCTTGGGTCAACAACTCACTGACTATCCACCAAGGCAAGCTTTTTAAAAAAAATCTACAGGATTCTCCACATATAAACTGCATCCTTATCCTACCAAACCTTTCTAATGCACAATAACATCAACAGTATAAATTACACAATTTGGGTCTAGATTACCTACAAGATCAGTTCTTCCCTTATAATCATGTACACTCAGATCCTCTGGCAGATGTTTAGTCCAGTCAGCCAGGACTATGTTGGCAACCATCAGCCAGAGGACTTTTTCTTCAGCCGCCCCTAGACTGTGGAAGAGATTTGAAAGTTCAATACACTGTCTGATCTTTAATATTATTAGTACAAAGGAACAAAGACATATTTCTAGCAAAAGGCTATATTCTTTAATTGTCTTGTTCAATGTGCATTCTAGCAGAACTATTACTGAACTTTAGTCATACATAACATGGAAGCTCAGTTGTACAATTCAGGTGTTGAAATAAACTGCACCCTCCCAGAAACCTCTGCAAAGTTGGGGAGTAATATCTACTGGCTGGGTTAATTATTTGCTAAAATACAAACAAATAATATTTGATATTACCCTTCTATTCATGTAACTAAGAAAAGTCTTCCAAGCAGGCAGAGCGTATTTGGCAGAGTTCAGAGAAGGAAACTACACACAACTTCAGGTGAGAACAGAGTCTTCCTCTATTCTTTCTCAAAAATATATTAGAATCATTAACAGCTTTCTGCTGCATCCCAACAGTCTGTCTAATACTCCAAAGATAATATTTCCAGTTATTTCTGTGGCATGGTCAACATTTGATGGGAAATGATTTGTAGAAAACCAAGAGTCCTGCAGGACTGCAGATAAAGTCTGCCTCTGGAGCTTCTGTTTTTATTAGTTTATTAAGCAACACATAAATGACTTTGCTAAAACACATTGTTTTTATTTTAACAAGGAAGCATTATCTAAATATTTTTCCTGCTGGTGTACACAAACAATAACTGCATGTCTCAGATTCCTAATCATGGCTTTGTGTGGGAGGGATGGTTTTCCCTAATCCCCTCCTGTTTTATGCAGCATTTAGGACAAAATTGAGATAGCTGGGCTAGATACAAATATACTGACATTTAGCTGATGTTTTATTCTCCCTGCACTTGCATCATTTCAGTTTCTGCACAGCAGCAAATGTAAAGTGAGAGAATAATCCACATGTTCTTTCATTGAAAACAGAACAGAGCAGGGGAATTAAAAGTACAAGCTGCTTCCAAAGAGATGTCAAGCTTTATTTAGATGTTGTAACAATAGACCTGTAAGCAATGCAATCTAAAAGGTGACTGGACAGCAAAATTCTCTACAATCCTATGTAACTTTAAGGAAACCTTTAATTTCAGCCAGAATTGCTTCAGACATTTCTATCAGGGTTTTCAGAACTGAAAAGAGCTACAAAGTATAAAGACTTCGACACTTTTCAGGACTTGTTTTGAGCTACAGTCCTCCCTCTGAATTTGTGGGGTATCCGTTCCAGGCTCCCCCCCCCCCCCCCCCGGTGAATTTAGAAATCCACATATATTAAAGCCCCATAACATTTAATGGCCGCATGCACCATTAACTTTAATGAAGGTCACCCCTCCATGAATAATCAAAACCGCAGATCTCAAGTCCTTGAAAACGGAGGGGCAACTGCAATGGATGGCATCAGAGTGAGATTATATGATTGCTTCTATTCAGGTGTGAATGGAGGATGAGTGTTCTAATACTCATAGTTCACCCTTTCTTCAGCTTCAAGATCACACACCTGTCCTATAGTAATCCTAACCCCAGTCTGGGTTCACGTACTTTGTGTGACGACAGTGCTAGTGTATGCTAGTAGTGTCAGCAAGGGCTCTTGCTTCTGGCTCCAAGCATCTGACACAGGCCACATGCAACCCGCTCCAGGAACAACATCAAGTGGGGAGTTTGACCAGGATGGTGCACCTGTCAAACCATAACACAAGTGTCCTAAGACAAGCTCAGGGAGGACAGAAACCTTCCGTGGAGCAGAAAGGTAAAGCTCACTTGCTCTTGATTTTCAGTGCGAATACAGCAAGAGCAACATAATATAAATGAAAAATCTTATGTTGAATAGTGGTGCAGCATGTTCTGAGGTCAGCTATGTTTACAGATAACAAGCCTGAACACACATTTATAAGGAAGGCAAGTATACACTTATTTCTAGTGACTACTAACTAGTATCTGAAAGTGTTTCTTGAGCAAACAGATACCTAGATTTCCCAAGGACCATACCTGCATTAAAGCAAATTAATCAGATTGTCACAGGCTAGCACATTTTCAGTTTCAATTTTTTTAATGTACAAAGTGCAACTAAAGATGAGGATTCTCCACTGAAGTCCCACTAATTATAGGTATAACAGAGATGTAACTGTAGCACACCTGGAGAGAGGCAATGCAAAGGAGAACTGCATTTCCAGAAAAATTAGCAAATGAAAACACTTCAGAAAATCCTTGTAGAATATATAACACTATATATTTTGTTTGTCATTTTCTTCAGTTTTGACTATTTAGAAGAGTTATGGTTTTACCAGGAGAAAGGAAAGAAGAGTGTATCTTTTTGTCTAATAGGTCAAAAACAGCAATAGGCAACTCAAAGAAACATTCACAATTCTGTGCTAGGCAAGGATCCTTCTATTTTTCTGGGCTTTTAAGCTCTAGAACAGTGCTTAAATTACTGGAGGTAGGAAAGCCTTAATCATGTGTTTAATCATGGTATTCTGTAACCTTTTAAAAATAGCAGTTAAGAGCTCTGTTACAAAAGCTAAAGGGAATAGACCTCCTTTGGAGCCCTCACAACCTGAAACTACTCTGGTGATGCTGCAATTTAATTTGCTGTTCTTACTCTAGAAATATTCCAGGTTTTGATGTTTTTATTATTTTAGTATTCTTCGCTGCCCTGGAAATACTTATTTTGAAGGGCAACATAAAAATCTTGTTGACTAAGTATGTGTCTAACTCTCTAGGGCCTAGAAACAATGTCAGCTGCAACACAAACTGCTACTCAAGTTCTGGAAGATCTGAAAACTCGGATTCTGACAAATGACTGGGCTCTTGGGGGACTAGTAGTATTGGCTTCATTTCTCACTGTCATTATTGCCCTCCTCTTATTTGCTCTCATCTTTGGCTATTGCTCAACTCCAAGGAATAAAGGTTCCATATAAATAACAAGATTAGCCTGCTCCAAGAAATTTCAAGAATGCTACAGCATGCCCAACAAGTGATGGGTACTGTTGCTTGTCACTCCTATTTCACTTAAGTGAATATTATTATTTTCAAAGGCTGTAACTCTTGACACTAAATGAAATCTGTATTAAAAGCCATGTGCCTAACAAGCCTCTGACTCAATGTTAGCTTCTTTTAGCAAAAAATTGTAAATAAATCACTGCTTTTTTAAAAAAAATTGAACTGTGCGTTTCAAATATTCAAAACGCAACAAGGATCAGCAAATCAAATTCCAAGAAGTCTATTTCCATGGCATTGTCAAATAATTTTTGCATTCTACACTTTCTAGAACTCTGTCAACTTTCCTTAAAAGTACATACAGTATTGCTTCTGCCTTTTGCAAACAATATATATTTTATACTATTCTTGTAAATATATGCTAATAATTTCACATTTCAGTTAATTTCAACAGCAACTATCTTATAGCAATTTGTTTTCAATACAGCATTCCCAGTTTAGTACAAGATTATTTGTGTGGTAATTTGGCTGTAATTACAGCTGCTGAATTTCTGCACATTATACCTCTTAATTCTTCAAAGAATATTTCCAGCTACAATACAAAATTATTACTAAACCTTATAAATATGGAATATCCTATTGATGTAAATTGATTCTTTATCAAGCTACCAGGCTGGGGTTTTTTCAAAGATGAAAAGTAAAATCAGTGAGAGGTTCCAAAAAAAAGGGGAAACAACATAATTTATAATGCCTCCTGCACCAAAGCCCTTGTAGAAAAGCCAAAATAAATTACAAGCCATTTTCACTACCATGTACAAATTACTCCTCATTATCAACCAGTTTATTAGATACATGTCCATATCACAGAAGTCCCTGCCCCAATACAGATCTCAGAAGAAATCAAGATTGCTTTATTTATAGAATCATTTACAGAACCAAGATACGCCTACCTCAGCTCTTCAGAGAAGGCCACCACAGCATCGAAGTCTGTCATCATAGCTTTATCTGATTCCTTCAAGGTGCCTCGTTTTTCCTGAAGAAAGACAAGCTGAGTAAGCAAAGCTATCCATATCCAGAGGTAATGGATTCTGAAACAGTCATTTTCTTCACAACATGTCCTTATGTTTATTAGCATAACAATACAATAGCCAGATAAACTATTTTTATATTTAATTTATCTTCAGCTCTGCAGGAACATTGCAAGTGTGGAAAAGAATAATATTTATAAGTGCACCATGTAAGAATAAGACACTCAAATCTTATTACTTTTCATCTTGTTATTTGAAACAATGTGTGTCTATGAGGGAACAGCTTCACATTCAGCCCCTCCTAACTGTCACCTGTGAAACCTGAAAGCTTCTCCACTGCAATTTACTATCAAATATTGTATGCTACAATGGCACCAGATCCCACCTTGGAAGCTAAAACAGGGTCAGCCCTTATTAGTACTTGGGAGACTGCCAATGAATACCAGGTGCTGTAGGCTACATTTCAGAGGAAGGAACAGGCAAAACCACCTGACTATTCCTTGCCTAAGAAAATCTATGAAACTAATGGAATCACCATAAGTCAACAGATAACTTGAAGGCACATACACACACAGCTGAATAAACAAAAGAACTACAATGAAACATAATACACAAGACTCTAACCTGGAGTGTTGCAATTTCTTTCTTAATAAGGAAGGTTACTTGATCCCTGTCAGTTCTAGAGTAATAGAGGCGACAACTGGATGGCTTTCCATCTCTCCCAGCCCTTCCAGACTCTTGGTAGTACCCAGCCATAGACTTAGGTATATTCCAATGTGCAACAAATCTGCATTGTATAAAACAAAACCATTAAGTTCAAATGCATAGAGAATTAGAAATACACATAAATTCAAGACCAACCTAAACATAAATCACACTGTGATAAGCTTCCATAACATGGGGCATGAAATACACTGTACCAGGTTCATCCAAATCATGATGAAATATATAGGGGGATAACAGTATCCCATATCCACTGGGATTACTTCAGAGAATACACACACACACACACCTGACATTAGCTTTGTCAACTCCCATTCCAAAACTGATAGTTGCAACAATAATTGGAACTTTCTCCTCCATCCATTCATTCTGAACTGACGTCCTTTCGGCTGCCTTGAGGCCTGAGAAGAAACAAAGGATAAGTGTGGAATACCAGAAGGGGAGAGTTTTGCTCATGCTTTCATCACTACAGTTTATTCTACATAGATATTGTTTTCAAATTCAACTGTACGTGCACTTATCTTTTGCTAGTGTGTACAAAAGCGAATGACAGAAGATATGAGGCACTTTTTTTTTAAACAGAAGTTTCATGGACTGAAAAACAGTCTCAGAATTCCATTTGCTTAGACTTCATGACCCCTGCAGGTACAGAAAGGAACAGCAATGTGCCATGTCAATCCTAAATTGTAACTGTCAGGCAAAGAGGGTACTGCATAGGTCAGGACAGACATAAAACTAGTTAGTTGGTCTCTTGATCAACGGACCAGAATCTCTTTCTCTGGTCCCATTACATAATTACAGTGTTATGATTCCACTTTAACAGACATAGCACCATCCTACGGAATCCCAGAATTTGCCATTTAGGTAGTGGAACTTGGAATTCCCAGACAGAGAACTGTACTGTCTCACCTATTTGTCATGGCTGTTAAAGTGGACTACAGTGCTATATTTGTGTAGTGTGAATGAGCCCTATGATGTTTTTGATCTGTTTGACTGCAAAGAGCATAGGTTGGATAACACACTTCAGGTCTGGTTCCTCATATAGTTGATTATGGCCCCAGCCTAGACCCTGCATATATTATTGAAAAGTGGTCAGAATCTTGTTGCTATACTGTACCCAGTCTATGATGTCACATAGTACACCCACTTCAGTTTCACAGTGATAGTAATAGTGGGAAGGCAAAACAAACAAAAAAAAAACCTACAACATAAACAAAAACTTTCCATCACCGCCCATAAAG
>NC_056523.1:138414655-138441460 GCF_019175285.1 Sceloporus undulatus | reverse complement strand
AATGCAGACAGTTCCCCGGCAGCCTATTCCCAGTGACTTGCTTCTGAGTGGATCCTTTCCCATGTTCTGGGAAAGTTGCATTGGCAAAATGCTGCAGTTTGCCAAGGCTGTGTTCCAAGAGTGTTCTTAGAAATCATGGCCTGCCACCAAAGGAAACGTTTCCTGAGGAGGTGGCATCTTTTCTTTAGAAATAGGGACAGAAAAAGTTTTTTCTGTCTTCCTTGACAACCACTCTGTCTTTTTGACTCTGGCCACCACAGCACCACTGGTGTTTGCTGGTGAGTGCCCCACTTAGTATTTTTAAGTACATTGTAACAGTATCTCACAAATCTTTCCATGGGCTTGCTTTACTAGCCCAAACAGATCAAAGAATGTGCCATAAAAATAATTAGGCACCTAAAAAAAGGAACCAATAAGCTCCAAAGTGAAGGCATTTTCTTTATTCATGTCCAGTTAAAAGTAGACAGTTTTATTTAGTCAGATCTAGATCGATTTTAACTCCCCAAAATTGCACAAAAGGATCTCAACAAAAAAAAAAATGGTGCCACAGGAGAACTGTCTCAGAGAAATCATTAGTAACAGCAATGATTATCATGCTGTACACCACACATCTTATTCTTCCTCTCCACCTATCATCTGAGTTTCAGCACCAGGCAAAACTCAGCCCACAATGCTCGATGTAGGATAAAACATGGCTATCCAAGAAATAAAGATATTGGTAAGCAAGCCTGCTGAAATACAGAAGAGATGTTTCTTCTAATATAGGCCATTCCTCATCCCTTTCCCTAGCAGTGTAAGAACTAATATACACTCAGCCAAACAGTCATATGATTCTTACCACTGATGCCACAAGGTTTCCATAAAATGGCCTTGTATGACAAAACTTTCAGACAAAGCACAAAATTTTTTTATGATTCAGTTGCCAGAAGTTAACTGACCATTCTCTAAAGCTAGAACAGAAACAAAGCAACTCTTTTACACATTGAATAAAGAATTGCTCAAAGCAATACAACTTACACTACCTGCATGATATGCCTTGGCTTTCAACCCTCTGTAGCTCAGCTCGATAGCCACCTGTTCACAGACTTCTCTCATCCTGCAGTAGATAATTCCACAGCCAGAGTAAGCCTGCACAAGTGGAGAATAGGTAATAGCAATTAAAATGATACAAGTAAATCCAGACATTATTAAATAGTGCTAGAGTGGAAGTGGGGGAAGAGTTGGGTACCCACACAGGTTGTATGGAAAACCACTGAAGGCTATCTGTGGGCTCCGGGTTCATCACTGGCCTCCAGCTGACATATTTCACAACAAGAAGATCAACAACAAAATCATTTCCATGAGTACTCAATTCAATGTAATCTACTCCTAGGGAAACACTGTAATCCCAAGTACATTTACCTGAGAGTAAATACACAGAACAAAGTAGGACACTTACTTAAAAATACGTAAGGCATTGCTGAAGGGGACAGGCAAGCTGCTGGCAGCTAAGGCTAGCCAAAATTTACAGATCAGTGTGTCTGATCATTACCATTTGAACACAGGGTGCAGGCATTTAAAAAAAAAAACATGACAATGGTCATGGCTGTCTATAACAGAATTCTGGAGAATTGCAGATTACAGTTTCCAAACTGCAGCCATTCATTCCCATTTGGCTCCTTCTACCAGGTAAACTAAGTAGGAATTTAAACTTTAGTATGACTTCCAAGCTGAGGCTTCTGACTGTTGTGCTCCTTAACAAGTCAGAATCCCAAGCCAGAGTTTAATTTTGCATACATTCTGGCTTGGTTGGGAGAAATATGGAGCTCTAGTTTGCATGACATTTGTTACCTGTCATCATGTTGGCTTCGGAGATTACCACACAGAGGAGCAAAGTATCCTTGTCCTGTCCTTAACCTGTGATATTCGCGCAATCGGGGGAAGATTATCACACCCCTGGGTGCTTATCCAGTTCTTCTCCCATCCATAAAGAGTAATGGAGTTTCCATTAATACCAAATGATGGGCCCATTACTCTTTATGGACGGGAGAAGAAAGGGATAAGTGCATGTTTGTGTGTGTGTGATAAACTTCACCCAGTCGCATGAACACCAAAGGTAAGGACGGGAGCAATTTTCTTTGCTCTCGTCTAATAATCTCCACTGATTTATGTTAACCGTATGAATGAGAGATGTGAAAGACACTCTGTTATTGACAGCCTGTTTAAATTTGCAACACAGAGTGCAGACATTTTTAAAAGAACATGATAATGGTCATGGCTGCTCATAACAATAAATCAGAATTTTGGAGAATTGCAGATTACTGTTCCCAAACTGCAGCCCTTTCATTCTCATTTAGGTTCTTTTGCCAGCAAGTAAACTATGCAGAAATTCAAACTTTAGTATGACTTGCAAGCTAGGGCTTCTGACCTATTTTCCCCCACACAACCCTCTTTTTCACACTGTGCCAAGAAGGTAACTTCTAAGAAAAATCAATTCCCATGTTTTGTCTTAGAGTGTAAGCTACCTAGAATTATTGCAAGACAAAAAACTTGAAGTTTCTTAGAGATTTAACTCACCCCTGAAACATTCGGGTTCCCAAGAGACTTCAGACAGAAATCCTTCAGGTTTTCATAAGGATCTTTTAAGAGCTCTTTAAACTGCACATCATAGAACAGATTGGGCCTGAAGCATGGTGTCTTGAAAGTGACAACAGGGAGCTTTAGTTTAAGTGATGCTATGATATCATCCTGAACACGCTTAGTAGCTGTGGCAGTGAGGGCTATGCACGGTGTGTTGGGTATGCGACAACGCAAGGAGCCAAGCCGCAAGTAATCTGGTCGGAAGTCATGTCCCCACTGCGAAACACAGTGAGCCTCATCAACTATCAGGTAGGAGAGAAGGTTGCGAGACACCAAAACCTCCAAGGTGGGTTGAAAGGAGGAGGAAGCTGCCATCTCTGGTGTGATGTACAAGAGCTTTGTCTGAGGTCTGTCACTTGCCAAATCTGTTAGGATGGTCTTTTTCTCCTGAGCAGAGATCTTGGAGTTAAGAGAGTTTACTCTGACTTTTAGTGAGAGTAAATGATCCACTTGATCCTGTGAGAAAACAGCCAAGACATTTCAAAGAAAATCAAAATGAAAACAATACAGAGATAAATGGCTTTACTAGTTTTGCACTTTTCAAAACTCATCCACATACTATTTTACTTATTCCATACCATTTACAGAGGGAGTTGCACATTTGCTGGGGCTAGGGGCACAGGACCCCTGTGGAAATGAAAAAAACGCTATTAAAAAAACACTTTTTTATCTGAGAGAACACCTCTCTAAAAATCTCTAGGTCCTCCCAGGCAATTCTATGATCAACGTCTGCCGGATTCTGACCACAGAATCGCACTAGAGGACCTTCAAATCACTACAAAAGTGATTTATCTAGGAATCTCTAGGTCCTCCATAGTTACTCTATGTTCAACTTCCAGCAGAGTTATGCTGGAGGACCTAGAGAGAACATATTAATAAAATCTGTGAATAAATAAATCTGCAAAAGTCAAAGCCGCAAATGTGGAGGGCTGACTAAATTATTTTAAATAAATTAATAACTGACTTAATCCACTGTTAAGACCAACTTCCTCTGTGTTATTACCCACATTAGCTATGGCTATAGGGAGTCTGACAACGTCACTTTTTCTCTTGAGATAAAACCTTCAAGTCTTAGGCGCATTACAGACGGGCCTAAGAGGCGCCATCCTTGCGCCGCGATTATGCGCGAGGGGCGGCGCTTCCGGATGCGCCTTGCCCCTCGCGCATAACCGATATGTCAAGATAGCGGCGCCCTATACAGATGGGTGCCGCCATCTTGATGTAGCGGACGCTGTGCGTCCGCACGTCCCAACCCGGAAGAGACGTCGCGAGTGTGCACTTTGGCACTTGCGATGTCTCTTCCGGGTTGCCGGAAAGAGCGCGATTTTCGCACTCCTTTTTTGCTGCGCGGAGAAGTCACGCGGTTTGGCTGCTGCAGCTCCTCTACGCTGCAACCGGCAGCGGCCTGAGACCGCCCCTTTTGGGCGGTCTGTAACGGGCCTTAGTTATCCTAGTGATAAGGATTATGGGTAATGCAGTCCAAAAATATCTGTAAGGCAACTGTTGCCCACCCCACTAAAAAACAGTAGTATCAACATCAGATATATCAACATAGTAGTAAACTACACTTACTGAATCAAATTTAGCTGACAAGGTAATTTAGATAAGGCATCAGTTTTGTTTCAGATATCTCAGATTTTTACTCTCTTAAATGAAATACAACATCTCAAAAGGGCAGGGAAATTGCAGGAACTGAACTTAATGAGGACAAGCAGCAATCTGGTGCTTATTACCCAAGTGCTCCTGCTTACTAAAAAAAACCACACTTTTGGTTGATAGATTTAAAGTAAAGCTTTAACCCAGCAGCAACTGACACTACATTTCCCCCCACACCCAAGCAAGCCAGAGAATGAACCCATCAAATACACTCTGAATTCTTTTCTCCCTTGTTCAGAGTGAAACAAGACAAAGCACCAGCTGTTCATGGGCACAAAACAGATATGCAGTTAGTTTAGATACTTCCACTTCAACTAGTTGTGATCAGGCTCATCCTCAATGAGCCAGGGTTCTCACATCTCCTTGGCTTTTAAATATTTTTTCCAAATTCAATTTTTACCAACTTGCACAAAATGTACAAAGATTTTTTCATTGACAACTGAATGAGGCAAGTAGTGTGGAGAGAGCTGTCACGTCTCATCTCTCCACAGAATCCATTCCCTTACAAAACAGAAAATGTTACCTGAATCAGTGCAATTAAAGGTGAAACAACAATGGTGATGCCTGTTGCAATGACTGCAGGAAGCTGGTAACACAGGGATTTCCCTGCCCCAGTGGGCATGCATATGAAGACATCCTTCTCCCCTGCAAAGGCAATAATGCAGTGTTCAAGGCTTTAAAAAATTCAGTGGTTCTCAGGATTCTGTTCTGGATGCAGTGTTCTATGGCAAAACAGACAGTACTTATAGCATATCAGCCTAAACATAATTCTGACTGCGTAGTACATGATGACTATTGGTAATTAAAAACCCTACAGTAGAAAAATCCAATAAACAGACACTTCTGTCCATGGCCAATCAAGGGCACAAGTTGATCAACAACCAACCAACCAACCCGCCCCCAAACCAGTTTATTAGCCTAAATCATTGCAGAGCCACAGACACAAACATATGTGAAACAGCAAAACTCTTAAATATCTTTTTACTAGGTTTTGACTCCAGCTGGAAGAAACACACCTATACGAAGTAATCTGCCTTTGGTTCCTTCTACAAAGAATCAATATTTGACAGGCGGAACTATACACAGTCCTTTGCTCACAGGCATCCTTCTGTTGCTCTCTTTCCCTGTCAACCCAGTGTTAAGCCACAATGCCTTCAGATCATCTAGTTTTTTATTATCGATGTTAATGGGAAACTAGGGTTACCAGGTTTGGAACAAGAAAAACTATTCTAATAACCACCTCAAGTTGCTCATTGTTTGATAATTTATAATTCAACCTTTAAGCAAAAAGTTCTCAAGGCAGTTCACAATCAACAGGTAACAGCAGAACACCTCAAAAACAGCACCCTTAATTCTCTGGCTGATGGGGTAAGAACATGTTTATCTTTGGTTCTGCAACCTCAGGATAATCAATATTTGGAGCAGATTATTATTATTATTATTATTATTATTATTATTATTATTAGGCAGGGAAGGGATTATGTTCTTACAGCCACTCTTTCTTTGATCAATTAATTCCCCTCTGGTCTTTTTCCTGTCATGATATCCTCCTGGGAGGCTGGCCTCAGTAACCCTTGGTCTTCAAGCAGCATTAAAAAACAAAGAGGCTGATTTACGATCCAGGCTAGGTTTGAATGTTATTTAAGAATCATAGAATCATAGAGTTGGAAGAGACCGCATGGGCCATCCAGTCCAACCCCCTGCCATGCAGGAAATCAAATCAAAGCATCCCCAATAGATGGCCATCTAGCCTCTGCTTGAAGACCTCCAAGGAAGGAGACTCCACTACACTCCGAGGGAGTGTGTTCCACTATCAAACAGCCCTTACTGTCAGGAAGTTCTTCCTTTGTTGAGGTGGAATCTCTTTTCCTGTAGAAAACAAGCTTGCTCCCTCCTCAATATGGTAGGCTAGGGTCTAATTTAGACGCAAGGGCAAAACAAACTGCTCCAAAGGAGAGGCTTGAAGTCCCCCCGAGAAAGTGGGATTGGGGCTGTGGCAACCGCATGGCACATCACTAAAGTGCCTGGAAGCGGGCCCAAGTGTGGACAGGCGGATGGCATAAAACCAGCTTCCAATTGCCTTCAGAGCTTGCATCGTGAAAACACTGCACTCTTAAGCCACTCAGACAGCGGTGCAAAGGGGTGATCTGTATCGCACCACAGTCAATCTTGTTGCTGTTGAATACCTTCAAGTCACTTCCGACTTATAAAGACCCTAAGGTGAACCCATCATGAGATTTTCTTGGCAGGTTTCTTCGGGGGGGGGGGGGGGGGGGTCGCTTTCCCCCCCCTGTTTGAGTGTGGTTTGTCCAAGCCAACTCAAAATGGGTTTCTATGACCAGGCAGGAATCTGAATGTTGGGCTATGACGCCAGAGTCATAGCCCAACACTCAAACCACTACAACACACTAAAGATACTTAAAATACTGATATCTACTAGTCAAATAAGCAATAATTAATACAAGTCTCACTGATTTCAGTTATTAAGCCTGGATCTGACCTCCCACCCATCCACTCCCAGTTTCCCTAATTTAGATATACAGTAACTGGAAATTACACTCATCCCTCCATATTTGCGGCTTTGATATTTGCGGCTTTGGTTATTCACGAAATTGATTAATAGGTCCTTCAGTGCAACTCTATGGTCAACTTTAACTAAAAGTTGCACTGAAAGACCTAGAGATTCCTAGAGAGAATACTCTACTAGGCATTTGTAGCTCCTCCAGTGCAGCCCTATGGTTAGTGTCTGTTGACCACAGAGTTGCACTGGAGGACCTAGAGATTCCTAGAGATGTGTCATCTCAGGTAAAAACATGGTGTTTTTGTTATTTGCAGTTTTTCCATATTCACGGGGGTCTTGTGCCCCTAACCCTAGCAAATATGGAGGGACAAGTGTATAATTAATTTGGACTAATTGCATTTTACCAAAACAAAACATGATGTGTGCAGGCACAAGACTTGTTCATAAACAACTATGTCTGCACAGACATATAAATTTACTCGCTAGCAAACACCACTGAACTCCGTGAGACTTATTTCTAAGCAAACATATTTAGGACCTTTCTTCAAACCTAAGGACTTTCTATAACCAGAGAAAACTAGGATACAGACACTTAGGAGAGGGGTGGAGAAACTGCTCTCTAGAAGTTACTTGACTCCTCTTCCCACCAGAAGCCAACAGAGCAAAAACCACATACCACTTATTTGGAAATAAATTTCAACATTTAAGAGGAATTATGCACTGATATCCTTTGAACTGCAAAGTTAGTGAAGCATTCACAATATTAAATTTTTTTTTACAAAGTTCTAGAAAAGTTATCCAATCAAGCCAGGTTTCATTATTTTGCTTACGATTTGAATAAAACCAGAATTGAAGTGGTAGTACCCATAATCTTTCAAATTGGTTCACACCAATTCCCATGTAAAATTGGCATGAATGGGCCCAAATCCACATTTCTCCCCAAAAAATCTGAAGTTTTTTTTAAAAATCAGTCCCAAGATTGCACAAAAACATTCAGCATATCAATGCAAGTGTAACTATGCTTAGTTACTATTGGTTCATAAAGTGTGCATCCTAGAGAGAGAAAAACTGAAACAACAAGTGTTTGTTTAGGAGGTACCTGAAACTGTAGATGGACAGGACCCCAAAACCTTACTATGGTCTTTGTTTGGGTTCTGTTAGATACCACATCAAGTTGAGTGGCTCTGCCATCAATGTGAATTTGTACAGCATAACAAAAAATACTTCATATTACTGAGATTACATTCAGTAGCACAAAGGTTTCAACAGTGTTATTCACTCTGTAATCATGATGGTAATATGACCGGGAATTTTGTTTGCTGTTATGTTTTTACATCTAGCAGAACCTGGAGTTTTAGAAAGCATGACAAGAACAAGGAAAAGACTAAATCTTTCAGCCTTACTATAGATTTCAGAGAAATACACTTGTAGTTTACCTTTCACCACAGTTAAGGTTGCACTCTGCTGTAGCGGGGTTTTGAAAGAGTCAAATCCAAAGATCTTTTTCAAAGTCTGATGAACTCTGTCTACTCTTGAGGAAGAACTGCTACTCATCTTACAAGGAGATAACTGGAGATAATTCAAAGGAGGGGGTAAGGAGAGGGTTTCCATGTAATTATTTTCTTTGCTATGCTTCATGCATTGTCACAAGAAACTTTTACCATCAGAGTGCAATGTTCTTTAAAATGGCAGTTTGGACAGCATGTTGAAGATCTATCTCATTTTGATTAAGCATCACTTTTATTTTTACACAGTCACTGTATCAGCTACACTTCTTCATCTAGTAATGAACACTTTTTAATAGCTTTTGGCCTGCTAGAAAACTAAACACTCCCTACAGGGAACTGGCCCTCCCTTTACTTCCAGTGCATCAGTATGGTAGCCTTTTCATTATGTTACTGCTTTTAAAAATGAATCTTCAAATTTTATAAGGCAACACTTTAATCCATCTGATGTTCACCACTTTAATTAAAGTGAATTAAATCTTCACTTTAACTCACCCAAATTTCACACTCTTTAAGGGAGGGAGGAATGAAACTGGAGTGATTCTGACAGAGATAAGGAGCCCAGCTCCCACAATTACTCTGCAACCTAACCATCAAGTTCCAAATACTATCCATTCTCTCATTTTCACCTTTATTTTTTATTATACCTCTCAAATGCCTTTCCAGAGCCAAACTGTCAGAGGGCACTGGCAGAACCGATGTATGAGAAGTGTTCCCTAGGGACTAAAAGTAGCCTTAACAGAAACTGTTTTCCTCACAGACTCCCAATACCCTTCTGCTTTGACATGACAGACCAGTCACTCCCCCAGGGAGCCCTGAAGCAGGACAGTTGTTTTATTTTAAGTGCATGGTGCACACAATATGTATTAATACAAGAGTCCTCCCTCCTGCACATGCCAGAAAAGGACTCTTCGTAGGGAAGGGTTTGAACCCAGGGAAACCTTGTTGCTTTAATGCAGGAACACTAAGTAGGCTGACCACACATGTCAGTTTAAATGGGACAGTATCATTTTTTTGATATTTCCAGACAATCCCCTTGTTTTAATATGTCAGTTTTGTCCCGTTCTCAAGAAAAAATGCCCTGTTATGTTGCAAATATGGTTTGATGATCCCCATTTGAAATTGTGGTTGTCAAAACCAAAAAATACCCCAAAAAATGTGTCATGGAGTGTGAGAAGTTTTATGAAAAGGTGTTGAAAAACCGAAATTTGCTGCATAACATGACTTAATTGGAGAAACATTCATGGTATGATTGTGGTGAAATACAGCCCCTCCTCTAAATCTCCCAAAATTTGCGTATGAGTTCTGTCACTGAAGAATAATTGTTAGCTCAACGGGTTCATGGAATAACACTTTTGTTAGCATCCTGGGCTAAATGTCTCACAAAATCACAGTTCCCAGAATTCCCTAGCATTGAGCCAGGGCAGTTAAAGCGGTCTCAAACTGGATTTGGACAAGGAAATATGGTCAGCCTCACACTAACTGGCTGATATGAAAGCCCTGAATCTCCATATTCTCACATACCTAAGGCATGCATGTATCACATACATACTGTATCTGTCCCTGCCTTTCCCTCCACCAAATGCACCTGAGGAAGTAGACTGCAGTCTACGAAACCTCATGCTGCCAACTTCTTCCATTTAGTGAGTGTCAAAGGTGCTACAAGATCTGTCTACAGACTAGCACTGCTATATCTCTGAAAGAAAGAAGTTGGCAGTATGAGTCTTCATGGACTTCAGTCTGTGCAGCTGAGGAAGTAGACTGAGGTCTAGGAGATCTTGCCAAGTTCTTTCTTTCGGTGAGTCCCAAAGGGGCTGCGAGGTCTCTCTACTACTACGGATTCTACAGACTGACACCATGGCTATGGCTTTGAACTCTGCCCCTCCACAGGCAGCCCTTTGAAAAGGTAGGGCAAGGGACACGCTTTGCACCCTCCTGGACTCCATTATACCCAACCCCACAACGGTCTCCATATGATTTGCGTCCTCCTGAGGCCGGGGTAGCATCACTCTCTCCTCCTGCGCCTGGAGAAGTGGGCTGATGCCCAGGAAGGCTAAACTAAAGGCCGGTGACCTTCCCTCCCCCCCTCCTTGCTCTCTTCCCTCCTTTTTATGCTGCAAGAAACTAACACGGCTACTTCTTCCAAAACTTGAGGGAACTATGGCTGCGTATTCCTTCTCAGCGCTCCAAACCCGTTTCCTTCCGCCATCGCAGCCTGGGGCCCCGCGTCTGCGCATGCTCACTCCCCGGCGACAGGCAGCTCCAACCTCCTCGGACGTTCGGTCGCGGGTTGATGACGTAGACCGCCACTCATTTCCTCCTCCCTCTTGGAGCCAAAACCCCCCGTTTGTTTTATTTTGTTCACCATTCTACCCGCAGCCCCAAATAGATAGAGAGGTATAGCTATGGCTGGGCGATGTGAGACCCCCGTTAGTAGGCCCCGGCGGCCATTTTGTGAGGGTGGATTGCTTGGTTGCCATGGAGACCAGAGGGCTCCCTCCCGTCGCCCTCGGCGCGTTGCGTGCGTCACTCTCTCGCGCCGGAAGTCTCGGCGCTTCAAGGGGGAAAATGGCGGCGGCGAAAAAGAGCGTTCTTTCTTCGTTGGCGGTTTACGCGGAAGATTCCGAGCCCGAATCCGAGAGCGAGGCCGGCGGGGCGGGCAGCGAGCGAGGCGCGGGGAACGGTGAGGAGGCCGTTGGGGAGGCCGTTGGTGCGGGCCTGGCCGGGTCTGCCGAGGAGGGCTCTCCCTCGCGGCGCCTGTGGGAGGGGAGCTGGGCGGGAGGAGTCGTTCCATGGGGAGCTTCCCTGGGGTCAGGCCTCCTTCCCCAGGGGCTCGCCTAAGTGGGTGAAGGTAAAGGCAAACAAAAGCACCCTCCACCCTGGACCTGTGCCAAGAAGCCACTACTATTGGATTCTAAGGGAAGGGTTTGCAGACGTAGTCTTGCAGCTGTGCCAGAAAATCCAGTCAGGGAGATCCCCTCTGAACAAATCGTGCCAAGAAAGCCCCATGATAGGGCTGCCGTAACAAGTCAGGACTGACTTGAAGGCACACAACCACAGCAACAATGTGGAGATGCCAGCCACAGATGCCGTCAGCATCAGAAAGAGGCTCTTCTAGGACATGGCCACATAGCCCCCAAACCCCACAAAAAACTAAGTGTGGATCGTTTTAACATGTGCTCATTTTATTTGTCTTTTTACATTGATGTGTGTTTCAAGTCGGCATCTTTTTAATCTATCCTGCTTATGTGTTAATTGCTGTTCCCCACCGCTATTAATGGGGATAGATGGGTAAGAAACAGTTGTTGTTATTATTATTATTATTATTATTATTATTACTGTTTATTAATTAATGCAACAACCACTTTTGCTCAAAGGATCCCAAAGCTGGTACAAGATCCCCTTGCATTCTGATATTCCAGACTAACACGGTTGTGTGTCTTTTACCCCTGGTTTGGTCTGCAAAGGGATTTTGTAGCACTTAAGTCTATGAAAGCTTATGTTACCAAGTTCTGCCTTCCTTTTCTGCCTCAGCCTCAGAGGTGCTACAGGATCCCATAGCATACTGATCCAGGCCAATATGGTGTTTGAATTCCCCTTGTTCCACTGAGCTCCAAGGTTGCAGTGGAGGGGGATCTTTTTTCTGCCCACTTTTAGGTGGAGAGGGTGGGAGGGGAGGGGGAAAACCTTCCTTCTCTTTGTGATTGTGGAGCAAAAGATGGTATTTTGTGGCTCATCTTCATTCTTGGGTTTTTACCCATATTTATATACAACCTTTTTTTAATCAAGCTTGAGCCTGCGTAATTAATTATCCTCTTCCCTCTTTATCCTTGTAAAAACCTCATAGAGTAGGTCAGAATGAGGCAAAGTAACACTAAGGGTGCTTGAACCTTGTCCACTCAAGTCACTAACATTTAAATTGCTCAAGTTCTTTACTGGGCTTCATGAGTATTGAGTGAGCAAGGGATGTCATTTTCACTAGACAGGGCTGCCCTATATTGGGTCAGGCTATTATTCCATCTGCTACAGTGGTTCCTATTCCAGTGGATGCTTGCCCTCCTAGGTTTCAACTAAACTAGTAGTTCAATACTAAACTAGTAGTTCAAGTAATGAAGTGTTTCTCCCCCCATCCCCACTCCCAGCATTCCTAACAGTGCTGTGGGGATTTCTAAGGTTTCCTGAGGGGTTCATAACTTTTCCCTTTCAAGCTGTATAATTTACATACCCACAGTTTTAATACCCCTTGTTATTTCTTAACAAGAATTGACAGGAATTTTTATGTGTAATTAATGTTGCCTAATTTTTTAGAAGACATACTCTTCAGTATTTAAAGGGGGGGGGGGGGGGTTAGTCCCTAAATTTAGACCTGTAATTATGAGGGATGCAGCATATTTGTGGCCTTCACAAATACACTGGCTTCTATCACCCAACTTATAAGAGAGAGAGAGAAGGAGATGTATTTTAGTTAAGTATTCTTCCTTTGCCTATATTACCACTGGGATATCAAATTAGTACTGAGACTCTTAATTATTTTTCTTCCTCAATTTGGTTGCACTAGAAGAAAAAGGAGGGCTTGTTTCAGAAGGCTATGGAGAAGATGACTTTAATAAAATGGAAGGTGAAGAAGATGGTTATGATGACGACGACGATGAAAACAGCAGGCAGTCGGTAGGTACTTGTGTTATTTTTGCTATTTTAATGCTAGATGCATCTTTGTTGTGTTTTCTGGTGCAGAATGTAAAACAAACATGCTAGCTTCTTGTCCCTTCTTTGTTTTTCCTATTTATGCAGATTATTCTGAATGTATTTCTAAGGAGTCTGTGTTCATGGGTTGCTAGATTAAAATGTCTCTCCACCCCCACCCACAAAAAAGGCAAACATCTGGTGATTCAATTGATACCAGGATCTTTGATATCCATTTGTTCTAGTTAACAATGTCTGTGGTTACTCCTCAAACTGTTCATGTTTATGAGTGCATGCCAAGATGGCTAGTATAAGTGACATGTGCTCTAGATTAACTGCAAAAGCTTTTAAGTATCTTTTTCTCTAACTGAGCAAGGTGATCTTTATGGAGTAAGATGTCAAAGACAACAAGTTATATATTAAGCCCATACAGACAGGCCAAAATAAAGCTGCTTCGGGTCACTTTGGAGGTATGCTGTTTAAATGATGCATGTATCCTAAGAGGCCAGAAACCACGCCAAAGCCTCGCTCCAGTTCTAAGGTCTGGAACGCAACTTCTGGCCTCTTAAGATACATGTCATTTTAAAAGCATACCTCCAAAGTGACCCAAGGCAGCTTTATTTTGTTCTGTCTGTACAAGCCCTGTTGGTATGCTAGAGTGTTCTGCTTAAAACAAAGACAGGGCAGATGATGGAATGAGTGTTTCACTCCCTCATGACCACCTCTGTTTTAAAAAACTTTGCATGCCATGTAATTCAAGACGATTGTGGCCAACCAACTGATAATTTTGCTTTTCTCATTGGGAAAATTTGAACTTGAATGAATTAACTAATAGTGAAGAGAACAAAGGTAGGAGTTCAACAAAGATAACCCAGCAAAGATAAACTCTTCTAGAACTTGGCCACATAGCCTGAAAACCCCACAAAAACCTATAACCCAGCAAGTTAGTCTGCCTAAATGTTGGAGGAGTTACATTCTTGGGGCTGGAAGCTGAAGCATCCTTTGTTTATTTCCACTGTGGAAACAACAAATAAGCTACCTTATTACAGAGTGGCACAAGTTAAAATTCTTCCTTCTGTTTAAATTTTCATACCTGTATTTTCTGAAAACTGCAATGGTCATACTTGTCACAAGGGAAGAATTTCCCAAATGCAGATGATGAGAAGAAGAAATTAGAAAACACTGGGTTTTGACTGAAACTTGAATGCGAACTTGGGCTGGTGTTCCTGGACTTTATGAAACTGGGATACTGTGGAGATTAACAACTTTCATGATTCATTCTGTGTGAAGGAGTTTATTCACATAAAAGGCCGCCTATCAGAAAAATAACTCAATCCAGTATAATCATTAAGGGACTGGTCATTTTCTACTTACCTTTGACCAGATGTGATTGCTGATAAAGTAAGAATCAAGAACTCATTTTATCTATGAAGTTTTAGAATTTATTGTGGTGTGAATTTGAAGACAATTTTTAGTATTTTGATTATTTTAGTATTTTAATATTAAGATACATTTTTTAAATTTTAAAAATATTTCTAAAGGCATAAGTATCAAGGTGTATAGTATAGGAGGATAAAACAATTTGTTTTATATACCATCTGTACCTTAGCATGATCTCTATTTGGGCCTAGTTTAGAAAAGCCTCAGCTGAAAGTACACTACAGTACTCAGTTTTGTCCAGAAATCAATATTAGACTGTTATGGTTTAGTAAAGGATGAAAAGGAATCTGAAGTAAGTGAGCAGTGGCTGGATCAAAAGATCATAGATCTACCTCCGGCTTATAGTTTTGGCTCTTTAAAGAGTGTTTGTGTAACAGTTGAGGTCAAGGATGATGGAACTTAGGCAGAAAACTCTTCTCTGTACTCCTCCAATGAAAGTGCTATAAATTGGTCCATCAACTCAGGTTTGGCTGAGTCAAATCTTTCATCATCTAAACAAAGACAGTTCTCTTCATATAAAGAAACAGTAAATACACTTAAAGAAAAGATGAGCAAACCTGACTCAACAGCAACAAATTATAAACCCCCTCATGTTGGTCTTTTATGAGATCAGTGTTTTTTAGCTGAGCAAACTATTATAGAAATATTAGTTGAATTGGTAATGCTTAAGATTTCAGCTGTACACCCCCCCCCCCCCCCGGGCCAGTTTTTTTAATCCAAGAAAAGGAGGTCACTGTTGGACTGGAAGATTATGAAGATGCTGATAAACCAGAAGCAGTCAAATCACCCATAAGCTCTGCAATAAAGCAATTAAATGTTATTATGGAGTATTGGAACTTGAATTCTGAAACCTATCCTAAAGCTAGTAAAAATGGACAAGGTTCTAGTAATAATAAAGCAGCCTCTGTTCTTAGTCTTACTCATTGTCATCCAAAATTCCAGACAGTAGATGAGTATCTAGATTAGTATTCACATACTGTTTCTCTCTCTGAACAATATACAACTATATTCTACCAAATGTTGCATTACAAAGCCCCAATAGGTCATCTGTAAATTAGGATTTGGATAATTCAAGCAGGCTCCCTACCTTTTCCATACAGTAAGACAGACTAGGGAAAATTTCAGAGGGCAGTGGGAAAACATCCCAAATATCCCCCCACAAAAAAGGGTGAATTGAAGATCTGTTCCTAATTATTGCCAGCACATGGAAATGTCTTTAAACAAATGGCCAATGGGTATACATAACTGGCTAGTGAAGAAATTAGGTAGAGCAACGATATCTGCAAAAGAATATTTATCAGAAATTCATTCTGCTATGGGGGCTGCTCTGAATTTAAGCAATGGTGTCTTCTACAAGTGTCTATCTCAGGGTGGACAAAGAGATAGCAAAGAAGTGACATTTCAAGACCCTGATGTGTGGTGTAAATTTTGTCTCTATTGCATATGTTCACTAACAGAGACCTGATGTTTGAAGAGAAGCAGCCACAAAATAAGTGCTGTCATTGGTATCCTAATCCTCCACCACTTGCATTACAGAGAATGAGAAAAAAGCAATTTAGAAATGGTAACTGGAGTGGAAGAAGATAAAAGAATCACAATTATAAAATTGCTCTCTTTATTACATGACCAAATAATGTCCAGTTAGTATCTTATAGACAAGAAAACAAGAACAAATACATTGGCTGTCAAATGAAAAATGATATATTTGGCCAGGTCAAAACAGTAAGTTATATCTAGAGTAACTAAGGCAGGATACAGACCACCCAAAAAGGGTGGTCTGTCCACACCTTGTTTTGCTGCGTGAGGGAGTCACAGCTGACAAACTGCGCGGCTCCCTCGTGCCGCAAAAAGAACCCGCAAAAAGCGGGTTCTTTCTGCAGTGCCATAAGGACGTCGCAGTGCGCCAATGGTGCACTCGTGACATCCTTATGGGGTGTGACGTGTGGACACTAAACATCCATAGTGTCAAAATGGCAGTGCCTGTGTATATAGGGTGCTGCCATTTTGATGCCCTTGTCACGTGCTAGGGGTGTGGCACATATGGGCGAGGCACGTATGGGCGAGGCGCGTACGGGCGAGGCGCGTACGGGCGGTGCGCCCTTGGCCAACCCCTAGCACGTGACGGGCGCTCCAAAGGCCCATCTAGATCGGGCCTAAGTCCTTTTCTAGAAACTTAAAAAGTAAAATAGGCCTAACGTCAAGAGTACAGTAGAAATAATTATTTTTGTCAGAGAACTAATTTTGAGCCTTTCAAATCATTAACTAAAAATTGCAATTGATTACACACAAAACATAGACGATTTGATATACAGTCAGCCCTTCGCATTGCCAGAGGATATGTTCCAGGCCCCCCTCACGGATAAGAAAAAACATAGGACCTCAAGTCCCATTATCTCCAATGGTGTCACACCATGCGCATGACTGCTTGCATGGCCACACACATGCATCCCTGTTGAGAATGATGGGGCTTGCTGTCCATGGATGCTCAGATCCACGGATGGTGAGAGCCCACTCTAATGTCCTGGAACCTGCCAGGCTGGGAAAATAAAGTGGCAGATATGGAATGTATCGGGACTCTTCAAAATATGTTATGATTTGCCTGGAAGAGACCTGAGCACACAAACTTAATCCTCCTTACCTCCAGGGCTATAACATACTCAGCCAGTTGTAAGGAAATCTAAGAAGGGTCAAGGAAGTGGTGGTCTTTTATTTCAATAAATTTGACTGGAAAGTCTCAGATGGTGGATTTTGGTATGCTAAAAGGATATGCTTTTACATCATGTGTTCTATCAATAGTCTGATGCCTTATCTCTGTCCTTTGGAAATTTGAAAATGGAAAAGATTACTATTTGGTGCTTTCATAAACAGATGGGTTAAATTGCTGTATTAGTTAACTGGCTTTCCCACTCTCCCCTTCTGTATGAAATCTTCTATAAAAGAATGGTGTGGGACAAAAGTAGTTTTTTCTATCTTTTTGCTGCCTACTTGTATTATGTGTGACAGGTTCTAATCATTTAAGCTGTACACAGTAATTCCTCAAAAGTGGAGTATGATTTGATCTTTTGGTTTGAAATAATATTTTTTCGCATTTAGAGAATAATGTTAAACAGTTAATCCTTAAACTGTGTTGTAAAATTGCTAGATATTGCAATGGCAATTTGTAATAGCTTATGGTGACAAAGATTTTTTTTTGGAGGGGGGGGAATCATCACATATATAGTACATCATCCATAACGTGTTTTGGAGAGTTATTTCCAACTAGAATTTTGTGAACATAAATTGACTTTTACTAATTTGCAAAAAGCAAAATAAATATTATTGGAGCATGTGATATCTTCTCTGTATCTGTGTTGTTTTTATCTGCTTATGCATACCATTTACCTACACATTGCTTGCATATAACTGATTGTAAATGCAGAATTAATAGGATCCTTAGGAACTAAGTTCTGTTTCCAAATGAATGACTTTAAATATTTGCTCAATTTTTTTTGAAAATGAGAAATCTGCATTCAGTAGATGGAAGTAGTTAAAGATCTCACAATCTTATGACTAAGTGTTGGCACTACTAGTGTGGTAGGCTGGACCATTGTTTTTAAGGTGCAACTGGGCCACTATAGTCAGATATGTTCCTTTATGTATAGTGAAATCAGAAGTAGGTCTTATTTCTTCACCAGTTTCCTCTTTGTACTTACCAGATAATGTCCCTATCTTATTGTACAATAAAGATTCAAATAACCTCTATATACTTTTTGTCAAGCATTCATCAATATATCCATTGTTACTGGCGAGAGAGAAGTAAATGCCTGAAGCTAGTCCTAATTTCACTACAAATAGGGTAGCAAAGTAGCTCCAGAACAAGCCTTAAATAAATAATAGCATTTCAGTAAATCACTTTTACTATAAAGTTGAATTATAGTCAGCCCTGTTTTGAAGGGACCCAGTGTGATATATTGGATTGAGTGCTGGACTAGGTCTCTGGGAGACCAGGGTTCAGTCCCCATTCAGCTATAGAAACCCATTGGGTAGCAAGTCACACTCTCGGCTTAAGAGAAAGGCAATGACAGATCTTCTCTGACTAAATCTCACCAAGAAAACCCTAAGAGGGGGTCACCATAAGACAGAGTTGACTGGAAGACATGTAAGAACAAAATAACAAATTGACTTGAAAGGCTGAAGAACATCCTTTCTTACTTCATCAGAATCTGGTTTTGTTTATTTCATTCCTATCTGCTTTTTCTGCATAAAATATCTTCAGCACAGCATGTACACAGGAGCATCAACAACACTTAAAATCTTTTAAAGAGTAGGACTAGTAAAATAGTGATATAACTGAACTAGAGCAAATCAATTAAAACAGCAGAAAAGATTGTATGCAAAATGCCTATCTGAATAAATCGTTTCTATGTCTAATTTAAAAAGCTGTAAATAAGAGATCCTATCAGATGTCTCACAACTGTGATGTCACTACCAAGAAGACCCAGTCCTTAAGTCCCCCCAGCCAGAGAACAGGGGCCTAAAATTGTTCTTGAGGTTTGGACAGGCTCATGGGTAAAAGCAGTCCTTGAGGTAACTGGGCCTCATGCTGGTAAAAGCCTTAAGGGTCAATAGTAGGAGTTGAACTTAAATCTGGAAATGAATGAATAACCAGTGGTAGATGTGCTCCAATTACACCAGCCAATGTTCTGACGACTAGGTTTTGTACTGAATTGCAGCCATATATATTGATGTCTGCAGTAATCAAGTCATAATCTGATTTGATGGCATGAAGAAGTGAGGCTCCTGGTGAAAGATGCTTGTAGCTATCCAATAATGTTGGGATAATCAGGAAAATGCAAATTTTCCTTTTAAGGGAAGTGCTGTCCGATCTAGGGCAGGTGGTGCAACCTATCACCCCTAACTGACAGAATCCCTAACTAACAGTCTTTTTTGTGTGAAATAAGTTCCTTTAAGCTTATCCATGGCAAGACTGAACTGAGATATTGATTCAGGATTTTCAGTGCTTCCCTAGGATCTGAAGATAGAAATGTGAAGTGATGATACCTTGTCACAAGCCTCTTCTGTCCTACAGTCAGCCCTTGTGAACATTGGTTATAGATTGTGGGAGCTATAGTTCAAAATAACTGGAAGACACTAGGTTATTTAACCTTGAGTTATTTAACTCTGCATTATTTCTATGGTGGTTTTGTTTTTTATGCTGCAGTGCAAGGTGATCAGTTTTCCTGTTTAGGGCCTAATCCTGCATATCTCTATGCAAAATTTATTTTGGCATTAGCTTTAGTTTTGAATAATGGTATCCATAAGTGGGATCTTTGACTTTTAAGAACAAATAATCTTTGCAATAAGTGTGCTTTTAATTTTTCAGTAACATAGTATTGTAGTAAAAAGTAAAGTGAGATTCCAGTGAAACTATAATCAACTTTTTTTTTTTACTAAAAATGGGAGAAAACTAAACAGCTGTGATTTTGAATTTTCTTCTCGGTCTGAAGAAAATGTTTAGCATAGACACCAAGCAGAAAAGCTGCTATGACTACCTTGTCTGTAGAAAAAAAATAAAAAAAAGTGTACTGGTGATAGTGAAAGTTGATGTCCATTGTTGAAAGAATTGCAGAATAGTTCTGCAGCAAACATGTAAGTCAAACTACTGGTTGGTTATGCAGCTTTATGGAAATGCTTGTCTGCTAACATTGGCTTACAGTTAATGTTATCAGTTCACATTGGTTTTGTCATATCCAACATCTTGAATTATCTCCTTCAGAGGGGTGCATTCTGCTGACTTGGAACTGTGCTAGATCGTGTTTGTGGCCTTGTCTTTCATCATATCTTCATTGATACAAAAAAATGATCGTCTCACAACAAAAGCTTTTGTTTTTTCCTGTCTTGCTTTATTTTTTGAGAAATCAAATGTTATATGGACATTTAGAATCTACCAACACCTGTTTACTTATTAATAGTATATACTGTCTTTTATATTAATAGATTTTTTTTATTGGGGTGGGGCAGAGGTTATGAAAACAGCTCAGCAGAATTTAAGGGTGAAACTGAGATTTTTAATGCAAGCCTCTTGCCACACATTCAAGAATTTGCTGAGCCGTTCCCCCCTCCCCCTTTTAAAGCTTAATCCTATAAATTCTTTGTCTTGTAGGAAGATGACGATTCAGAGACTGAAAAACCTGAGGCAGATGACCTAAAGGTATTTGGAAGAGTGTTATGGTGGTATGGGAATACACTGTACAATTTAATAGTATGATTTAGCCTATCATTTGCATCTTCTGTTATTGGCAAGCCATTTTTTAACTTTTTGGGGTGGTGCATGGGATTTCTGAAAACAAGTGGTCTCAAACATTAAGTACTAAAAGAGGCAATTAAGTCAATTCATCAGAGTATGAAATAATTTGTTCATGTTTCTAATGCTCTGCTCTAATAAATATATTGTTCTTTTTTGTATCTGTAGTATCTGTGGTGTAGTTCAAGGAGTTACCAGGTCTCCTATTGGACTGTGTAACCATATTTTGAGAGATGACATGTGTACTTATCTAAATTTCTACAGTGCTTGACACTAGGTTGGATTTGTATTTAATAAAGAATGAACACATAATGAGATAAATGTAGCACATGAGCCATGATGCTGAAGGCATCTTTAGTTCAGGGGAAATGTTGTGTTCAGTGCCAGTTTTATAATTATACTTGCCATTTTCTTAACTGTGCAGTTGACAAGGAAAAGAAAATCCTAATATTCAGTTGTTTAATACCGGTGGGGACCAGAAGCATTTCAAAGTTGGAATTTTTTCAGATTTTGTGTTTGGTTGAGCTGTTTTGTCTGCAGACTATTATGGAGTTTTGGTAATCAGTATCCTGATTACCATGATCAAGGGTGGTGAGCAACTATGAAAGGGAAAGTGACTGCAGTGCCCCCAGAAGACCTTGGAGTGCCCCCCCACCCGCCACCAATCTTCCTACCAAAAATAAAAATTACTATTCTTCTCAAATGCTAAGGATAAGGGAAGCATTTCCCTTCCTTGTTTTTGGCCCCCTGGGCCATTTTATGTCCAGGAGAAGTGTTTTATTAACAACAGGAAGTGAGTGGAAGTCACTTTCTGTTGTCTTCCTATTTTATAAAAAATGGTGTTTCTTCAATTCAAAATGGCCCAGGGTGGTCCCACTATATGGTGGGAATGTTCCCCACACTCCTTAGAGCAGAACTCAACAATTTGCCAAAATTAAAATAGGCTAAACTTCTTCAGACCACAGGTTCAGGTTTTAATTAAATATTAATTATGTCATCTTCCTCCTCTTCCTGGCCCTCTTCTCAGGAGAAGGCCAAGCAGCAGAGGAGCCCTGCCTGCCCTTCTCTTCCTCCACCTGGCCTTCCTCCTCTGCTGTCCAACCTTCGTAGGAGAAAACCAGGCAAAAGAGGAGCCTTGCAGGGTGAGCATTTGCTCATCTTCCTCCACCATTAGTCCGTCTCCTTGGGAGAAAGCCAAGTAGCAAAGGAGCTTTGCAGAGTGCATGTTTTCTGTCCTCTGCCACCTGGCCTTCTCCTCAGGACAAAGCAAGGCATTGGAGGAGCCTTGCAAGGCAAGCGTTCACCCTTCCTCGTCCTCCTCCAACTCCTCATGGTCCTCTCCTCAGGAGGAGGCAGAATGGCAAAGGAGCCCCCGACTTATATGTTGTGCAGGCCTGCCCTAGAGGGAATTTTCGGGCAAAAAATTGCTTTGAAATATTTGGGGATGGAATAGTTAATTCCCTGGAGGGGGACATTTTGCCCACTCCATCTAGAACATGAAAAAACTGGAAGATGTTATCAAGGGAATATCCATGCTAGTCTGTTTCAGCAAAAAAAAAAAAAAAAAAAGAACGGTTGGAAGAAAGAACATAGTGGTGCCTTTGAGATTAACTGATTTATTTTAGCACGAGCACTCATGAATTTCAGGCCATTTCTTCAGTTGTGGAAATGGAGTACAATATTAATGCCACAGGTATTTCAGCTTATAATGGGGTACAAATTGATATGGATTTGTGATACTGGCTGTACATGTATGAGCGCATACCAATCTGTCAACCAGCTGGTATGTTTAATAATAATAATAATAATAATAATAATAATAATAATAATAATAATAATAAATTTATTTGTATCCCGCCCCTCTGAGAACAGTCGGGGCGGTTAACAAAGTTAAAAATACAAAACATATAAAATCCCTGGTACCCTCCCCTCCTTAAAAAAGTATTAAATCCAATGCAATATTTAAAAAACAGAATAAAAAACAACAACAAACAAACAAACATACAAGTTAAAAACTGACCAGAAGGTCAACAACATCATACCAACAAACAATTAGTGGGAGCAGCAGTATCTTTCCCAGACGTTTTTCTAAGGCCGGATTCTCTATTCTGGGAAGGCCTGCCAGAAGAGATCCATCTTAACAGCCTTTTTAAAGCTGTCTAAGGATGTAAGTAGACGGATCTCATCCGGCAAGCCGTTCCAGAGTCTGGGGGCGATGATGGAAAATGCCCTCTGGGAGGTATTCGAAAGCCTCGATTTTTGTGGCTGAAGTAGGCCTCTCCCAGAGGAGCGGAGTGCGTGGGGAGGATTGTAGGGGAGAAGGCGGTCCCGGAGATAGCTTGGACCCAAGCCATTTAGGGCTTTAAAGGTGATAACCAACACCTTGTACTGTGAGGTGTGGTGGCAAGACATCCTCCTTCTGTGGAAAATTAGTTCTCTTGAATTAAAAAAACTTTTCTGAGGAGAATCCCAGCTGTTTGACAGATATGTATCATCTGACAGAACTCATCAAAGGTATATGGCCAGTATCAAATTTTACATCATTCTGTATCCTATTACATTCTGATCACCCCCACCTATTTAACTGTTTAATTAGCAGTGGCATTAATATTGTACTCCATTGACATATATGAAGAATCATAGAATCGAAATCCAAGAAAACCCATGCCAAAATAAATTAGTCTGAATGGTGCTGCCAGCTTTCTCTCTTCCCACCTCTTTTATGCTGAAGCATGTTAGATAGGACTAATCATGCCCCGGGACCTTACTAGCATTTATCTGTTCTGACTTGAATTTATATTCCTCACTGTATGTTAAACTTTTTTAAGATGAATTTGAGCCTGTATTCAAATAGGCCTTGCTTTCACAATCCATAACAATGTATAGAGCCTTATAGAGCCCAGAACAATGGTTTCAAGTACAGGAAAAAATATTCCACCTCAACATTAGGAGGAACTTCCTGACAGTAAGGGCTGTTTGACAGTGGAACACACTCCCTTGGAGTGTAGTGGAGTTTCCTTCCTTGGAGGTCTTTAAGCAGAGGCTGGATGGCCATCTGTCGGGTATGCTTTGATTGAGAGTTCCTACAGGGGGATGGACTGGATGGCCCTTGTGGTCTTCCAACTCTATGATTTTAAGATTTCACACATGTGGAATATGAGCTTGGCTTTTGTCATGTACACATCTTATGGCTGTACACATTCTACACTCAAGGCACATGTACTTCAACCCTAAGAAGGCAGGAAAGTTTGCTTTATGGCTGCCACTATCCCTACTAATCACACCTGCCCATCTGCTTTTGTCAGCAAATTAAGTGTTTTATTATGGTATTAAAATTGACCTTTCATTTAATTTATATGATCTATCCCTGGGATCAGTGCAGTTTACTATAAAGTTTCTAAATCTTAGGTCCAAAACACACTGCAGAAATAACCCTGTTTGAAACCACTTCAACTGCTCTGGTTCAATGCTAGGGAATTTTTGGAATTGTAGCTTTAGCCTTCTCTGTCAGAGAACTATGGTGCCATGGTAAACTACAGTTGGCAGAATTCCCTAGCACTGAGCCAGGGCATTTAAACAGGTCTTGACTTGGATTATTTCTGCATTGTGTTTTGCACCCAAGTCAAGTTAGGGGCTCATAAATATAGACATTGAAATGAGTATACTAGACTAAACAATATTAAAACATAGTAAATATAAAGGCAAATTACACCATCAAGAATAGGGATTATGCCAGCATAACTATTTTTCTGGCATCGCACAAAGAGATTTCCAGTGCCTCCTTACACAGCAGTTTTACTGGGCAGCACTCAGGTGGAGCTCCACTCTTAGCCCCCTTGCAGAGCTAGGTTCCCATCACCTTGATGTCCCAGAATTCATTGTACGGTAAGTAAACTGCTGGGCTTCACAGCCCCTTGGCTTGAGATAGGAGCTCAGCCAAAATCTATATTTTAAGAAACACATCAAAGCACCCTTATCACATCATAAATAACTAGTGCCAAGAGCCATGTAGGCAGTCACCTCCTTAAAGTACTTGTGAATGAAATACTGCAGAGCGTGCCCATGTCTCTGGAGCCATCCCCCAATGTAGATGGATAGTTGCTAGTGCTACCCAGTTCTAGAATGCTTCTCCAGCTGTCGCACCACCTTGAAATGGCCTGAAGATATGCAAGCAGCTTATTTTCCACCTCATACGTCAAGCTATTTTACTGTAGACCCTTAGCAGCCATTTCCTTTCCAAAATGTGTCTCGAGCACCAAGATATCAAGAAAAGGAGCTTTGATAATCCTTTCTTAAAACATGTGTGTGATTCCAATGCTACACCTGTGAATGCCTTAAAAGCTGGGATTTGAAAGTTAAGCAGTGGCTTTGTACCTTCTTTGTCCATGCAGTGGCAGTATTTCTTTACTACTTTTTTCTAGTCTGTTCATCTCTCTCTGAACCCAACTGACATGTCTAAAGCCATTTGACATGCGTTATGAGAAATCTTGAGATAAAGACACTGATAAGGTGAGAGGATTATCATGTGGATAGTTTAAATGTCCAAATGTAATAGACGTCAGTACAGTAATTACACTTCGGAAAGTATAGATTTATTATTCTCAGGCTGTATACTGTAAACATAATCTATGAATATAAAGAGATGGCTCCCTCTTCCATTTATAATTGTTGTACTGTATAGTTCATGTGACTATTAGAAGAGGCAAGAAGTACGCATTAAAGCAGAAGCAATGTTAGTTCATTTCAAAAATCCTTGGGAAATGTTTTTATTAGGACAAACTAAATACATACACATTTGTGGTCAAGGCTTTGAAGTCTCCCAGACGTCTTCATCTCTTAGACGTTACAAGAAACCATAGAAGAAAATGATAGAAAACATTCTGGATTTTGATAGGCTTCATATCTTCTGGACATGTTTAAAATTGGGAAGGATTGCATCTATAGCATATCAGTGGGACCAGTAGCCATCTAAGGTGAATTGTGTTGTTGCCTTAATCTTCTGCATGCACTGCATTAACATGCTTTGCTTTGTGTTGATCAAATAATATCAGTGAACCAACAGCATACTAGTGCAGCATTTGCTATACTGACTTTAAGCTATGGAATGTTTGTATGGAGCTACCAAACTGAGTCAATTGTTTATGTAGCATATTGTTCTCTTTCTTGACTGGTAGTGACTCTTCTGAGCCTTAGAAATCTTTTTTATTACCTGCTACTTGCATGTTTGATTCCTGAAAGCTCAATAAAAATAAATGAACTGGAGTACTTGTGCATGCAAAGCATGTGTTCTAATATATATTCCACTTACATAACACTAAATACTGGAAGCAATGTAGGGTCACTTGCGGCATTTTCCTTTTACTTGAGTTTACAAAGGTCTTGAAGAAATGCATGCAAACAATGTTTGACTCTAAAGTGAACCCATAATGGGATTTTCTTGGCAAGATTGGTTCAAAGTTTTCCTCTGATGCTAAGGTGTGACTTGCTCAAGGTTACTCTGTGGGTTTCCAAGGCCAAGCGAGATTTGAACCCTGGTCTCCAGAGTTGTAGCCCAACACTGAGCCACTGCACCAAACTGGCTTAGAGAGCCATTATTATCAATACCATGTAGTACACTCAACATCACATTTTTTAAAAAAAAAAATCACCATTCATCCAATTATATTTAAATTCCAGGTAGAAGTTAAGAATACTTGTTTGATTCTGGGGTTTGTTTGTTTTTTAGTGTTTTCAGTAGCAGACTACTACATGCTATGTTAAACTGTTACATGTTCATTGACGGCAGCTGTTATTCTGAAGTCCAGGTAGTAACTTATGTTGCTCTTGTTGATCTTACTGTAAATAATAGAGGTCAACACTTTCCAGGTGGCTGCTTTTTTCTGGCTTTCCAGTCATACTGCATAGTAGAACAGCCTGTCCTTGTGTGCTTTTCAAGTCCAGACACTAATAATGTCAAAGGTTGATTTCCTCTTTAGCCCCAGGGCAAGGCTAGTTGAGGGTGGGCATCATTTTTTAGAAAAACATAATCCCTGAATGCTGATGGAAGACAGACATCACAAATACTTAGAAGATATTACTATCATATAATATAAAAATAA
>NC_056523.1:138390578-138414555 GCF_019175285.1 Sceloporus undulatus | reverse complement strand
GAAATGTCAGGAATAAACTCTTTTAGAACATAGACACATAGTCCGAAAAACCCACAAAATACTAAATTTTCATTGTTTGGTAAACATGTAAATTCTTTCAGCTGACCTTTGAAAGGGGCTGATGGTTGTTTTAAGGCAATTATCCATTCTTTCCTCCATTCTTATTTATTTCATCTAACTTCATGCTGCTGCTGCTGCTGCTGCTATTGACTTCTGCCTTCCTTTTTCTGTTTGTTAGCTGCTCTGATTTGCTTGCAAGAAAGATATTAAGGAATTCTTAAAATAAAATTGTATATAAATTCTATTCAGAGTTAAAATCCCAATTCATCCTTTATCCTAAAAGACCTAAAATGCATTTAATTCATCATGAGATTAGATTGATAATCCAGTGATAAAACTGTTCAGACTGATTTGACTAAGTTGCCATTGCATGACTTCTGTCCTCAAAATAATGAGAGCAGCCTCTTTAATAGTCACTTTATTAGCAGATTGCACATAGGTTTTAAAGTAACAGAGCCCCGTTTCCCATGTAAGCTGTTTAGAGGATCTGTTTTCTAGTTCCACTTTTGTCTATGAGCTCATATTGTCAGAAAATACAGTGACTTCTGCAGGGATAGAGCTAAGGCACATGTCAATAAAACACAATTGTAAAGGTTGATATTCCAAATGTATATAAATAGAATACCATCATCTCCACAACCTCTGGACAGTTCTGCTACAATGAGGAGTGGTTGATCAGGATAATGTTAGAACACCCTGAATCAATATGGCTTTGAGTATTCAGTTTACAGTTAACATATTCTGACTAAATTAACTCTTCCAAATGCACAGTTATGTCAGAATACACATCAATAACAATTCATACAATGATGCTCTCTGCCCATCATAGTATGGCACATCAAGTACAGGGAAAAAAGTGCCTTTCTCTTCCCTGAAATCAAAGCAGCTCCAAGTCGTGTCCTGAATGCAGATGTTACTTTGCAGCCAGCTTCATTCTTCCATACTAGAACTGCTTGGTAAAGAAAACAGCTGTCACTGCACAACCTCAAAATAAAATCTGTAAACCAAGGCTCCTAGAAAGGAATGGGGGTAGAGTACCAACACTAATTCCTGTAATGCCTACTTATTCTCAGCAATCTTACCATCAACTGCTGCCAATGTTTACAGGGACAGGTGTTCTCATCCATACCCATGACTGCATAGTAGAATTGCCCATGCCTCGATTACCCATGCTACTGGAAGGGAGGCTCTTTAGCATCAGTGAATAACACTACACTATGGCTAATACAAAGGACCACTTGCCATGTTGTTTTAAGGTGCATTTAAAAATATTTTATGTACATACCTATCGACAACTCTGTACATGCAGCATACACATTTTATGCATGTACAACAGGCAAGGGTCTAGTGAGAGGCTCCTACTCTCTACTATATGTTAAATGTGCTTGTCATCACAAAATTTGTGAAGAAGCCATTCAGGATCTCAGTTAAATCAGATGTCAGTAATAACCTACCTCTAAGGGTTCAGATGGTTTAGAATCAGTCTATACACACAAGTAAAAATATAAGATAAAGTAGTAATGCAATCTTATTGCGGAACAGTATGTAGCATTACAATAGCAATTTTCCATAATGATACATTTGACTCTATCTGTAATTGCTAATGTTTATGCAAATACATCAGATGAACATGTTGTTGCCTTTTTAAAAATCTTGCCATAATTTGGACACAATTCTATGCACTTTTGATGCACAGAAACAGAATACATACTCATAACCAAAAATTCAATGGGTGTGGGTGTTTTAACCCATGGCCTCTGTTTATTCCTGAGGTTTTACTAACAGGCAGAACTGCTCCTATCCATGAAGCTCTACATATTAAATTATAGTGGCATGTAACAAATAAAAGGATCTGCACATTCCTGCTCCTATTACTGAAGACATACCATCAATCCTGGAGAACATAAGAACAAAAGATTTTATAACATTCTCTTATTTGAAATAAACTTGTGGGGCCTGACTATGTTGATGAATACTGGGGAGTGGGGCGGTAAATATGCATTGAAATCTTAAATGGGAGTGACTAGAGTGGCAATCAGTGGCAACAAAGCAGCAAAAAGTATTAGAACTGACTGCAAACAAGCCTCTCCTTACAGATTGTTGCATTATGTCTGATCACTCTCACCCTAACCAGCTTCATTCCTTAATTTTTTTAAAATTACCTGCATTTTGTTATCTATGTTTCCATGCAATCTTTACTTTGGTTGTTAACTTCAATCAACACTCTACTGCCAACTCATAAAGAGATATTTCTGTCAGTGTGCTGTCCCTGAGAGAAGTTCTCATTCTTGTAGCATTTTTGTGGGTCAAACTTTTTATTCTAATGCAAGAGAACACTTTTCAAAATAAACATCCCAACATTTTAAGAAAAATCAAAATCAAATTGGCCAAAGCAACTCTTCTAGATTTACTTTCAATGCCAATCTTCATAGTAGTTTTCTCCAAAGTAAAAGTATTCTATAACAAGTCACTTCTACAGCCCAGAAACCCCTGAGTGGTGCAGTTGCATTTCTTCTGTTTAAGGCTGCTGCTAGCAGAATTCATACTAAAAGACTGGGGGTAGGAGAATCTTGGATAGCAGCAGGATTCCTAACAAAATACTTCATTCCAGCCCCTTTATATCTGCTAAAAGCAGCAAAGTGTAAAGTAGATAGGTGAACCAATAACTATGGAACCTAAGTTTGAGAGCTTGTCTCAGACAGAGAAAGTCAGATGTCATCACTGAAGGTCTTTCCCCCAGAGATATTCTCTGCTAACTACGCTCCCCCCCCCCCCCCCCCCCCCAGTAGCAGCCCAAAGCATAGACACAAAGAATCCACCAGTGGGGAGGGCATAGGTCCAGTAGCCACAGGAAGTAGAAAGAACTGCTACATTTCCTACGTCATGTTTCCAAGCTCAGGAGGTCCTGCCAGTCGTCCTCATTTTCACACTTGCTCCGGTTTTTGAAAAACAGCTTGATCAGCCTCTGTGCTTCTTCTTTCACTGGAAAAATAAGGAGTAATAAACAAGACAATGCTAAGCAAGTGCTCACTCACGTCACTGCTGGCTGTAGTTTTGTTTACAAGACTACATGGAAAAGAATCTGCATTAGCCTCCCTTCTCTGCCCATGCCACATAAATTGTTACCAGTTTGAAGCTGAAACTCTTCCAGTGACAAATGCTGATTACAGAATGTAGGAGTTCTAAAAAACTGGGGAATACACTGTCTATGAGGCAATATAAAGGGGAATGCATTGTCTATGAGGCAATATAAAGAATGAGAAAGGACTGAGAGCTCCATGTTGGAGTAAGTGCTTTGCAAGCAGGAACCTAGGTTCAACCACAGCATTTCTAAAATGGCTGAAAAAAATCCTCATCTGAAATTCCAGAGTGCCACTGCCACTTGGGTAATACTGACTCAGATGACCAATTTGATGTGGTGTGAGGCAATTTCTTGCACAATCAATTTTGGCCCACCTAAGGGGCAATAGTCAAAATTTAAGATGGCTTCTTGAGAATTACACTTTATGAAAAACTCTGCATAAACACCATGCAGTTACCACAACTTACAGACATGATTTACACCACTTCAAAAAATTTCTTCAAGTGCTAAAAATCAGCACATTTTGGGGCTACACAGAGCCCACGCCACGTTGCACAAGAGAGGCCATTCCTTCTCACCCATCTAAGAACTCACCCATTCTGCGCAAAGGATTCTTGTCTGCAGCCAAAAGGTGAGAGATGTGCCGGGCAAACCCCTTAAACAGATCCTGTCAATTAGGACGAAAAAAACATAGGTATAGTGAAGGTCTAACATGCAATTTTATTTTTATGCAACATGCAGTTCTATATGCTAACCAAGGTATCTGGATACTGGAACAACATTATACATATCATATGATTACACATGTAGAAATCACCATGCAAGGTGCTACACAAACAGAAAGTGCACCTTAACCACTTAAGAAAACATGAAAGATCAAACTCATATGAATTGCTGGTAGCCCAAATGAATGGAGACTTGAGCTTTACTAAAACTGGAAATGGACAAAAATAAATGTTCTGGTCTCTCAACAGTATATTGCTCTGATACTGCACATATACTTCTGTAAGCCAAGTCAAAGAGTTCTTTGTGAAAAACTATACAGTCCTCTTATCATTATGCCAGATGAGTGACTTGGGGACCCAATAATTTATTATTATTATTATATTATTATTTATTATTATTATTTTAACCTTATTTATGAAGCGCTGTAAATTTACACAGCGTTGTAATGCAATCTTTTAGTTAGACGGTTCCTGCCCTGCTTACAATCTAAAAAGCATGACACAGAAGGAGAAGGGGAGTGTGGAGGAAAAGGGAAGAGTCCAGAGTTCCTCTCTACCCAAGGCCTGGACCAAGGCAGATGGACTGGAGGAGGGCTTGCTTCATAATGGATGGTTAATCATTTTCCAGGGAAATACATTCTCAAGTAGGATAATGCTATACAGTACTAGCAAACAGGAAATGGTTTGATAAACAGCACCAAAGAACACAAATGTAAGCACAATTATGCATGCCTGAGAGGCTTCTCTGAACAGGATGGTTTTCAACTCCGTTTTGAAGTGGTTAAGAAGTATGGCTCTTGCTTGGGGAAGAGGTTCCAGGAGTGAGGCAGCAAGTGAAAAGGGGCGAACCCGGTGGGCAGAGGAAATTGGCTGAGACAGTAGACCTTGACTACCAGAACGGAGGCCCTGGTGGGAAGGTGAGGAGAAGAAGGTCTGATAATAAGGAGGGGCCAGTCCATGGAGAGCTTTAAATGTCGACAGCAGGAGCTTATACTGAATGCGGAAGGAGGGGGAGCCAGTGAAGGGATGCCAACAGAGAGATGTGGTCCGAGCGGTGGTGGAAGTGATACTGCGTGCAGCTGAATGCTGGACAGAGATTAAAGACGGAGGTGAGAAAGAGGAACCCAGCCAAAGGACGTACAGTAATCAAGTTGTGAGATCATAGGGCAGATAGATCTGGCAGTAGAGGCGGAGAGAAAATGGTCGGATTTTTGGCAATAGTACAAAAGAATCTACAAGCCTTGGGTGGTCTGGATCTGAGGATACACGACAGGAAAAGTCAAAGAAAACCAAGACTGCGGGCTTGCTGGACTGTTTAGAAATGTTGTCCACAGAGACAGAAAAGGAGATTAGGGTGGGCTTAGGAGAAAACAAGAAGCTCTGTCTTGGACATGTTGAGCTTCAAATCCAATGCGCATCCACTGCGAGAAGCTGTGAGCAAGACGAAACTTGCTGTTCAAGGCTTGAAAAGGTCAGAGGCAGAAAGGTACAACTGGGTGTCATCGGCGTACAGATGTAGGAAAAGCCAGAGAGCTAATGAGTTTTCCTAAGGACAGTGTTGTAGAGAGAAAACAAGGGGACCCAGAACAGAGCCCTGGGGAACTCCACAGATAAGGAGAGGAGAGAAGTCTGTGCCCCTGACTACGAAAAAACTGCAACAAGTAAGACTAAACCAGCGAGAACAGAGTCTGAGAACCCAAGGTCAGAAAGTATATCAACTAGAAGACAGTGATCAACGTGTCAAAGGCTGCAGAAAATCAAGAAGGATGAGTAAGGTAAAGGCCATTAGCCTTGGCCTGTAAAAAGGTCATCGAATCTTAGTGAGAGCTGTCTCAGTAGAAGCCTTGGGCGGAAACCAGACTGAAAGATCGAGATGGAGTTGGTTCAAGAAATCAAGACAGCGCGAATAAACAACCCGTTCCAAAACCTTAGAAAAAAGGGAAAAGAGAAATCGGACGATACTAGCAAAGAGGAGGGGTCAAGAAGTTTTTTCAGAATTGGGGAATGAGAGCATGTTTGAAGTCTGACAGGAAGGAGCCTGTAGAGAGAGAGAGATTGAGATATGGAAAAGCGAGGGCAGAAAGGAGGGAGCTATAAGGCAACTGCTTGCTAAAAAGGCAAGCTATTGCTGTAATGGGGTACACTCCAGAACTGCTGGAATGACATCATCACTACATATCAAATGCAATGATGGAGTTGAGAAGAATAAATCAGACAAGGAATCAAGGTCAGAGCTAATATACCTTAGAATGCCTCTTTCCTTCCTACTAGGAACTTGTGAAAAGCCTTTGAAAATTACATCAAGCAGTGAGGCAGGTATATGACAGAGTTCAAAAGAGGAATAATTGTTGCCAAATGTACATCTTTCCTCAGTTCAATATACTTATGATAAACGCTCATCTGAAAGAAGCTCACTGAAGCAATGAGGAAGGACAATATACTTTCCAGCCACGGTCCTAACCTTACCAGGTAGTCAAGAAATTGGCCCAAAACTGGGGGAAAAAAAACCTGTTTAAAGGGCAGCATGGAAAGCAAAGATTATTTTTCAGTTTCTTTTCAAATGAAAAAAAAAACACACACACACCTGTGGCTCATAACTCACCTTGGAAGCAAATCTCCCATCTTTGTAGAAAGGGGTCAGGTACTTCACAACAATATCAGCAGTTTCTTTAAGTGATAGTGCTTTTGTAGGTGGCTGTATGGTTTTGGTGGTTCCTTCTTTATCAACCTGTGCTAGGTTTGGATCAAAAGTGACTTTCTTTTTCACTGGTCCCCCAGCTTTTCCCTCTGACTGCAACAATATGGATGGTGTGGTTATCATTCTGAGCCTCTTTTCAGCAGGGCTCTCCAGGTCCTTGAGAGAGATACAGAAACTAATGAAAGAAACATCATGTAGCTAAAAACTAAGTAGATTTTCTAAAAACAACTACTGTACTGTACACCCCAAACACACCCAGTCTCATCCGGTTTCGACCAGTAAGACCTGGTTAATACCTGAATGGGAGACCACCAGGATAAACCAGAGATCTCCAGGTTGGAGTTAGGAAAGCATCCTGCCTGAAAGCCATCGCTGCCAGTCGGAGATGGCAAAAGTAGATGAGATGGACCTGATGGGTCTGACTCAGAGTAAGGCAACTTCGTATATTTCTATGTGCATGCCAGTGCTACATTTTGTGTGCAGCAGATTCTCACTTCTTTGTTTGTGCTTTCCTAAAGTCAAGAAGGATGTCTCTAAACCTTTTAAAAGACGGCATATAAGGGAACAAAGCTAGAGGTTTGTCTCAATGATTCCCAGTAAAAACTACCTAAGCTATATAAAACACCTATACACATGCGATTGGGCATCTGAATGTATACGATAGATCAGAGGAGGCAGATATGAGGGAATGGTTTAGCTGTCTCAAACCAGGCTGAATGTAGATTTTAAAATGTGGTGGGAATCTGAATTCAATTTACTGAATTTCATTGACTGAAGCAGAATGGGCTAAAATCTGGATGTCCCACCATTTAAATCCCTCTAGGGAACAGGAGATTATAACACTGCATAGATTGTATTTAATTCCTTGCAAACTGTCTTCATCCTCACTCTGTTGGAGAGAGTATAATAAACTATGTTCTTTATATGTGGTTATTTTGCCTATTAGTTAAAAGCTTTTGGAGAGAGATCCTTGATTTTCAGTCCACAGACAACCAACCTGCATTATTACGTGAGGCTCTACTCCTGCTGTCCATTTTCACTGCAGCAAATGACAAACTGCAGCATAAGGAACTCATTACACTTTTATTATTGGTGGCAAGACAGGAGATTGCAAAATGTTAGAGAATACAAGAAGTGTTCAGTTATTCAGCTTGGTTAAACAGAGTTTGGTTTATGACAGAGAATTATCCTATCAAATTAAAACTTCTGAAGGATTAACCAATCTAAACAAGTTTACTCAAAAATAGTTTTTTGTATTTTTGCATACTCTGAAACTGCACCATTTGGTCCTTTTGATATTTCAGATTTTTATCACACTTCATATAGCTAGGAAAGTATCTTATTTGCCCTAATGTTTTCTTGTGCTCATTGTTCTGTTTTTTTGTTTATTGTATTATGTTGTAACTTAAAAAAAGATGCATCTACATCTATACTGTAATTTGCTGCAGTCCTCTGCCAGAGACACAGGACTGGAGGACTGAGGGTTTCCATCATGTATTGGTGGTGCAGTGGTTAAATGTCTATACTGCAGCCACTCATTCAAAACCATAAGGTTGCGAGTTCAATACCAGCAAAAGGGCTCAAGCTTGATTCAGGCTTGCATCCTTCCGAGGAGGTTGCTAAAATGAGTACCCAGATTGTTGGGGGCAATTAACTTACAGTTGTAAACCACATAAACACTGTTAGTTCAGTATGAAGTGGTATATAAATGAACCTGTTTGTTTGTATTTAAAAAATCACATTCATTTGGAAAAGTGAAGAAAAAGTTCAAGTAGTATAGATAGGTCCCTAAGAGGATCCTGATTACAAACATAGGCCCAGCTGAGAAAAAGAATGTTGTTTGTTGTCATCTATGTATCTGCTACTCCAGCAATCTCACTTTGTATAACCACATTCCAAAGGCAACATCTTAGTCCCATTTTAACAGCTGTAAGAGAGTCTTCCTAGAGTAAAGTTCCTGCAAAATGGCAGGAGAGAAAAACTCAAAACAAGGGACATTTGTGTGTGGGAGAGGAAGCAACCACTAAAATGATATTAACAACAGTATCTCACCTCAGTTGATCCTGGTCTCTTTCCACTACGGTTTTCATAACTGTTGGCCATTTCCTCTTCAATCAAAGGTTTAGCACAGCTAGAGAGATGAATAATCAGAGAAACCTACATGAGTACTGATTTATAAAGAGGAAGGAAAACCCACCTATTTTAAACTGTTTAGTTAAGTGATTTTCAATAAGTGGCCCATGAAGTAGGTGAGAATAGGATTCGATGAACTGATAAATTCTGTAACAGTTTCTGCAATAACTACAGATTTCATCTAGAAACCATCTGCAGCCACTTTAGCCACCCATCCAAAGGAACGTCGAAATCTCTCTCACCCTTTTATGATCTCTGCACCAATTAATTAGATAATCAATACTAAGGAATGCCTGACCTAGACCTACAACTCCAGCTTCAGTTTGTAACAACGTATTCACATGAATGCGAAGTCAAAGGCTTTCACAGCGTGGCATGGCTTTTCCACTGGCATTTATATTCAAATCAGCCTCAGACAATTATCTGGATTTGTCTGCTGGGAAACTCCCCTCACCCTGAATTAATTAGACACCCTGAGGCCTTGCCATTCAACAACAGAACAATACACAGATTAACGTGTAAACCACTTCCTCTCAACCCACAGTATATATATCCCCACTCTCTTCCACGTCAGCATTCCCTGCTGGCAAAACGTCAGGAAGAAACTATTCTAGAACATGGCCTCATAGTCCGAAAAACCTGCAAAAAAGTATGAATGCCATCCATGAAAGCCTTTGACTTCACAGGTTATGAATTATCCCTTCCTCCTCCTTCAACTTTCTATATATTGTTTCCTAAACTTCCACTAATAGAACACCACCTGGAAGGCAAGCAATACCACTCACCTTGATTTTTCATGGATTGATCCCAAATATGAAGATTTTGCCCTTGAGTTATGACTACCCAAAGTCAGATCTGCTGTTTTCTCAGATTTGTCATCTTCTATTTGGAATGTGCCACCTACTTCTTCTTTGGGGACAATTTCAGTTTCCTTTAATCCTGCTTTCTCTTTGCACACTTTTTGAGAAGGAAACTGAGGTAGTTCACTGAGATTACTGTTTTGCTCTTCTGTCAGATCAAACTTGCATACTGCGGACTTAGATTCTTCTTTGGAGATGGAGAAGAATTTGGCAATGTTCTGAGATTCTTTCCTAGCTGTTTCTGCCAGCAGCTGCTGCTTCTTGGTGGGTTTGCCCTTCTTGGTAGGACTAACTCCTAAGGAAACAATAGGGTCAGAGGTGCTGTGTTGTCCCTTCTTCTTAGGAACTCCAACATTTTTGCTGACTTCTTTGGTCACTGTTACCTTGTTTTCAAGAACATTATCAATGCCTACAGGCTCAGGATCACAGATACAGTCTCCTTTCCAGTTTGGGCTTGACTCTTCCTTCACAGGATTAACATCAGTTTCTTCTTTGGCTGCTAGAATTTCTGAAGCAGACTGGAACACTGCAGGTGTCTTTCTGATTCCAATTCCTACCCTCTTGGGTTTGAACTACATGAGAAAGAGATGAGAAATCAGATGGCTAAGGGCTTGTCTACATGGGTTATTTACTCCGAATTCCTCCCACGCTTGCAGTGTACTGTTTACATGAGACAGGACCAAAATTCTAAACTGGGCTGTCTTCCTGACATCCACACCAGATTCAGCCTTTTCTCCCCTTAGCCCAATTTTAAAATGGGTTTCTGGCTCTCTCCACAGTGATGTTGGGCAGCTGCCTTCCACATGGTCCCTGTAAGTCACCTGATCCTGCTGCTGCAGATGCAAGCTACTCAGAGGTCAGGTTAATAACATGGTTACGTGCCTCATTGTGACCTCACAGAGGTGTCAGGTGATGAATGGGAATTGCATGGAAAGACAGCAGCCTGTCACCACTGCAGAGAGAGAACAGGTAACAGGGAGCAGTCCAGAATATTCTGGCCAGTGAACACATGCCCTGAGAATTCAGTTTTTACCCACGTCTTATCACTTGGAAACATGAAATCAAAGCTTAAATGGAGGGTCACAAACTATGTTTTTCTTTTATGGAAAGCATTAGCAGGAATAAGCAATAATGGAAAAGGGCATCTAAGAAGGAATTGCAGAAATAGAATATTACAGGCAACATTATTGTTGATTTGCTGTTGCAAAATCATTTTTATTGTACAAAAAGTTATCAAAACTTAAGTTTCAACAATAACTATTTCTACTTACCGTATTCACCTTGGATGCTTGGAAGTATTCATCATCAGTTGTTACAATAGGTTCAGTCTTCACTTTGGTAGTGCCATTAACTCTTGCAACCAGGTTGGAATACAGTTCTCCATCTTTTGAAGCTTTGTTAATTTCTGAAATCTTTATGCAGAAAAGACCAGCAAATATCCAGAAGGTTCACACAGCATTTAATTCAAAATAGAAGTAGCAGAAAGAACAGTTCTGTCTAAGGAAATGTTCACAAATTATTCTTGTCCAAATTAATTACTGCAAAATTACTATCAGCCTTGGAAATCAATGGCCATTCTACCTTGGATTATGATTCAGGTAAGACTGTTTTTATACATTGACTTGCACAAAAAGCTTTCTTGCATACAGAAAATAGGTGGGTTTTTTCTTATTCCATTTAAGCACATTAAAGAACATATTTGCACAATTTTATTTCTTCATTCAAAAACCTGTATCCCATTTTTAAATGTGTTTGAAAAGCAAGATCGCAAGATTAAAAATACAACAGGTGAATAGTGTAAATTCCATAAAAGGACATCTAAAAATCATCTAAATAACTAGGCAAACAAAAAACATCACAGGTTTGTACCTAAAATATTACAAGCAACCCAGTCTTGTCTAGACTAATAGAATCATAGAATCAGAGTTGGAAGAGACCACAAGGGCCATCAAGTCCAACTCCCTGTCATGCAGGAACTCTCTAAGCATACCCAACAGATGGCCATCCAGCCTCTGTTTAAAGACTTCCAAAGAGGAAGACCCCACCACACTCCGAGGGAGTGTGTTCCACTGTCGAACAGCCCTTACTGTCAGGAAGTTCTTCCTAATGTTGAAGTGGAATCTCTTTTACTGTAAGCTTGCACCCATTGTTCTGGGTCCTGTTCTCTGGAGCAGCAGAAAACAAGCTTGCTCCCTCCTCAATATGACATCCCTTCAAATAATTAAACAGAGCTATCATATCACCTCTTAACCTTCTCTTCTCCAGGCTGAACATACCCAGCTCCCCGAGTCTTTCCTCATTGGGCATGGTTTCCAGACTCTCACCATTTTAGTCGCTCTCCTTTGGACACACTCCAGTTTTTCAACATCCTTTTTTAATTGTGGTGCCCAGAACTGGACACAGTGTTCCAGGTGGGGTCTGACCAAAGCAGAATAGACTGGCACTATTACTTCTCTTGATCTAGACACTATGCTGTACTTCTATTGACACAACCTAAAATTGCATTGGCCTTTTTAGCTGCCGCATCGCACTGTTGACTCATGTTCAATTTGTGATCAACTTGGACTCCTAGATATCTTATTTGCCCTCATCCAGTCTGGTCCAGCACCAGTTTAGCCCAGAAACAGCTTCCTTGGAATTAGATGGAAAGGAGCAGAACTGGGTATCATCAGCATAGTGGTGACCTCTGACTCTGGACAACCTCTCCCAGTAATTTCATGTATATGTTAAATAGCATAGGGAACAAAACAGAACCCTGAGGGACTCTACAGGCCAATGGCCAAGGAGTTGAACAGGAATCCCCCAGCATCACCCTTTGAGAATTCCACTCCAGGAAAAAGTGGAGCCACTGTAGAACATTACCTCCAAGCCCCATCTTAGTGAAGGGACCCAGAAGGGTACCATATTTGATGGTATGGAAAGCTGCTGAGAGATAGCCGAACCAAGAGTGACAGACTCCCTTGCCATTGCCAGCATAGGTTATCTACCAAGACAGCCAAAGCTATCTCCATCCCCTAACCAGGCCTGAAACCAAACTGAAATGCAACTAGATAATCTGCCTCATCCAAAAACCCCTGGAGCTAAGAAGCCACTACATGCCTTAGTACCTTGCCGAAGAATGGGATCCGAAGACTTGCCTATAATATCAATGTGATGCTTTATCTAAAAAAAACAATGACAGTGGAACAGGAAGTAGTCAACAATGCTTCTCCTTTAGACATACTTTAGTTGTAGGGCTGTCCCCATTACTCTTTTAGTTGTAGGGCTGTCCCCATTATAAAAATACACAAAAAATAGTTTCTGCATACTTTTTCATGGAGCCACATGTTTTATGCGGTCAAGAAAGCAGGAGAATAAAACCTAAGCCTAGTTTGTGCCTTGAAATCCCCAGCTGTTACTTACCTTCTTTAGAACAGTTGCTTTGTACAGGTTTGCCATTTTGCTAGTCTGGAAAGCCTCATATTCCATTTCTACAGCCCATGCAAGGGGATCTGAACTAAAAAGGGAGATAGGGGAAGAGAGGAAATGCATTTATTCATTTGGAATACTTCAGTATAAACTGATATCATTCATACTTTCTGCACAAACTGGAATGCGCTCACCATTGCTCTGGAAATTGATACAGAAGCATTGGCAATACAAATGTAAGATTGGAAAAATGTTAAACTGACAGGAAACAAAAAATTATAGGTTTCCCCATTTCTAAATATACTCAGTTTGATTAACTGTTGCTGGATGCAGTTTTCCAATGGCAGGGAAGTACTACATCTGTAAAGGCTGTTATTATCATGAAATCAAAACTGGAGTAGTAGCAGTACAAAATTAATATTTATGCATTGTAACTATGGCTAATGTTTTCTTACAACTGGGTGGCCAGGCAAAAGATGAAGGCATATTTTTCCTTTGGAGTATTTCTAGTCTATTGCATAGGTAGTTCTATAGCCCTGACAAATGGAATAGCAAATCCTTCTCTATATTTATATAGTATATTTATACAGTTTACTGCTATCCTTGCCCTCTTGACCCTTGCCCATCCTGGCTGGCTGTCCAGGGGGGTGATATAGTCAAGCTGATGCTGAAAAATATAATCAATGCATCCTTCAGGGAGGGTACCCTGCCTTCTTGTCTTAAGGAGGCAGTGGTCAGACCACTCTTAAAAAAGCCCTCCCTGGACTCTCTGGATAGAAATAACTATAGGCCAGTCTCGTTGTTACCATTCTTGAGCAAGGTGATTGAGAGGGCGGTCGCCAATCAACTACAGGCAGTCTTGGATGAAGCTGATTATCTGGACCCATTTCAAACCGGATTCAGGGCAGGATACGGAGTTGAGACGGCCTTGGTCGCCTTAGTTGATGATCTCCGTCTAGGCATCGACAGGGGAAGTGTGACCCTGCTGGTGCTCTTAGACCTCTCAGCGGCCTTCGATACCATCGACCATGGTATCCTTCTGGAACGCCTGAGAGAGTTAGGTATTGGAGGCACTGTTCTACAGTGGTTCCAGTCCTACCTCTCGGGCAGATTCCAGATGGTGGCGCTAGGAGACAGTTGCTCTTCTAAAAGAGAGATAAAATTTGGTGTACCCCAGGGCGCAATATTGTCTCCTATGCTGTTTAACATTTACATGAAGCCGCTGGGAAAAATCATCCGGAGACATGGGGCAGGATGTTATCAGTACGCTGATGACACCCAAATATATTTCTCTATGTCTCAGACTGATGCAGTGACTAAGGATGGCATCTCTCCTCTGAATGCCTGTCTTGGGGCGGTAATGGACTGGATGAGGGAAAACCGACTCAAACTGAATCCAGGTAAGACGGAGGTACTTGTTATAGGAAACCCAAGCCCAGGTATGGAATTATGTCAGCCAGTTCTGGATGGGGTCACACTTCCCCTGAAAGACTCTGTCCGCAGCTTAGGGGTGCTCCTTGACTCGTCGCTTCACCTGACAGCTCAGGTAGATGCGACAGTCAGGAGCACTTGTTATCAGCTTCGGCTGATACGCCAGCTGCGTCCCTTCCTGGAGCAGGGAGACCTTGAAACAGTTGTACATGCGCTGGTCACCTCTCGATTGGACTTCTGTAATGCGCTCTACATGGGGCTACCCTTGTCCCAAGTTCAGAAACTTCAATTTGTACAAAATATGGCAGCCAGGTTAATTACAGGTACTCGTCGTACCGATCACATAACACCGGTTTTGAAATCCCTTCACTGGCTGCCAATTAGTTTCCGGGCAAGGTACAAGGTGTTGGTGATTACCTTCAAAGCCCTACATGGCTTGGGTCCAGAATACTTAAGAGATCGCCTACTTCCATACTGTCCGTCCCGCACTCTAAGGTCCTCGGGGAAGAATCTACTTCAGCCAATAAAATCTAGGCTAAGTTCAGTCACCCAGAGGGCCTTTTCCATCGCAGCTCCGAAGCTATGGAATGACCTGCCGAAGGAGATCCGTGACATTTCTACTCTTACAGCCTTTAAGAAGGCTCTTAAAACGGATCTCTTCCGGCAGGCCTTCCCTACCTAGTTCTACTCCCCATTTACTGTGACTTATGTCACTCTGTCCACCAATTCTTCTCTTAAATTTAATGAGAAGAATTAAATTAAAATTAATTAAAATAAAATCCTTGCCTCAAGAAGAAGAGCCCTCCCTCCATGACATCATCATCAGACCTGGGAGGGAGTGAAAAAGAGAGGCCCAACTTCCATCAGGCCTAACTGTGAATGTACTCACTTCGCTCTCTTTAATTTTACTGTATTTTATTTATTTATTGTATTTTATTTTATTATCTTTATTTTTACTGTTGTAACCCGCCTGGATTCCTTGTGATTGGGCGGGCTATAAATAAATTATTATTATTATATTATTATTATTATTATTATCCTCTAGTGGTTACAAAAGAGAATTGCAACCTTTGGATCATAAAAAGAGAGGGTCTTAGTTGTAGGGCTGTCCCCATTATAAAAATAAAAGGTTTTTTTTAATTTCATCACCACATACAAAAATGACCACACAAAGGTATGTTTAGACTTTGATGGAAGCCAATATTATTCCAAAAAGAACACAAATGTTGGGTTTTTAACATGAAACATGATATCTAGCCTGACGTGCACAATTTTTAGGTCTTTATTTCTAGGCTTTAATATTTTTCTATGGTTCAGCACATGATGATGACATACATATTATTTATTTATAGCCTGACATGCAGAGAGACTTTCCCAGAGCAGCTTCAAATATAAATACAATTACAGAACAAAAATAGCTGAATGGTACAACAACAACAAAATCTAAAAATAAAAAAATCAACACCACACAAATGTTTTCCTTGCTTTTAAAATAATAAAATGAAATACAGAATGTTAAAGTAACAGGATCTGCTCCTAACATTAGATTTATATTATTGACTGTAGAATAACAATTTCAGATAATGACAATACATTTTAATAACCATGGTGTTATTTAAAATTATAAATATGCTGTGGGTGCGGTGTCTATATGTATAAGACTCTTGTCCTCATATCCTACTACCACTGTCATATCTGCATGTACACAGGCAGCACAAAGGGCCACCGCAAGGCTTGGTAGACCACACTTCCCAGTGGCAAATAAATGGGGGGCCAAATGAGAGATCCAGGAAGACTTGAGCATCCTGCATAACCTGAAAAGTTGCCTGTCTTGCTTTGCATATGTGCCCACCCACATGCTCATATACGCCTGGATTACTGGGACAAAAAGAAGGTTTCTGCTGAGACCTGTGAGATTCCTGGGTCACAGTCCCTACCCATTTCTTGTGGATGTTGCTTGTTGGTTGCTGCTCAGTGCTTCCTCTAGCATCTTCAAGCAATGTTCTCTAGCCTAGAATTGAGATAAATGGGAGCACACTATTACATATGAAAGAAAGTGAAGCATTGTTTTTAAACATGTGGTTCTGGGAAAAGTACAGCTAGTGTTTACTTTTTTGTTGTCTGGTTTTTCCTTAAAAAACAAAAGGTAACCCATTTCTAAGGTCCTCCAATCTAAATGTTTATTTTAATATACAGTAAACCTGATCCATTTGGAGTCCTGCATAATGTGTGGCTTGCCATCAAAAGATGCAGTTCTTGTCAAAATGTTGTTGGCCTCATAAGAACAAACTAAATTTAGGAGAAATTATGACACAAAGAGCAGGAGATGTGCAACTAGTAAGATGGAATGAATTCACCTCACCTCAGAGGTGGTACTCAAATACAGAGTGAACAACGCTGTAGATGGGATGAAATGCTGGGTTGGGAGATTCCATTGCCTTGTGAAGCTTAAGTTTAAGAAACTCTTTAATTTAGAAAACTCTTCAGTTTTAAGAAAGGGGACCCTGCCAGTTGAAAACAGAAAAATGCATAAACACTCATCACATTACCAATACTGTATTAAGATGAGTCTTCAAGTTTGCATCAACCACATGTAGGGAATGCTGATTAAATAGATAGATCATTCTTGCTGAAGTAGGACATCTAGTTTAGTAATACACAAACAAGCAGGACAGAATACTGCCCTGAAAACCCCTACTTATTAAAATGTCTAAACCAAGCAAGCATTTGTCCTTCTCTCAAACCTAAATGCACATATGTTCTGTTCACTGTTTTTCAGCTGGCTTCCAAACAATTTTATATTTGTTGTTCTCTCTATGTGGCAGTTGCCAAATGCAGCAACTAAAATGGAACAATATACTTCAGTCATGCTCTTATTCTATTACTCCACATATTTTTGATGTTAATGTTTCTGTCAATTCATCCTGATATACTTTGCAAAACTAATTCCAGTAGTAGAAATGAAATTCATGCCACCTGCAGTGTTGTTCTGTTCTGACAGCTCCTTCCTTTCACCCCTGAGCTTTTTTCTAATAAGAAGCAAAGCCCTCATATAATGAGCAAGGATCAGCACTCTCAAAAGGCTATGCAAGTTGGAAGGGGTGACCTCCTCCCACCCTAAGCAGGGTTGCTTTGTGGAAAGTACAGTATACGAAAGGATGTTTTCCCGGTGGTGATTCTGAGAGTGTGGGAAGGGAAGGGAGGGAAAACAGAGAGAAAGGGTGGCCCTAGCAACTTTTTGGTTCTGTCTGCCGGACTGATTTCTCTCAAGGATTCACTGTTCTCCATTAAATGTTTCTCGCTCTTTTCATTCTTCCAGTCTGTTTTCATTTTTAACATTTTCTTGCCCCAGTTTGAATTTCATGGCCTAATCTACTGGTAAAGGAAAAGTATCTTAGATGAAATTAATTTCCCATGCAAAACTCTTACCTTCACTGTGATCCTAGCAATTTTCCGGCTGGCTGCATCCTTTAATGGACAATCAGCATCTACACGAGACATACGCAAAGTCAACTGTCATCGCCACGCTTTTTGACATGATACCTTATTGCTTACAAAAGACAGATGAATGAACTTTGACTATATATGACACCAAGGAAGGAACTTTTGTTTTGCCACTTCCACCAACTTACCCATAGTTTTACAACCCTTCTTCCTGGAGAATATAACAAAACTAGATTATAAATAAAACTTTTCTTACCTTATTTAACTATTGCTGTTGAGCTGCAATCTGCAAGGAAAACTTCAATCGGCTTCCTATACTTTATACTGTATTTTAAAAACGTCGGAGAAGTGGCTACATACTTTTTTCTTGCATACATCCTGCTATGCTCCATTCACAGTAGTGGACATGATATAGCTGCTGTGGGTAGAGTGAGGAGGAGCCAATTCATCTGGTGCCTGTTCTATTGTTATTTTAGCCTCAAGATGAAATCCTTACTATCTTCTCAGATTTTGTGCATATCAAAATATAGATTCAATTATTTTACTATTTATATATATATATTTGTCCCTGTATTGCTTATGTTTTAGTGTTACACTTGTTTATATTTGCATTACATGTTTTAACAATATGTAAGGCACCAAGGAAACCAAGTAGAAGAAAAGATGGGGTAAAGGTAAGAAACACTGCTTCACCACCAGAACCCTCTTCCTGAGAGCCATGTCATGTCAGTCATAGGAATCAAGCCATAGAAACAACGTTAAAAGTTTGTGAGAAATGGCTGTTAAGGAGCGGTTTCTCAGTGACACGTCCCCTAAATTCACACAATTGGCATGCGAGTGTCATTATAAATAGATCTGTAAACTAAAAGCACTTGAATTGTGATAGCTTTCTGACATGATACTTGTCCTGGAAAAGCCATCAATAGTTTTTCCGTGTAATAAGAAACAGACAATATTTTTTCCAATGTCAGTTCATTTAAGCAATAAATAATCCCATGTTCTTGAACCATATTAACTGTGGACTCCACATATGCAATCATGAGCTCTTTAGTTTTTCTCCATCCAATCCATCTCGCACACTCTGGTCCTCTGGGAAAAACCTATTGCAGCCAAGGAAGACTAGGTTGGCTGCGGTTTCCCAGAGGGCCTTCTCATCTGCCGCTTCTAAACTATGGAATTACCTGCCGGAGGAGTTCCGTCACATTACAACTCTTGACGCCTTTCAGAAGGCTGTCAAGACAGATCTCTTCCAGCTGGTCTTCCTTGACTGATTGTCATGTGATATTGATATGGTTTGCCCTTGTCTGCCCCATGATGCCTCGTTTTAATTATGTCTATTTTATTAATTTAATTGTATTTTATAATGTTGTCATTTAGTTTATAATGGGGGGGGGTTTAAGGGGATCATGTAATTTTTATTTATGTATGTTTTATATTTTTTATTGATGTATTTTATGGTTGTAACCCACCTCAATCCGTCTGGGAGAGACAGGCTATAAATAATTTGTTATTGTTATTGTTGTTGTTATTATTGTCATGCCTCCAGAGCATCTTTGATGCTCTTGAGACATATATTTAGTTGAGATTATATTAGCTTTTCTATGTATTAGTTTAGAAGGGGAAATAGAGATCTACAGCTTTAAGAAAGACAAGGATTGTGGGAAATCCCAGGGTCTTGTACTGTCTCCCTCTAGTTAGTTTCAGTGTGTAGTAAGATTTCAGCCAAGTCAGACCTGGAGAGAGTATTTTCCTTTGACAAAAAGATAAGTCCACAAAAGAAGAAAGATAGTCCTCAGAAGAAGAAAGATAGAATCCACCAAGAAGAGAGAACAAGGTATTTAGGAAGGACTGTTGAGAAAAAGGAGATCAGTTTCATGTTTTGTGTTATAATCAGTAAAGCTTTTGAAACTTAAGAAATTTGTGGACAAGTCTTTTGTTCTGGCTGTGATCCCAAGAGCCAGAGGCATAGTCCATAGCACTGCTCTTGGGACAAAACAATTATTATGTGGGAAGCACTTGCTGTTGTAAATAGTATCTGTTAGATATTCTGTAACTAATTTAGTTCAACAGAACAAAAGGGTTAAATTGTGCATAGTTCTTTTATTTGCTGTAGATTTCTCAGAAAGAATCATGAAAACTTTGTTCTGATCATTCTGATCTCTGAAATACTTAATACAGAAATTTACCTGGAGGTACAAAGTTGTCCTTTTCGGGTTCTTTACCCTGAAAGGAATCAAATAGAGGGAAAAATCAGAGCTTTTAATCAGGATCATCATCATCTCACCTTTCTGCCAAAATTGGGATTCAAGGTGGCATACAATTTAAAAACACAATACAGATAAAACATACCAATAAATGAACGTTAAAATGATTTAAAACTACACGTAAAAAGTTAAAATCCCATTAATAGATAAAAAGCAATTAAAATATATGTAAAAGAGATGAGAAGGAATGCAAAAGATAAAACATGCCAGTCTTGATTTGGAGTCTCAGACTTGTATCTAAAGGCCTCCTATGTTTACTCAGAAACATTTATTTTAATCAAAAACTGGCTCGTTGGCAAATAGAGTTACAGAACTAGTTAAGTTTTTAAATGCTCCTTCAAAGTATGTGAAATCCATAGCAATTTCTCCCTAGATCTCTCTTTTTATCTGGAAAAGTCATAGACAAAAGAAAACTACTTAAATCTCACATTTCCTGTTATATGCAAATGGGCTTTGGCTTTGAAACCGCAGCTTTGGAAGACGATGGGACAGATAATATTCTAGACACATAGAAAGCATGGTGAATTGGAGACAAAGATATTACTCCAAGGCTCACCTGAATATGGATAGGACTGAAACTGAGAACTGGGCTTGCTCCGTCATCTCCAAGCACCCAGATGTAAACTTTATAATACTGTAGAAGGTGAGAATAAGTTGTACCATCTTCTCAGTAACAAAACATAAGGTGCAGGCCAATGAGCAGAGAGCGTGCACTATCAACTCTTTAGGGATCTGAAGGTCTCTACATATTAGAAAGAGTATACAATAGACTTGATAACTAGCATTAGTTTTACAAAGGTGAGTGATTATTCATTCACTTTGGTCTTCTGGTGATTTTCTATACCTTTGGGACAGATTTTTGGGATGTGTGGAGGACTGCAATAGAAGGAAGATTGCTCCCCTTCTCTGTTTGTTTTTGTTCTTCTGCCAATGGAAGTTGAGCATTGGATATAGATTCATGGGGAAAAGTCCCATTAAACTCAGTAAGGCTTGCTTCTAAACAGAGAGTTGAACCATTTCTAATATAGACAGTTGAACTACCTCCTTATGCAAACATTCCTTCTACTTGTGGATACCACCTCTGCTTCCAGGAGAAAGGCTACCAACTTACCTTACGCAATTTCATCTGTTTATGATAAAAGTTGTTCCACTCTTTTTTCTGATTGTCTTCATGAGTTTCAGCCACACTCCTACCATCTTCATCATATCTGAAAAAAAGTAACCCAATAAAAAATGGGAAAACGGTGTTTTTAAACTGAAGTCATGTAATAATAATATAATAATATGTTTTATTTATATACCGCTCTTCCGAAGCGATCAAAGCGGTTCACAGAATCATTTAAAACTTTTACAACATCAAAGCAGCATTTCAATATATATATCAATAAAAACCAATAAAATCAATCATCGGTAAAACATGCAAACAATAAAACAGGCAAGGAATCTATCAATTGTGGTTGATCATTCGTATCAGGGGAGACAGTTTCTATGAGGAGTCCGAAGGAAATGCTAATCAGAAGAGGTGGGTCTTTAAAGCCTTTTTGAAGGCGTCCAATGTGGGGGTCGTACGAAGCTCTTCTGAAAGTTTATTCCAGTACATTGGTGCAGCTGATGAAAATGCTCTCTGGTGGGTTGCTGTTAGTCTCACCTTAGGGTGTACTAATAAATTTTTTCCTGATGTTCCAAGAGTGCGGGGCAGACTATATGGGGAGAGGAGTTCCTTCAAGTAACTCGGGCCCAAGCCAAATAGGGCTTTATAGGTAATAACCAACACTTTGTATTGAGCCCAGAAGCTAATAGGCAGCCAGTGTAGAGATTTTAGTACCGGTGTTATATGGTCTGACCTGGAAGTTCCAGTGACCAGTCTGGCTGCAGCATTTTGTACTAGCTGAAGCTTCCGAACCTGGTACAAACGTAGCCTCATGTAGAGTGCATTACAGAAGTCCAAAAGAGAGGAAGTTACATGAAATCTTAAATCACCATCCAGCAACTAGACAGCAGATAACTGTGAAGCCAGATTCATTGCCAGACTTCTATACAAGACAGGACCCAATTTAGAATTAGCTACCCTCAGAAGTAACAGTGACTTTGCTTTTTTCTCACTAGGCCTAAATACCTGCAGATGTCAAAGCTGCCTTGATGGACTAAGATGGATGAGTCAGGATAACAAGAATGGAAAACTTCAGCTCTGCATAAGTAAGCTGCTTGGAATTTTGCTAAATCCCAGTCACAACCAATGCTTAGCATCTGAATTGTTAAGGCTAACGAAAAATTTGAATCTACCAAGATGTCAAAGGGGCACCACTGAGTACATGATGAAATAACTGGGCTATTTGAGCAGAAGATGCTAAGCTGGAATATACCTGCAAGCAATAGATAGTCAATACAATTTATTGAGTAGCCCAAGGGCCGTTTCAAAATACTAGTAACATAATAAAAAGCAGTATCACACAGCTATATATAAAATGTAAATACAGTGCACTAGGTGCAATAAACCTCCATACAATATAAATACATATGCATAACCTAAGCGTGCACCAGAACCAGAACATGCACTACTTGTCTACAGCTTATATATATCTAAAAGATATACAATATGTGCTAAAGGATATACTAGTAAACAGATAAAATAAAATAGTTAACAATTAAACAGTAGTATGTAAGATAGTTACCATAGGGAATAAAACAGAATTAAAATTGGAATTGAAATGGGAGGCAGAAGTAACATAAAATATCCGTCGACATACATCAAATCTGTTCATCCCCCTTACAATTAACACCAATAATTCCGACATATCTAGATCTCAACAGCGATGCTTTATGAAGGAACCGAGCTATGGCAATAGAGATTTTTGAATCTTGTCCACTCATCAAGTATGATGTTCTGATGTGGGTATCCCAGTATATTGTTCGTTTAATATAGGGATGAAGATATTGATCCCTTTCTGCTTGGTACAAATTACATCTAAACAAAATGTGTGCTAGATCCTCAATTTCATGATCCCCACATATACAAATTCGTTCATTATAAGGGATACCCTGGAATCTTCCATGTCTTACCATGGTATCAAGTTGGTCGAATCTTGCTCGGGTAAATGCCTCTCTGAGATGTTTAGGGATCTGTATTTTTAGATAAGATGGCATTTGAAAGGACTGTTTGTATTGGCTCAACCATTTTAAATTGCCTACCCTACTGAGTGTGGCTATATCTTCTTGAGCCGCAATGTCCAAAATTCTCTGTCTTGCACTCTTTCTTGCTTGATCATTCATAGTACAAGCTACAGGGAGGCCACAGCTCTTTATAAAGTTTAACAGTTGCCAGGACCATGAAGATTGCAATTGAGAGTGCAACTGTTCTAATAAGCATAGTCTAGGAAGTCTGTTTGGCTCCATTTCATTAATTTTACACCAGTAATTGAACACTCTGATTTTCGCTTGAGAGCAGATAGAATAAATTTCTAATTCCGCTCTTACAGCAGCTGCTGAGGTCCTTTTATCTACTCCTAGGATACTTCTCAGATGTTGAGACTGGGCTAGTTCTGCTACTGCGGTGGAATTTAGACCCCATACTTCTGCTGCATATAAAAGCATAGGTGTAACCTTAGCTTTGTATACATTAATTATTGGGGCTAGGGAGCCTGGGTACTTGTTGACTTTTAGTTTAAGAATGAGATTCATACGTGCCTTTGTTCTAAGTGAACTTTTATGGTGATGGCATGACCAGGATCCATTCTCATTGAATGTTACACCAAGATAGGAAAAGGACTTTACTTGTTCAATTGGTTCACCCTCTAATTGCCATCTGTGTCTCTGCTGTCTTTTACCAAAAACCATTATGTTTGACTTAGATTTATTAATGGTCAGAGAATTAT
>NC_056523.1:138366529-138390553 GCF_019175285.1 Sceloporus undulatus | reverse complement strand
CTTATTCTGGCAATAACAGCTAAGTTTTTTTAACAGCCTTCGTTACCAAATTGTGAATATGATAACATTATCATATCATCAGCATAGAGCAATAGATAGTTCAGTAAAGAAGCACTCAAGACTTTCTCCCCAAGAATGATTATGGGTTGTATTGAGCTGAATAATACATGTCTGCTATATGCTCCATATTTAATTGACATAAATATGAAATATATGTTTCATCTCTAATCAACATAAATAGATTTCCAGGAGCATTTTAAGAAAAGAAAAACAATCACATTCCATCAATGTCCTCAAGTTTTCCTCTTGCGTTCCTTTTCTGCTTCATTTTATCTGTCTACACTTGATGAATTCATAGGTATAAATTTTGTCTATACAGTAGAAGAATTCAAAAGTACGGGACCCCATTATTATTATTAACATTACATGATAAATTACAGACATTTAAGAAGGGGGATTCACAGTTAAGTTGCCCTACCTTTAGAAATCTTTGAATTAAGAAATGAAGGTACTTTCCTTTGCTTTGAATAAATGGTACGTAACTCGATGCAGAATTTTGATTTTTAACAAACTCATTAAAAAGGGAACTGGGGTTTTGCTATTTGTGCAACATACGGTAGGCTAATATGAGAAACATGTATGTTATTGTTTATTTTGCATAATTATTCTTTCTTAGTCATGACCCAAGGGCAAGGAGCTGTGAGGCCCTGCTGGAAGAAGTACCTTGCCTCTGCCACTGAGAGATTCTGCATAATTTTGAACTTACTTTTACAGTCATAAATTAGCCTAGAAATTTGGGTTTTTTTTTAAAAATAGAATATGAGGTATTTTTTTATGATGATGAACATGTTGCTCAATAGTTAGTATCATTATTGCTCTAAAGGAATTCACTACTGAAATAGTTCCCCCATTTTAGAAAGTACAGTATCACAATCATGTATGTAAAACAAAAATAACTACTGAATGTATTGGAGATTCATGTCTGAACAAGTAAATGTAGAATACCCAGTACAAAGTGCCTCTCATCCAGAGGGCTCTCTTGAAGAATTCTGGTCATAGCTTTAGGAACATGGGTACAAGTAATTTAAGTGACATCAGCTTCTCTGTTTAAACCATTCAAGTAATGTTTATGAGGAAATAACTTTTTCCATGATTACTAGTCTAATTATGCTGATGTAAGTGACTCAGTAAACAGTGCCTTACCCAATAAAAGTGAACATTTGCCTCTTGTTTGTGTGTTTTAAAACACTTAATCCACTGGGGAGTGCCTTCAGCAAGAGACCACATTTCTTCCTCTTTCATTATTTAGTTGGAATGCTGCCATGTTGGAGTCTTGGATCTAAAGGCAGTATTATACTTGCAGACCAAAGCACTTGTTCCTGAACATAACTTTCAGTAATCCTCTTGCAAGTTGCAAACCAAGTTTATTTCTTACTATAACCTTGAGTTTATTCATTATTGGGCTTTAGTGATCTTGGTTGCTCCACTGTGAGATGCGGAGAGTTACAGAGCTGACTTGCCCATCCTTCCTTAATACCATTTCTAGCAGGATGCTTCCTGATATACAGTAAACTAAAAATTTGGGGTTGGAAGGCAGAACAGTTTAAAATACCTTAGGACTTGTGCCTCCCTTCCTATTTTGAAGTCAGTTTATTGAAACTTTATGATGCTGATTTCAGGTAATGATCCATTCTCATTTAACCTTCGGTTAGTTCTTCAAACAGTGGTCTCTAGAGGAGGTCTTTGTTCTCTGCCAACTTAACTGTCTCGTTAGGGATATAATCTCAGAAAACTACAGTTTCTTGTTTTTCCATATGCATTTACCTGTCATGGGTTCTCAAAGATGATCTCACTGCTCGTTTGGAAAATGTCATATGCAGCTTACTACAGTACATAGTATGTTATGTCTTGCTTTGCAAAACCTTATTTTCTCACACACATTTTTAATGCTAGTACCTGATCACTTCGTTCATGAAGAAAAGTCAGAGAGAGACCTGATTACTGCTTTCAATTAATTTTCTGTTTACTATCCAAAATAACTATTCTTGCTGCATGGAAACGTTAGGGCAAAGTGTAGATTGAGTAATACAGATTAGAGCAGGAGCTCTTTACCTGGGATCTGTCAATTGGCTTTGTAGATCAGTGAACTAGATGAATAAATAAACCCATTAGGGTTCCTCGGGCTTTATTTACAACATAGAGGAGGAGTGGGCAAAGTGCAGCCCATGGACTGTTTTTATATCCTCACAGGAGTCATTTATTTATTTATTTTGCTGCAAGATGCACAGAAATTATCTCTAGGGGATATAGACAGTGTTCCAAATGGTTAGAGCCCCCCTGGACACCACCTTTTGATGAAAATGAAAATTTGCTAAGGTTTTTCCCCAAAAAATATTTTGCTTCAAAATGCCCTCTAGGGCCCAAGAATGCCCAAATTATGCCCCCATGTCCCATAAAGGGTATTTGGGGGCAAAAACAAAACAAAACTCAGGAGCAATCCTCCAAGGTCTCTCAGGAGGCTAATGCAGCCCCCTAGTCTTCCACAGCTGCTCGCCCCCAGTATGGAGACTGGTCAGAGGCTACAGGTTGTCTACATGTGATATAAAGGAAATACATTCTTAAGTGTAGTGTTTACACAAAGAGCAATAGTGAATATATTTGCTCAATATTCTTCATGTTGAAGCAGAAAGAATTTTTTAGTAGGAAATGTATGTTGGTTTAGAATCAAGCAAATCTGTGCTTTTGTGTGATGCACATTTTTTGTACCTGGAAGTCATGAGGCCAGAGCATGAAGTCATGTAGGCACAAAAAGACCCACTTCTGAGTATTTTTCAACTGTGCAGTCTACAGCATTCAGAAAAGAAACATCCCCTTTGAAAGATTCTCTTCTACCGATTACTTGAAGGCCAAATCTTGTGCCAAGTACCAAATTCTGTTTTGATAGATCATGGAAAAAGGCCAATCCAGGTTTTTAACAGGAAGAACTCTCTCCATGTTCTTTTTTCTTTGCAGATGTTTGATTGAAAGGGCAAGAAAGGGTAAAGAGTGCAGCATAATTCAGACACTGTCTGCTGTGAATCAGTAGACAGTCTGACAGTTTGTTTTCTAATCTAGTCCATTTAGTTGCCAACCCAGAGGTAAGGTAAATGAATGGAGTAGAGGTTGTGGCAGCAGACTTTTCCAAAGTCATATTCCTGATCTGAGGATATTATTGCCACTTTTGCCCCCAGATCCCTTATCAAATTAGTCCTCCCAAGAACAATAATTGAACCAGTCTGTACACTGATCTATGATATTCCACAAGGGGGCTCAATTAGCTATACTGATTTAAATTTTATTACAATCATAAACAAAAACTTGAGGCAAAAAGCTCTTTTTCCCATCAGATCATGAGAAGTAGTTTTAATCTTGTCTGTTCTAATGAGGCTGCATGTGAGTACCACACATGCCTTGTTTTAAGAAGGACGTTGAAAAATTAGAGTATTTCCAGAAGAAGGCAGCCAAGATGGTGAGGGGTTTGGACACAAAGTCCTGTGTTTACCCTGGAAAAGAGATTATGAAGAGGAGATATAATGGCAGACTTCAAAACATTTGAAGGGTTGTCATATGAAAATGGCGTAAATTTGTTTTCTGTTGCTTCAGCTAGCAAGAGTAGAAACAATGGGTGGAAACTTGCAAGGAAGCAGGTAAAAGAGTAGGAGAAAGTTCCTGACAGTAAGCAGGGTCCAGCAGTGGAGGGCACTGTATTGAGAAATGACTGCTTTCCTTCTTGGATGGCTGTTCATCAGGGATGTAATAGCAGAAGCTTAATTCTGTGGTAGTGATGGAGCATGGGGGCAGGGACTGCTATGAGAATGGTTTGGGATTAGGCAAAATGTCCACCCAAATTGTTTTTGTGGATGTATCTGAGCCTTTGAAAATAGGTTGAAGCCTCCCATAGCATCATCTTGTTTAACATTGTTTTGTGTTTTTTAAACTGTTTTTCACATCCAAAAGTGGACCTCTGGTCAGTTCTATTTATTTGGTTGGGGTGTTTTTCTTTTTGGTTTCATTTGGGCTCTCCGAGAGGGGGACAGTCTCTGCATTGCCAAGAACAGAAGATTGCCTCCTGGGTCCACTGAAGATACCCACCCTTTGACTAGATGATCTCCAGGGACACTTCTATATACAGTGATTATGCTTTCTACCTAGTTCTTTAAAATCTACTAATAAAAGAGATGAAGCAATGATTCTCCTTAGGAGCTTTTAAACTACTTTTTAAAAAATAGCTTTTGTAAGCTGTTTGGAAGGTGAGACATATCCATGACATGCCTACCTGCTCTTCTTTTTCCAGTAGGGCAGGCTGCAACAAACCCCTGACTCCTTCAAGTGTTGAATGCCGCAGATTGTTCATGTGGGTGGAGTATGGCTTTCAGATGGGAGAAAAGGGTGTTTTCTGCCAGAAAAAGCTTTCTTCCCTAAATGCTGCTTGCTGAGATTGCTTCTGACTTGACCTAGCTGGACATATATTGCTGTTTCTTGATAGTTGACTTTCTTACATTTAAAAAAGTATGTGTTTTGTACATTCAGCATGTCTAAACCTATCAGAGGACCTAGTTTAAAAATAGTTGCTGAAAATAGTGAACTGTTATATCTTACACTATTTAGAAAGTTTACTTCTTTCCATGAGATAACTATTACTAGTTAATTTTAAGGGCTAATAGAGATTTATCAGATTCAGAGGGAGTTTATCAAATATGTCATTAAAAGTTTTCAAATAATAACCTGTACACATAAAACATATTTTTCTTATTCAGCAAATCACTCATGGGCTATTAACACAGATATTTGACAAATCTACAGAGGCTTGTAAAACTGTTGTTTGTTATGTGCCTTTCAATTTCAAAGTCATTTCAAAGTTATGACAACCCTAAGATTCTTCAGAAGGGGTTTGCCATTGCATCCTTTGAGGTTGAGAATGTGTGACTTGCCCAAGGTCACCCTGTGAGTTGACATGGCAGAATCAGGATTCAAACCCTGGTTCCCAGAGTTCTAGAGGTTATGCCTTGTGCAAAATGGTTGCACCAAAGCATACTCAAATAGAGAGGCAGCGGTCTCTCTCCCTTTGGATATGTGTATTAGGTATATGTAGGTTCTGGCCCACACTCAGATTAAGTTACCTTGACCTGCTGAATGAAAAGGGAGTTGTTCAGCCTGCCATTCTAGTGAGTATCTCTTTAGTTAATCGTAGTGAGAAGTGACTGCATTTGGCATCTCATATTAGTATGTTTAAGAACTCTTGTCTGTTTAAAAATTATTTAATCCAGTTGCCTTCTTTTCTGCCAAATTGTGTTTGCTTGGGTGCCTGCCATTCTTGTACAGTGAATTTGCACAGTGATTTTCTAGCATAAGTAAAAGGCAAGGGTAAAAATGTCTGGGGTTTTGTTGTTGCTTTTATTGTTTTAAGATCTTAAAGATTTGGATTTGAGGAGCTGACTCTTCTAATATTGTTATTCTTTCTTGTTTGCCACTAGGATAACATCTTTTTGTTCTCCTGCAAAATAAATATGGTTATCATGCAGGAATCGGGAAAATGGAATTTATTTTACAGAGATCTATGTGAATTTTCCCGTCTGTGCTTAGCAGAATCTACAAAGTAGCCTCATCAGCTTTCTGGCATTTCCCCAAGAGATATTTAGCTTTGGATCCTGAATTTGGTGTTTGGCCTGTAGCCTTGTCACAATGCTGGCAAACAGGATACATCCATAGGAAATGTTTTGGCCTTTCTCCCAGTATTTTCCTCCCACTCTCATTGTTGGAAAGGAAAACAAAACGTTTTGCTTTCCTTTTCTCCTTCCATGTAGATTGAAATCTGTTTAATATATGGATGTTGGTATATGCCAGATAGGTTTCTGTAGATTATTATTATTATTATTATTATTATCTTTTAGATGAAATGAAGCTGTCATTCATTTCATGCGTTTTCCAAATTCTCATGTATTTTTAGATTCTGGTTGGAGGTGTGTGTGTAAGTTCTACCTCCAGGTGCACCAAAGATTGGGAAACCATTTTCAACCCAAAAACTTCCCTTGATTCAACAGAGAACTGAGTAAAAGTGAATTCTACTGCAACTGTATTATACTTCCTGTAAGGAATAGACTGTGTGGCTTGCTCTTTCAGAGACAGTTTCAACCCAGTGTAATACAGGATGAGCTTGATTTAATTAGGTTACATGGGGGGGGGGGGGTAAACAACCTCCTCCCCCAAGGAATATGGACATATCCTGATATTTCTCACTCCTTGGTGTCTTCCAGCCTTTTGCATATATGTATTACAAAAAGTTAATGCGCCATATTTGGTCCAGTGATATAAAATTTGGCATTAAGGTTTGTTTCTTCCCCATTCACCTGTGAACTTATAATGAAGCAAAATTCTAGTAAAAGCTTTTATTACGGCAAAAATCAAATTGCTAGTCTCATCTAGCAATATGGTTCTACTTTAATTCAGAGTAACAGTTGGATATAGACCTATATATCCCCCTGGTGAGGATATTACTTAATTTTGCAAGTGTCTGCTTTTCATATATTGCAACTCACAATCTGAAACACATCGTTCTTTTGGAGGGATGAGGGGTGAGAAAAGTTTAATATTATTCTAGAGGCAAGTACATCAATCTGGCTTCACATGATCACGTTTCTTCTCATTACCCTTCAGTGAGCTGTTTTGAATAAGCATGGATAGAAATAACAATAGTAACATGATGCTTTTGATTTAGACATCTTTTCTCTTCATACAGATATGGAACTTTAGTACACACCATATGGCAACTATCTACACACTGGTCAAAGTAATTTCTGTATGCCACACCATAAATTGATTTTTTAAATACAACAGTATATTTGAAGTTATGGTTTCCTGTTGTTTCAATAACTCTTATTTCATGCATTAAGCAAGTTCAGTCATGAAACACTGGGTAGACTTACTGTGCAGTCAACAGAATTCATATCCTCTAGGCAAGGTGAGCACTTGATAGTTGATTTACTTAGGAGGACTGCTTTATATCACTGCACCATGAATGGCTCTGCTATGCCCCAGGGCTCTGAAAGCATAACTGGCTGGCTTTTCTTAGTTCTTCTGAAGATTATTTGGAAAGCATGAGGACAGAGAATATTACTAGGGCAGTTGTATGTGCATCTGCTACTTGTTCCTTGGTTAAATCTGCCCCCTGAACCAATGCATTTATCATAAAATACCACAAAAAGAAAGAACATTTGATACAGAAATTAACTTTTTTTTCTTGAAAAATGTAATCCAGAATATGTTTGAAAGGGAGGGAGAGACTGAGTGACTTCCTAAAACCACAGTAGTTGCATTTTTACATAGTGTTAACACATGTTTAGGGGCAGGCTTACTGCTCACCATAAAGAAAACAAAAATAATAAGCATGGAAGATCTACCTAGACAATGAGGAAATTGAAATAGTAAAAGGGTTCCTGTACCTTGGGTCAAATACTAGTCAGTATGGGGACTGCAGTCAAGAAATAATAAGAAGACTAGGATTGGGAAGGCAGTTATGAAAGAATTAGAAAAAAAATTAGAATTATACCAACCATTGTTTTCCCTCTGATCGTGTGTGGTTGCAAGAGCTGAACTGTGAGGAAAGTGTATAGGAGTAAGTATATCAATTTTTTCAAGATGTGGTGCTAGAGAAGAGTGCTGAGGATATCATGGTCAGCCAAAAAGAAACAAATGGGTCCTAGTACAGATCAACCCGGAAATCTTCCTGGAAGCCGAGATGATAAAGTTTAGGTTGTCATACTTTGGTCATGTCATGAAAAGGAATGACTCATGGGAAAAGACAACAATGGTAGGAAATGTGGAGGGATGCCATGCCTCTCAATAATAGCTCTGATGGGAAACCATAGAGGCAGTTATACCTTCATCCCTCTTTCTGTGTAAATATTAGAGGTACTGGAACTCACAATGTTGAAAATAAACATTTCCCCTCAAAATATTAATTTATTGTATATTCAAACCTTAGTGATAATCCTAACAATTAATCAGCTCAATTCTTTCAAATAAACAATTAAAGCAACTTTAGCCAGGTTTCAGTCCTATTTGAAAGGTGTCTGGCTGTTTTGGAGTGCTATTATTCCCTAAAGATAATGTGGAATCTTATGGTGAATCTCAGTTACCTATATCAGAATGGGGAAGTGTGGTCTGCTTGACCTTCAGGACCACTTTTGTAGCTACTCCACCAAAAATTCTTATCAGCCCCCCCCCCCCCCAGTTGCCTCAAAACGCATTTATACACTAGAGTAGATCTAATGAGGGTAGCTTGGTCAAATCAGTCAATTAAAGGGGGAAGTCTTCATTTAACAAAGAACTGGAAGCTGAGTTCCAGCTTGCTGCTGCATGTCTTTGAGTCATTTCTGACATGTGGTGACTCTAAGGCAAACCTATCATAGGGTTTTCTTGGCAAGATTTGTTCAAAAGAGGTTTGTCATTGCCATCCCCTACGGCTGAGAGCTTGTGACGTGCCTAAGGTCACCCTGTGGGTTCCATGGCCAAGTGGGGAATTGAACCCTAGTTTCCAGAGTCATAGTCCAGCACTCAAAACACTACACCATACTGACTCATTAACACCAGTCCTGGGCCCAATAGATTATTTCCCAATCTGAGCATCTCCAAGTTTTAGATCCACAGGGGAAGGCTTTTGCTCAGTCCCACCATCTTCACAGGGACATTTCATGAAAACATTTGTTGTGTGCCTTCGAGTCGTTTCCAACTTTTGGCAACTCTGAGATGAGCCTATTACTGTACTGGGTTTCTTGGCAAGATTTGGTCAGAGCAGCATTTGCCTCTGCCTCCCTCTGAGTCTTGTCTAAAGTGACCTTAGACCATGGGTGAGTGAGGATTCGAACCCAGGAGGGAGCATTCTCAGCAGCTGCTCTCACACTGGAAGTCTCTGCCATGGCAAGTTAGATTGATTATTCTCATTCCACTGGCAGGCAAAGCTCTTCTGTTTACTCAGGCCTTTGAGTGTTAATTGCCTGTTAGCAACGGCTCTTCTAACTAATGTGTTGTACTTTTATCATTTTAGCAGCCTTTAAAAACTGTTTCACATTACTGTTTTTAGTATGATTGTTTATTTGTTTTGAACTTTTGTGTGAACCATTGTTTTAATTTTACAGTACAACCCTGTATACATGAGACCAGTACCTGTGGTTTTACTTATTCTGAAAAAATATGTTCTCAAGGCATTTTCTAGGTTTTCCAGCACAATTCCATGGCATACTTCTCAGTGGTTGACCATAGAGTCATGCTGGAGGACCTAGAGATTCCTAAAAAGGTTTTCTCTCTAGGCATTTCTAGGTCCTCCAGTTGAATTCTGTGGTATGCTTTCAGTGGAAGTTGTTCATTTCAATAGGGTTCACTATTCACAGTTTCACATTTGCATGGTAAGTCTAGGAATGTATCTCCTGTGGAAGCTGGGATATTTTAACTAATATTGTAACCTGCTTTTTTTCCTATGAAAGTCAAGATGGTCCATATAGATTCCTAAGCAGACTCTTTTCAGAGCAAATGACTGTAGACTTGCAAAGTGTCAGCAGTGTTGCTGCAACATGTACTTCACACAGTGCCTTGGGATCTTGAGAGTGATCTCTCTCTAGCTCAGCAAGGCTTACTATAGAGTAAGCACACATAAGATTTGACTCTCTTTAAGTAAAAAGATTTAACAGTGGCATAAATCAAATTCCTTTTCTCAACTAAAATAGGGCCCTTGAAGCAAAAGGGCCATTGAGTAGTTGATTCAGCAGGTCTGTTATTGAGTAGTTGATTCAGCAGGTCTGCTCTAGCTGGGACATTTTGGTCACTGTCCATACATGCAACAGCAATAAAAACTGAAAAATCCCAAGGCACTTTGCTTCCTGTCTGGTCAGGCTCCGATTTGTGAACTTGGAACATTCTGTCTCCAGTGAGATAACTAGGTGGTCTCACTGGTGGCTTAAAATCCCTTAGTGGGTCTTGGGCTATTGCCTTCCTTGGTGAAAGTTTTCAAAACAGAAAACAGGAAGGAGATGAGCTGCACATGCTCTGAGGTGGTCAACTCTTTCTTCCTTTTTTAAAATAGCCCAACGCACTTTGCCCTGTATGAGAAAAGGCCTTCTTCAGAAATCACTGGAGTTGAGAACACTCCCCAAAGCAAAGGACATTGGAAAGTGTTCTTAACTCCAGTGATTTCTGCTGAAGACCCATGAAGAAGGCTTTTGTCATATAGGCCAAAACACACTGGGTTATTTTTTTAAAAATGAGTAAACAATATACCATCTCAGAGTACAATGAGCTTGTTTTCTTACTGTTCTCTGTTTTTAACATGCTTTTTAGTACTCTCTTCACTACCACAAAGATTTCAAAACCACTGTACTGTATTAGTATGCAATGTTGCAGTGTTACCAGCATTTTGTCTGTCTTCTATTTCATGCATAATGAATATTTTGGACAGCATTGTTTCTGAAAAAAGTTACAGGAATGTCTAGAATGTTCTATTATTATTATTATTATTATTATTATTATTATTAAAAATCTCCCATATTTTAGATCTGAATATTTTTTCTTCTGACTAGATCCTAAAATGTCACATGACTTAACATGTATAACTTAGTTAAAATTTGCATTCGCTTGTAAAGGGAAACATTTGTTAGGCTTGGTTCCACCATTTAAATGAGCAGTACTCTGATCATTCAACACTGCTCCTGAAGAAAGCAGGGAGACAATTTTTGCTGATTTCCCCTGCAGCCTTCCCAAAAGATACACTCTAGATTTGCAGGACACTACAAGACAATCTGACTGTATGCAGAACAGGAAAATGGCAAAAGAGGAAATACTTCCACAGTACATTAACAGTTTCCAGTGGATCTCAATCCTTTTTACAAACTGAAGGAAAGAACAAACGGGAACCAACTTAATACTTAGATACTGTGTGCATTTATATATGAGAGTAAGGGTATGCTCACATGTGGTACTGTCATCTGAGACAAAGCATTCCTGCTAGTATGAATGGGGAATGCCTTTTCTAAGAGTATGCTTAGCCCATCAATTAAAAATCAAGCACTTATGAAGAAAAACTTAAGGAGCTGGGTATCTTTAGCCTGAAGAAAAGATGGTTAAGAGGTGGTATGATAGCCCTGTTTAAGTATTTGAAGAGGTGTCACATTGAGGATGGAGCAAGCTTATTTTTTGCTGCTCCAGAGAACAGGACCCAGAACAATTGATGCAAGCTACAGGAAAAGAGATTCCACCTCAACATTAGGAAGAACTCCCTGACAGTAAGGGCTATTCTACAGTGGAACACACTCCCTCAGAGAGTGGTGGAATCTCCCTCCTTGGAGGTCTTTAAACAGAAGCTGGATGGCCATATGTCAGGTATACTTTGAGAGTTCCTGCATGGTAGAGGGTTGGACTGGATGGCCCTTGTGGTCTCTTCCAACCCTGTGATTCTATGATTCTACTAGATGACTAATGCTTACAATTTATGGCAATATATTGTTATGTTGTAATGATATTTATTTTTTTGGTGGTCTAAGGCTATATTTATATTGCTGAACTAATTCACCCTGACACGACTTTTAACTACCATGGCTCAATGCTGTGTAGTTCTTGGAACTGTATTTTGTTGTGGCACCAGAACTCTCTGTCAGAGAAGGTTCAGTGTCTCACAAAACTACAATTCCCATAATTTCATAGCATTGAACTATGGCAGTTAAAGTGGTGTCAGACTGTATTATTTCTGCAATGCAGATACAGGCTGAGTCAGGAGCAAATTCTGTGAATGGTTGTTTTTTACCATCCTAAAGACCAATCAGGTTGTATCACTTCTCGTTTGTTTGTTTTTTAAAAAGGCTTTTTTATGGCCAGAAATGGCCCAGAAGGGGGGAAATATGGTTTAGAGTACAGATTGTGCATACCAGGGGATAGGTTAACAAGAATAGGATTCCTAAGTACTCTAGGAGATGCATGGCCCAGCATTTGAGTCACTGGCATATTTGCTTCCCATCCAGTATTATATCATGTCTGCTGCCATATATGAGTAATCATAATTTTATTGATTGAGTATATTTGTATATAGCATTTCTATCATATTTAAAATAAAGACAAACAGCATAAAAAGTGTATGTTTCTCCTGAAATAATATATGTTTATCTTTCCTTGGGAATTCGATTGTATAGGTGGAATGATCATTTTGACCATTTTATTTGGACCCTTTTTTCCTGCAGAAAGTTTAACTGAGCAGTTACTCTTGGATTTACATGGAAAAACAATCCTTAGGAAGAAATGGACCACTTTGCTGCAGTTTAGTATAAAAGGATACAGTTGTTCTCTAGCCAGCTGGCTACCAGCAAATGAGGGTGCCCCCTTTTTCTCTTTACTATGTACTTTCTTTTGTCAAACAACCATGGTCTTGTGTTTTTTATGACCCAAGCATTCTTGCTACCACTCCACTGTGTTCTTTAAGCAAAAGCCACTTTGCTGTTACCAGTGGCACAAAAAAACATGAGCTCTTTATCCCTCAGAGACTCTTTAGAGAAATGTACATCACCATCCTAGATTTGTCTGAACAGATTTCCACACTAGCTTACTGAACCTTGGCCTTCTCCAAAGCCCCTGGTTTCCCAACCTGAAATAAAAATGGAAGCATAAGTAGCACAGTTACACTGCTAGGCAACTAGTAGGCAGCATTTGTCTATTTGAATGAATAGCTTCAGTGTTTGTGGAACTGTGGGTATCTGGGCAAAGTCTTGACAAATTAGAAAAGGCTTGGTGGGAAAAGAAAGGATGGAGCCAGAATGCTATTGCTCTCAGTGTCTGGTTTCTTTTGTTTGGGGTTAATTTAATGAGAATTTGTGCTCCTTGATGTTTGCCCTTTCTCTTTGTTTGCCTTGCTTCCTGACACTTTTGATATCACAGGCTCTGTACTGGCTGGCATAATCCCTCAGGAGAACCCCAACTAAATCTATCCCTCTCAAGGCTTCCTTGACCTGTAGGGCTCTTCATATATGAGACTACAGTGCTATTGACAGTCACTCTTAATCTCCTCTAAAGGAAATTAGTCCACAGCTCTATGTGTTTTAATGTACTTTGAAATTTACTTCCTTTGAATAGCTCTTTTACTCACCCTGACAAATGCATAATGCTTCTGCAAAAAAAAAAAGTGTACAGACAACTTCTTACTCAATAAGAATTCTAATCTTACTGTGAGGTTCTTTTATCATTTTTATGCCCACAATGACCCTCCTTTCAAATGACTAATAGTTTTGTCATTATTCATATTGTAACATTCAGCCTATTCATGCTTTGACAATGGAAGTCTCTTATGTGGCATTTGCCCATATGTCATATGTTTAACTTTTCAATGAGCAGTGCTTTAAGTTATTGGTGTCAGATTGCTCTAAGCACTACTTTCTTACAGTAGAGCTACTTCTCTGACAGCACAGGTTTTGATTGCTAGTAATAGCATGGCTATTAGCTACTATATATGGCCTGTTTATATTTTAGCACATCTACAGTTTGCCCAATCGTACTCTGAAAATTACATCTCTGAAACATGTATAGTATAAGTCTCTCTTTATAATATAAAGTATTTTTATGGGAGCCTTCAAACTGGTGGAGCTGGAGGATGCTAGATTGGAGAAGCCTAACATACCATAGACCTGGCCATACATAAGTTTGTACTGATAATTTTGTTTATTTCTCTCAGGACTTTTCAGAGCTGGAGAAGCGAGATCCTCAGGAACTAGTTGGTGAGTATAGGTTATTGTTCAGTTTATTTAAAGCATTTATGTATCGCTCCTCAACCACCAGGGCCCCAAGACAATGTAGATTTAATAAAAATATTTCAAGTGTGAAGCACACAAATAAAAATATTTCACAATAGACTAAAACAACTCTTTACAAATAATTTTAAAAGCAAAGTGCAAACAGAGCCAAAGTATAAGCAGAAATATGGCATACGTATGTATTCTTGTCCATTTAAATCTTAAATCTTTGGACTGTATGGCCCTTGTGGTTCCTTCAAACACTGTGGTTCTATGAAGGAAGCCAAGACACATTGACTATTGTTTTTGAGACTGTGTATAAATAGTCTCACCTTCTGAGCTACCACTCTCAGTAATTTCTGGATTGAGACAAAAGTCCTTACCCTTTCACTTGATGTAGCATGACTACTTCAGAATGTAATACATCAAAAGATGGAGAAAACTGAAGCTGGCAAGAAGCAAAAAAGACGTCATGGTGCAGGAAGTTTGGCAGAATTCCAGATTGCATTCTTGAATCAAATTCTGTATTCTGCCACATTTGAATGTTCCTTTCCATCACCAAATCCCAAATTGGCTTAGAAATCATTTTGAGGAATAAAGACCAGGTAGGAATACACTCATCCCTCCATATTTGTGGCTTTGATATTTGCAGATTTAATTATTCACGGATTTTATTATTATTTTCTCTCTAGGAATATCTAGGTCCTCGAGTACAACTCTGTGGTCAACTTTAATTAAAAGTTGCACTGAATCCTAGAGATTCCTAGAGAGACTATTCTACTAGGCATTTGTTGCTCCTCCAGGGAAGTTCTATGGTCAGTGTCTGTTGGACATTGACCACGGAGGTGCACTGGAGGACCTAGAGATTCCTAAAGAGGTGTCCTCTCAGGAAAAAAATGGTGCTTTTGTTATTTGCGGTTGTTTCCATATTCACGGGGTCTTGTGCCCCTAACTAGTGAATATGGAGGGACAAATGTATATACACACATTGTCTTCAGCATTTATTCATTATTCTGATTATTTCATGATCCAATTTTTTTTAAAAAAAGAAAAGAAAACAGAAGTTATTGAGAAAAGATGGTGGGGGGGGGGGGAATGTGTGTGTCCCCAGAAAATCTTTGTGTTGTTCCTCATCCAGTTTCACATCTCTGTCTGCATTCTTCAGCCCACAAACACGCCAGTTAACTGTAGTACCCTTTCAAAGTTGGATGACTCCATCACATTGATGCCTTGTAGACTTTCATACAGTAATGCTGTTGCCAGGAAATAATGAAAACCCACTTTCCTAGGCATGGAACTACATCTGTTTAGGTCTAAAGAGAATTCAAGTCATAAGTCATGCTGCATTTCCTGCCCATTTCAGGGTACTGTTTGTACTGTTTGCACACTTGGTAGTGCATCAGCCATATCAAATCTGTAAACTATGTTCACTTTGGAAAGGATTGCCATTATCCAATTCCTTAATAATATAAAAAAATGTCAGTCAAATCTATATAATCTATAGATATTAACAGAACAGAATACAAACCCTGAAATTCAATAACAGAACTAAAGTTCTGTCCAAATAACTCTCAATCCACCCTTTTCTCCTTTACCAATGAACTCACCAACTAATTTGTCACCCCAAGACATTTTGCAGTGTTCCAGGACTACCAGTCATCCAAACATGCATGTGTACATCCTTTTTCTTCCTACACTAGTTCTGCTGCTTTCCCCATAAAGTTTATCAGAGAAGTCATTTTCTCTCTCTCTCTCTCTCTCTTTTTTTAACAACCTCTTTACTGGGTGATTGGACACATTGCATCTTAATTCCCTGAGAAACTTCTATATCAGGATCCCCAAAGAGAGACAAAGTAGTACAAAGGAGAAAGCAATCAGAATCTCCCATCCCTTCCCTTCATTTCAACAAAGGGGGTCCAAACATGCTCACCTCTTGTTCTTAGGGGAAAGAATTGAATTTAGCACCTGATGATGGAAATCTTTGTTGCTGCTTTTACAGGGGAAAGAAAGTCCCCTTCATTAGTTCTGTCTTAGCCTTATTCTCAAGATTAGGGGAAATTCTTAGTTTCAGTTTGCTTTCTGTAAAGTGTGTGTTCTTTTGTGGTAGTTATTTTTTTGATTGGCCACATCCCCATCTTGGAAGTTATCACCAACACCTTCTCAAATCCATAAGTGACCAAAGGTTTTAGTAGTAGAATGTGACATGTTTCAAACAGATAGCCAAATGATAGTCTTTTCATCATAAAAAGGAATCGTGTGGGTATCAAGAAGGAATCTAGCACCTTTAAGACAAACTGATGTATAGTTACCATATTACACTCTAAGCCCCTCTCCTCCAACCACATAAATGCTGATATACCTGTGGTTCTATCAGTGCATCTGAAGCAATGGATTAGATCAGGGGTCGGCAACCCCCGGCCCACGGGCCGGATCCAGCCCAGCGAGGCGGCAGGACCGGCCCCAGCCCGGTCCTGCCACCACCAAGGCTGCCGCCGCTTAGAGATGGCATATCCCTAATGCGGAGAGAGAGGCCTGGGGCTGCAAGGGCCATGGGGGAGCCCGCCGAGGTGGCAGGCTGCTTCCGCGGACTCCTTCTCAGCCCTTGCGGCCCCAGGCCTCCCTCCGGAGAGAGGCCTGGGGCTGCAAGGGCTGTGGGGGAGCCCGCCGAGGCGGCAGGCCGCTTCCGCAGGCTCCTTCTTGGCCCATGTAGCCCCAGGCCTCCCTCCGGAGAGAGAGGCCTGGGGCCGCGAGGGCCGTGGAGGAGCCCAGGAGGCGGCCTGCCCAAGCCCTTCCCTTCAGCCGAAGGGAAGAGCCTGAGATGGGTGCCCAAGCCCTTCCCTTCGGCCGAAAGCTCCGCCCCCAGCATGCGGCTCTGCCCCAGAGGGTGGAAGCTCCACCCCCGGCTTCAGCCCCCCAGTCGTCTGAGGGACAGCAACCCGGCCCCCGGCTCAAAAAGGTTGCCTACCCCTGGATTAGATCCATAAAAGCTCAAGCCAGAATTAGTGAATATTTCTTAATGGTGCTACTGGATTCCTTCTTTCATTTCCCTTTTTAGAATGTGGCATGTCACAGAGTTCCATTAAGTGTTTTAAACATGCTAGATTCAAACTGCCAAGTGCCATACAGTGATCTGAACAGATCAAGTCTGCTTCACGTCAGAGTAATTTGCTTATAAAAGCCCATTTTGTGGAACCCCAGGTTGGTCTGCAGTAGTAAGACTCCCCGCCTTATCTGATGGATTAGGGAGAGTGGAGCACTGTCATAAAGTAGAAAAGTGGAACCCAGGATTTTTTTAAGCTTGCATATGCATTTTGGCCACCAAAAAACATAACACACTATATATCACTTTAAAATGAGTGCAAAAGCTTAATAACTAGATAGATAGACAGACAGACAGACTTCAGTTACTGACTGAATTAATTAAATTAAAACTCTCTGGAAGATTTTTAAGAAACACTATTCCAAGGAAAGGTTCAGAGTTTATGAAGCAATAAAGAAAAAATGTATTTGATTTGGGAGAAAAACTTGGTCCTGTTGATTGGCAGGCAATATGAGTTCAGATGACAAAATCTTTGGGTTAGTCTTACAATATAAGACAGAAAGACTAAAATGTACTATAGCAGCAGTATAGGTTGTGCTTCCCTTATTCAAAATGCTTAGGACCAGAAATGTTTTGGCTTTTGGAGTTTTTCAGATTTTGGAATATTTGCATATCTTGCATATGAGATATCATGGGGATGGGACCAAAATCTAAACAGAAAATTCATTTATGTTGCATATACACATTATACACATAGCCTGAATTTTGTGCATGAAACAAAGTTTATGTACAGTGAACCATTAGAAATCAAAGGTGTCAGTAATCTCAACCAGCCATGTGGACAGTTTTAGATTTTGGATTTCAGAATTCCAAATAAGAGATACTCAACCTGGACAGTTATGCTGGCTATTTGCCGTAATAAATGAAATGAATGAAGCTGGACAGCAGCCTAGTCTTACAAGAACAGAAAATGATGGCATTCTCTGAAGATGCCAGCCACAGATGCAGGCAAAACATCAGGAATAAACTCTTCTAGAACATGGCCATATAGCCTGAAAAACCCACAAAAACTCATGATGTTGTTGTTGTTTTCTTTTGTTTTTTTAGGGAGCCTGCTTAGAAAATGGAAATTTGTACAATTTGCGATTAAGTTTTTCTAGGCAGGATAGATTTTTTGTACTGCTGATTCCTTCCAATTCATGTATGCTTCCTGTGGCCTCATTTGCCTTAGTCAAACCCTGAATCTAAACCATAGCTGCAAGGTATGGATAATTATTTACTTCAGAAGGCAGTGGCTGGGTGTGCCTGCAGTGGTGAATCATACCTATAGTCAACTTCCTGCATTCCCAGTGTGGTGTTCTTTAGGCGGGAAGCCACAAATGCCCACACCCGATCAAACGTTGCAGCCAGTCTTGCTACACCTGACTTGCGCAACAGTGAAGTTTAATTTTTGCAGAAATAACAGGATGCAGAATGCATAACATCCACAAATATGTCCTAGCAGTGGATATTTATTATGCTTACAGAAGGAGGGGAAGATGGTGAAGACAGTAGATGTAACAAACGTAGATTTCCTAGTTTGTAATGAAATGTCTGGTGCTCATGCCTTCCAGTCACTTTAGTTACAGTAATGCTTATAAAGGAAACTGATGCTTGTCATTTTTGTGTAGTACTAAGCAGAATCCCACTGCTTTGGTTTCATGGTAAAGTTTGCATCTCAAGAGAACAATGGTAACTACCAAGTGAGCTCGGAATAAAAAAATAACAGTCTTTTTCTATTCTGTTGTTTCTTTACTTTGTCTCCTTTCATATCTGTTTGATCTCTTTTGTTTCCTTTATCTCAAGAAGTGCATTCCTTCCAACCATTTCCTCTTCAGTACCTATCCAGAGAAAAGTTGATGTGTTTTCTTATAATAACTAAGAGAGAATGAGAGTGAAGTGAAAAGTACGCACAGCTCAATGTCCAAATCTTCAAACATCTGTCAAATAAAACTGAGGTTTCAGGGGAGTCTGTCTTATATAAGATGCTTTCTTTTGCATGTTGAGCTCCAGCATGCTCAATACTTGGAGAAGTCAAGATTTCCACATTTCAGCTAAAAAAAACTGCTGCAAAGAAGCCGGATTACATGAAATACCTTGTTTGGAAAGCATCCAGAAGGATCCAGTGAAACCCAATACAAATGATTACAGGAAAGCTGTATATGTGGCTTACTCATAAAAGCCATTCTTCCAATATGCTGTTTCTATGCCAGTTTTCTTGACCTTTTATTGTCCATCACTGTCTTATGCAGGATGATGTTAAATACTTCAACTGCCTAATAAGGAGCATTAAGAAAATCCAAAGCTCTAATATAATTGCTTGGATAGGCTTGAACGTATTTATTTCTTATATATTTTGGGCAAGGCTGGAGCAATCTATTTACTGTTCTGCTCTCACACAAATTCCATGTACAACTACTTCCTTTACCCTTTTCTCAAATGTCTTGCCTCCACTGTAACTAAACATAGTTCACTTTTGTCCTTGCTCTCCCCACCACCACCAGCAGCAGCTGATAGTTGTAAAGTTCTTAATTTGTAACAATCTCCTCCCTCCAGTAGCTTTGTAACCTGTAACAAGCCCATCGCTTGTTGTCAAGGGGTGCTGGAGCCAGACACTGTTTCTCGGGGGATGTTGGCAAGATTTCTGTTCTTCAGAGAAGCACATTCTCTGTAAATGCCAAAGGACATTTCTTTGTTACTTGTGACTGCAAGAGAATTTAATTCTAAAAGCATCCTGTTGGAGCAGCATGCTGCAAGAGGGGAGGGGAGTTGCCCAATCATAGAATCGCTGCCACTCAGAGCAGGCAGAAGAACTGAAAATGGTTCAGCTGTTTGCCTCTTTATCCCCATGAATGTGCATATAACAAGCACCAACAGGGGGGAAAAAACCCAGAAGCAGATAAATATTCTGCTTTGGACATTTTATTTATGCATATTAGTAGACTTCATTCTCCATCGGAAGACTCACAGAAGACAGTCATATAGGAGGCAGAAAAATGGAGGTCTCTGGACCACTTCCTCATCTACTGACAGAGACAGATGCTCAGTGGATGTTAAGTGAAATTGTACAGAGTATGTAACAACTTACAAACCATAATACATGTCTAGTGTTATGGAAAACAAAATTTCTGCCAGAAGAATTATGATGTTTATTATGTAAAACTATACAACCCAGAAAGTAGGAAGGTTCAACAGTAAAGGTAATGTTGTTAAAAATGACAGACTGCAGTGGAAAAGGATTTTCCTTTTTTCTACATTGATTGCTTCTATTACCCTCTGTGCTTTTTAAATAGCAGTCTGCTTTAAAATTCGGAATAAAGCATTTGTTCATAAATAGCATATTGTCTGAGCTTTTCAGACCAAAACAGAATAGAGCCTACTGCCAAGGAAAGAACTAAAGTATGGTACTCGGTGTTGTCTTGAAGTAATATCCCAAAAGAAGCCGCCTTTCCCTGTACTTGTACCTCTAACAATACACATTCATTTAAAACTAATACAGTACTTGGACACTGCTGGATATTGGTCAAGTCATGCCCTCATTTTTGTAGTGGGGATAACATCTTTTTAAAAGGAATGAACAACATACAGCAGATAGTCTGCATGAAAGCTCTGCTTGAGCATTATGCAAAACCTTGATAAATGTAGCTTGTCCCATTTGAAAATTTGAATACAGTATATGCTAAACTTTGTCCATGATTATAAAGGCACATTTTGGATATACAACAATGCCAAGTTCTTGGTCATCAGAGTTAAGGGAAATAGGAAACAGGCAAAGGGACATTTATCACATTTCTCAATCCTCAAAGTGGTATTTCTTGAAAACAGACTTGTGAGAAAGTCATGGATATTTGTTTTGGAGTTTAAACCTGGTTTCAGATGAGCTAGTAAGATTGCTTTCCACAAAAATGGAGAGTGCATACAGTTCTTCATCTGTCAGATAACTTTTACTGCAGAAGTACATGAAACAATGATAAATGCATGTGACTATCCATTTACTTTAATAAAACTCATCTGGTTTTTTGTGGGGTTTATAAGCTCACTGAAGCGGTAATGGGCTGGATGAGGAAAAACAAACTCAAGCTGAATCCAGACAAAACGGAGGTACTTACAGTAGGGGCCCCCAAACCAGGTACTGTATACGGTTGCAACCTCCAGTCCTAGATGGGGTCACGCTCTCCACAAAGGACTTTGTTCGCAGTCTGGGGGTGCTCCTAGACCCGTCGCTTCGCATGAGAAATCAGGTGAATGCGACAATCAGGAGTGCCTGCTATCAGCTTCGGCTGATACGCCAGCTGCGCCCTTTCCTGGAAGTAAAGGACCTAGAAACTGTTGTACATTCACTGGTAACCTCACAACTTGATTTCTGTAACGTGCTCTACATGGGGCTACCCTTGTGCCAAGTCCGGAAACTTCAACTAGTGCAAAATATGGCAGCCAGGCTGGTCACCGGAAAAACTAGGAGTGACCGAATTACACCCATCCTAAAATCTCTTCACTGGCTGCCTGTTAGTTTCCGGGCACAGTACAAGGTGTTGGTTATAACCTTTAAAGCCGTACATGGCTTGGGTCCAACCTATTTAAGGGATCGCCTGCTTCCATATAATCCACCCCGCACCCTCAGGTCCTCTGGGAGGAATCTATTGCAGCCTTTAAAACCAGACTAACTGCTACCTCCCAGAGGGCCTTCTCTGCAATTGCTCCCAAACTATGTAATGGCCTGCCAGACGAGATCCGTCAAACTGCCAGCTTAGACAGCTTTAAAAAAGCTGTCAAGACGGATCTCTTCCAGCAGGCCTTTCCTGAATAAAATACCCGGCCACAGAATGACTGCCCCCACATCATGGATTAGCCCACCACTCTGTCCTTGTTATATTTTTATTGTGTTTTTTAATTGTGTTTTTAATAGATATTTTAATTGTACATGTTTAATCCTGTTTTAAGGGGGGGAATTTGGGACATTAATTTTGTAAATGTGGATTTTAATATGTTGTGAGCCGCTTTGATTGTCTTGTAACAGAAAAGCGGGATATAAATAAAAGTTTTATTTATTATTATTTACTGAAGCACTTTTATGTGAGTCAGTTGTTGCTTCTTTTTATAAACTGGTGCTAGAAATACATGGTAGAAAATGTGGGATAAGTTTTATTTTTCCAAAATAGAAGCCTTAGATTTATCTATATAGGTAGGCGCATTGGACTGGTACAGGGTAGTTGTAAGTTTCGCAAACTGTCTAGTTTCTTGCACATCTTCCAATGCCTGTAGTTCTCCAACTTCAGAAACGGCTAACAACTTTGGATTATCAGTATCTAAGATCAGAATGCCACTGTTATAAAATCAAATTGATGTTTATTGACTTAATTGAATCAAGTTTCTATCAGGTTTATTGAAACGGCTTTCTCTAATCTCTAATGCTACATATTGATCAAAAGACCTTCTACTTTCAGCCTCCTTCTCTGAACGAGTAAGGAACATGTCACCGGATGAGATTAAAATCCCCCCAGACCCCCCAGGCAGATGTTCCAATCACCTTCAGGTGAGCATCTTCTTTTGTCATTACCTTACCTAAAATATCAAAATTTCTGCAACATGTTGCTATCTTGACTATAGCTTACCGTTCCACAGAGGTTGCTTATGTCTTTCACTATTTCCTTATTTCAACCTGCCTTGCAAATAATTTCTGAATTTACATGTTCACTTTCTCAGATCAACTAACGCCATTTATTTCAGTTCTATAAATGACATATATTTTGCTGTGCAGAACAAGAAAACTCATAATCCAAGCCCATGAATTGCTTGCACTGACTTTTTTTTTTAAATATTCCCAAATTGATTTTAAAATCTCATTGGGTCTGTGATGCATGGTGGCCCATCTTTAACAATGCTGTTGCACTGTTAGGTATTTATTCTATTTCCAAGCCACTCTTGCCCTTTTTAGTGTTAAAAAAGAAGAATCTAATGGATTATAACATGATCCTCTGATTCAGTATTGCCATGAAAGTTCCATGATGGAAAAATAAGCAGATTTGCAGCTAAGGGAAGTACACACACACACACACACACACACACACACAGAGAGAGAGACAGACAGACAACATTTTATCCCCACCCGACCCCCAGGTTTGGAAATCAGGAAGGGTGGGGGCAGCAAAACCATTGCATTTTGTAGCAGGTTTGGCCTATTTTTTGGCACTTGTGGGCAAAAAAAAAAAAAAAAGCCTGGAGAGAGTCTGGGAGCTTGCAGGGAGTGTCCTCATGGACAGCAAAGGATGCCAGGAAAAGGATTTCTGGGCCTTGCTTTTGTTATATCTGCATCCCAGCCATAATCCTGGCTAAGGACCTCTCACTGTCCTACACTAGTAAGCATGTTTAATTTGAGCTTTATAACAGCTATTGAATTATACACAAGCAAGATGTTATCTTGATTTTAACAGTATACTAAACAAGAGTTAGTTCTCTTCTCATTACATTTGCCTGGTTCAAAGCCATGCTTCACAAGTTTATACCCCAACTGAGACTTCAAACTCTTGCAAAAACTGTAGTTGTACTGTACACAATGAATACTATAATCTAAGGCTATAAAGCTGTATCGTTTCCTAACTAACAACCCAGCATGTTGTCTGGAACTGAATGTCCTCCAGGATACGATCCTTTGTGTGCGCTCTCTAATTGAATTTTTGGGTATGTGGGGATAGAAGCCTGATATGGCTCTGTTTACAGCTATATAGCACCGAGTATGACCCTGAATGAAAAAAGTACATGTGCTGTCAGAACAGTAGTATTTGTGTTTTTAAAACTTGCAAGTTTTTCTGATTATAGAGGGGAAAAACATCTGCAGTTTCTGCTGACTACTAGAAATCTGTGGTGAGATAGAGTATGATTCAAAAATGAACACCATGATGAATTTTGCTGTCCTGCACCTAGGTCTCATCATTAAGATATCACATTATGTATATGCAAGTATTCCTGCCTTTAAATATCTCTTGCTGTCTCTGAGTTTGATTTTTATTCCCATGTCTATTGCCCATCTTCCCCAAAACTTCAGTTTTAGAAACTCTAATGTCTCAGAATTACATGTAACAGAAAGTATATGTGTGGGCGCAAGCTACAGATTTTATTCTGTTATCTCAGGCATTGTAAACTGTAGTTTAA
>NC_056523.1:138353311-138366429 GCF_019175285.1 Sceloporus undulatus | reverse complement strand
TTCTATAAAACATTAACATGGGAATTGCAGGCCACCCACAGAAGACAAACATGAATTGAAGAATTAAGTTACCAAGTTAATTCACGCTATACGCGGCTTTGAGTGTACGCACTCAAGCTGCAGGGAGGACGTGGGGCATGCGGGGCAGTGCATCCCATTCGAATGAATGGGCTGTGTGCCTGTGGCGTGCGTGCACCGCTGCGCCAACACGCCATCGCGTGCACAAGCCCCATTCACTTGAATGGGGCTCGTGTATAGGCGGAATTCGCCTTATGCGGGGGTGGGGTGGGTCCGGAACGGATCCCCTGCATAAGGCGAGTTTCCACTGTACTTGACTATAAGACAACCCCATGTATATGTCAAGGGCAGGTTTTGAGGCCAAAATTATGGATTTTTATATGACGTGGATAAATTGAGGGTGTAAAGGATGAAGCAAAGGAAAATGATGCCAATGAACTTACAAAATCCTGACAGGTATAACTGTTTGTGTTCACCCTAAAGACTGGATGGATGAGGAGGGAACTCTGGAAATGGTGGCTATATGACATGGAGGTGATTAGGTACAGATGGGTCTGAGAAAACACACACATTAAAAAGAATTAAAAGCCAAAGCAAAGAAAATGGCAACTATGGGGCAGTACAGACAGATGGCTCTGTGCTGCTCCATCTTTGCCCTGGGTCTGTGCTGCAGCATCCGCATACTGCAGCACAAACACACTGTCTAAAAGGAGCTGCTCTAGGTGGCTCCTTTTTTTCGCCGTCATAAGGGCTGCATCGCAGCCCTATGACATCTCTTCCACCCACAGCAGTTTGGGCGCTTAGGCTCCTGCACGTCATGGATGTGCACCCCATGTCCGTGGGGCCACGCAATCATGGCGGCCCCCACATGTCATAGGGCTCGGGAGCGTGTGGTTGGTGTGTGCTCCCGAGCTCTATGATCACTGCCAGGATGCCCTATGTTAGCTCATTGTAGCCTTTAATATAACTTTGCCTGATTTTAATCCAGAAAAGTTGACACACATACCCAAATGTCTTATTGAAATCCTTCAAAGGCCGATTCCTCTTAGCATCACCACCAGCCCAGGCATTCAAAAGGCCAGAAGCGGTGCCATGGTAGAGAGAGTAGAGGGGGTTGGTGCTTGTATTAGGTTCTCACCTTTTGCCACTCAGAGAAAAGGATGGTTCCTTTTAAAAAAAGAGTTAAAGTACAGCTCTTACATTATTGACTCATGGCTAAGTCAACCTAGGTTTTTTGTGTTAATTTTTGAGTAAAATTTCTAGACTTATACATGAGGATATACAACAATAGCTTAAAGAAAATTAGGAATATGTGCCAGAATTAGTGTGAACACATCACACAAATGGAGTCAATTTATTACATATATTTTCAATTTTATCCCCTCTACATTCTTGGCCCAATTAGAGATTTGTTGCTATTCCAACAGCAACAAAACACTATTAACATCTACATAGATGGCAATGCATGGGTCTTAGAATCTATAAATCCAAAGAAGATAACAGAGGTAGAGGGGAGGGCAGAACGAGATGATGGGGTAAAGTGGCGGGTGAATAGACAATTTTTATATATAATTAGGGTTCATTGGAGTAAGGTGGTCAGTAACTAATGGATAGTGCCAAGTTTGGTGGGAGTAGTTAGCACAGAAGGCAACAGCAGTTTCCAACAAGAAGGCATATTGAAGATGTAAAAGGGATGTTATGAGATGCGGTGGCTTAGTGGTTAAGACGCTAATTCTGATGATTGTAGACTTGGAAGGTTGGCAGTTTGAAACCCAAGTGCTGCATGATGGGGTGAGCTCTTGTCACTAGCCCCAGCTTCTGCCAACCTAGCAGTTCAAAAGCATGCAAATGCAAGTAGATATGTACCACTTCAGTGAAAAGGTAACAGCTTTCGGTACAGTCATGCTGGCCACATGATCACTGGCGGTGTCTTCGGACAACGCTGGCTCTTCAGTTTAGTAATGGAGATGAGCACTGTTCCTACAGTCAGTTATGACTAGACATTCATGTCAAGGGACTACCTTTACCAGGGATGCTGCCATTAGGTCTTGCAAATCTCCCTCATCTCCCCTGAGTGTCTTTCCCCAACCTGATGTCTTCAGATACATTGCATGTAAAATCCCATAAGAGCTCATCAGCTTGGGCTGATGGGAGTTGTCATCCAAACATTTAGAGAGCACCAAGTTGGGGAAGGCTGTGCTATAGATTCTATTATTCATATTTATGCCTATCAGGACCATTTGCAGATTATAAATCCATTTTGAGTGGGCCTGTCTGGAGAATGTGCTTATCTTTGAGTTGAATGGCTTTGAACATCTTTGTTTGATCATAAAACCTCCCTAGGAGATTCAGAATGAGCAGTCCTGTGTAAGGAGGGAGTTGTCAGAGGATGTATGATAAATCTGTAGAAAAATCTCTTTCCAAATATTTTTTAGAATAGGGTGGGGGAAAGAAAAGCAATCCAGAGTTTGTCATGAGTGGCGGAAGGGGCAAATGTCAGCATTAAAATCAAAAGTATTGTTTTTAATTCACTGCGTGCCAAGCTTTCTCCTTTACTTCAAAGCAGATTCCAAATGAAAAATATCATAAATCCAGAGTATGAAAATATACTACAGCCACACCTAAGTCAAGCAGCAGCTAAATGAAGACAGCCTGCATGGAGAACGATACTTGGAGCATATTACAGTAATCAAGGTCCACCATGCATCAGTTTGTGCTTTTAGACTTGTCCCTCTGTCAAGTAGTTCTCTGTCCTAATGAAACAGGATAGCTTTGTGTTTCAGATAAGAATGCTGAAAAGTTTACCCATTGTAGAGATTTTTCTGTTACAATATAAACAGAAAATGGATTGTAGCCCATGTGACAAGATGCCACACAAGGAAGTCAGTGACAGAATTCAGAAATGATGTCAGGATAGACATCTAGAACCTTTTGTAGCCTTGTTGGTGTCAGCTCAGCATTTTTCTTGGTTCATGTAAAACTATCTGAGAACAGAGTGCTCTGTCTACTGCCATTAAAGAGAAATGTTCTTAGTCCACATGAAATTAGTCCAGAACACTTACGCAATGAGAGGCCTTGCTAGGCTGAATTGATTGTGACCTTTGAAAGTGTCTTCTTTGTCCTGTCCTCATGAACCTTTCACCAAAGCCAGTGAGAAGTACTATTTGCCAGAGAGAGAATGTAGTGATAGGCTTCATTTTCTTCCAGCTCATTATGGTTTGGTCATGCAGAGTAAATTGGCAAGAGACATACTGGAGATCCTTTCTTAGGATGGGAAACTATCAAGAAACTAATCCAAATCCATCCAATGATCCCTTGATTATTCCCAATAGTGGTGGAATTAAATTTAACAAATAGTTCACTTACCAATTCTGGATACTATTGGCAGTTTCACTAGCCAGTGTTTAAACCAGATAAGACTGTAATTAATTCCTACTAGCAAATTAATTCAACTGAATGTGATGGGCTAATTTGACGTTTTAGCTGTATCTTTAAAAATTATTGTAAGCTGCCTTGAATTCCATTAGGGAGAAAGGCAGGATATACATTCAATAAATAAATAAATAAAGTAAAATAAAGTACAATCAGTCTTCCTTATCCCCAGATTTCACCATCCATGCCTTGAAAATACCCACCCATCCCCAATTCCAAAAAGCAAACCTTGATTTTGCCATTTTATATAATAAGATCTGAGCATCAACAGATTTTGATATCCACGGGGATGGAAAGGTGGGTGGTTCTGAAACAAACCCCAGAGGATACCAAGGGCCCATTGTAAGTCAACTAGCCAGGATCAAATCATTTTTTTTTTTATCTTGATCATCCAACAATGTCAAACCATAGCATCCCATAAGGATCTAGCATGGCCAAGACAAATAGGAAATGCCATCCAGCAACATCTGAAAGACCAAAGATACTCTTACCACTGCTTTTACATATTCACTTAGAAGTCAACTTTTTCAAATATAATACTCCCTCCTTGATGAACCATTACAGGAGCACTGAGCCTATGTGATCCTCCTGCAACAGTTTCACCATTTTAACCCTGGTTTCTTGGTTCCTCGCCACAGTAGGGCTCATAGGAGTTGGAAATCTGGCAGTATCTTGTGGATTACAGGTTCCCTGCCACCAATGCAAAGAATCATTCCAGGGGATTCTTCTTCATCATCTACACCAGTAATACTCAAAGTGGTGGTCCCTGGCAAGTTTCTGGAAAGAAAGACACAATTGTACCTAAAGGAGATATATTTGGTGCCGCTCCCTGGAACACTAGGGGGAAGAAATCACTGGTTCTCCACATCAGACAATCTATGAAGCACTGATCTAGATCACTATAACAGATACAGAAAGAGTAAAGTTGCTGGTAGGTATTTTAGTATTCTTTGGTGAGCTACTGATAAAATGATGCACAGATCTGTAGTTATATAAATCCAAGGTACCAATCAGGTAAGTAGACAAAAAATTAGTAGTAATGATGCCTGGTCATAGGTAGAATTCTCCCTTCAGTAGAACTTCCAGCATGGATTCTGTAGTCTTGTGACATGGCAAAAACCAGTTTTTAGGATTCAATTATCATAGTGCTGTTACATTTCAAATTTCCAGCTTCCAATTGCTATAGGATGAATTATATCTAACTCCGTGCCAGACAGTTACAAATAAAATTAGAAAAACATAAGCATGAAAACATTTTGAACTGGAATGGAGATAGCAGAGACTTTCATCCCTCATGCTTCCTCCCAAATATTCGCATTCTCTTAAATGAAATGCACATCTCTGGATTCTATTCAAGTAGACAATACTTTTCAGGACATTTCTACCAGATGAACAGAAGGCAGATAATACCAACGTAAAGTATGACAACAGGATTTGAAACATGATTTTTTATATTTAAGAGGTTAAATACATAGGTAAGAAATCTTAAATAGATTTACAGCATTTTTGTGCCACACTGGGTGAAAGTGGCAGAATTACACAACTGTGTAGTTGAGCACCAGTGTCACAATCAAACACTGACATTTAAAATGAACACAAAAAATATCCATTTGCTGCTCACTTACGAACACCCTACCACACAAGTCCACTTTTACAGAATGATTCCCAAAGACTAGACAAAAAACTGGGTGTTGATTTCACTATTTCATCTCAAATGTTAAAGCTTTCAAATGTTCAGTATTTGAAATAAATTTAAGAAGTTACAGAGTGATAGCTTACATAGCTTGAGTCATTAATCTATCCTTATGCCTCTTACAATTTTACACAGGGAAAATTAATTATGCTGTTGCCTATTATTCTTTGGAACAAGAGATGAGAATGCAAAAGAGAGGAGTAATTCAACACTGATGGCCCAGGATGCAACGAAGCAACCTCATTACAGTCTCCTTGAAGTTCTAATTTCACAGAGTTTAAGCCTAACACAAAGACAGACTATAGAAGTAACATAAACAGAGTACACTGCACTGCAACAAACATTAAGGGACAGACCCACACAAGAAAACCAAAACCTCTTTCCATATGAAATGGGAATATGAATATGTAAGCCAACTCTTCCATCTCGGTCCATTTTTAAATAGTCTTTCATATTGTGCACCAGAAGAAGGGGAGTATCCCCCTTTGCTTCCAAAAGGGTGCTTTAGGCATGATTCAGTCTTTCAGAAAAACCCAAGTCAGTTTCTTCACTGTTGTCACTGCTTGGCCTTTTTCATATGGTGCCAACTGCAGAGATCACAGTTGTTTTAGAGCCACTTGCACTGGTGGTAACAGTCACCACAGCTGGCAATGTTGCGGTAGTAGTGAGAATGGTAGCTGTATTGTGTCACAGGAATGGCAGAATCCCACTTGCTTTTCCTCTTCTGTGCATCTGTGTGTTGAAAAAGCAAACGTAGTTTTACAGGGCGTACTCAGCTTAGATCCTTTTAATCAAAGTCTTTGGAAGAGCTAAACCAGCATCAGAAGTGGGAATCATGCCACCCAAGGTGCACTAAGATTTTTCTCTAATGGTTCCAAATCCTTTCGAGCCTTGTTTCTTGCCCTTTTAATGGGCACTTCTTTTCCCTGTAAAATGAGGCACCCCCCCCCCTCCCCGGTACCTTGTTTTACTTCCTAGACCTATTGTTTGAAACTGGAAGTTTTGTTTATTTTTTAGCCAAAAGTAACTGGGTTAGCCACAAATGACTGGGTCTAATAACATTGGAGGACGGGGGTGGCCTACAGCATGACCAGGGATGATGGAAATGGCCTCTGGACACCCAAGGTTGCTCACCCTCCCACTAAATGAAGAGGTCCATCTCACATGGAATATTTTATGAATTTTTAAAAAATGTTCTTTCCTCCACTAGCTTTCAGAAGTGATACAACCCCAAGAGGCCTTTACTTTATGGATATGGATGGATGCAATCTAAAGAATTACATATCCCATAAGAGTTGCATTTATTAAGGCTTTCACAAAAATGCTCAAGTGAGGTTTATAATGAAATATATCTGTCATTAGAAACACACCATAAAATGAGCACTGTCTCCTGCCCTATGAGTTTGTTTTGTGCTTATGACTTATCATCAAAACCTCACAAACATCTATGTTCACTGTCTGTAACAGAGACTCATCTTGAAAGATGCTTGATAAGGCACAGAGTGAATAATAACAAGTGATACAAAAAGATATTGTGACTTTAAATGGGCCCATAGAGTATTATGTACACAGAGGTAGGTAAACTGGTGCCCTCCAGAGATGTTAGGCTACAATGCCCATCAGACCCAGCCAGCAGGGACAATAGGGTGGAGCCTGAAACATCTCAGGACAACATGTTGACTGCACTGTTAGACTGGCTTTCCGGGTTTCAGTTTTTTCTCATAAGTCCTCCTGGATTGACAGGGATCTGAGACCTGTTGTACACAAAGCACATGCTCTTCAAGGGAACATGGTGTTCCCACCAAACTGAGCAATTCTTTGTCATCTTGTGCCTTCTACTCAGTTTCCAGGGTTACTCCTGTATTTTCATGGTCAAAAATGTTGATAAGTATAGGTCCACACTTTCCTGTGACAAAGAACCTGCTGAATCTACATTATGGGCTTACCTGCTCAAAATTTCACCATTTCCATAGAATTCCTACCAGTTCAAGAGATTGCTATAGCGTGAATGATCTCCAACATGTTCCAAAACTTCTGACACAACATATGACAATACACAGCCAGTTTTATATAAAAGATATTTTATTTTAAGTTTCATAACTTTATTCAGATTACACAATTTGGACTGAAGAACAGAGATTTTGTTTGTCAGAGAATGGTCTCTCACTGAGAAATTTTTTATGTGACGAAGGAACTAAGTAAGAGAGAGATTAACAGGGAAATTAGGGAGCTATGAAAGGCTCTGATCTGGGCAGAGACAGGGAATGAAACTGTAACAATGGGCTGAAGGAGCAATGATAAGCCACACATAAACCCAACAGATTAGTACATGACTCCCATGCCTCTCTATGTGGTGATGAGTGTAACTTACTTTCTGTGGATTCTTCCTCATACCAAGAGATACAAAATTTATTTTAGTTGAAGAAGTTTCTCTTCAAAGAATGCTCTCTCTTACTTAGAAAATTCTAATGCATTTTTTCCAGATGCCAATTACTTTGCTGTTATTGTTACGTGCTGCAAGTGCTAATAGTAGCCTTCTTTTCTCCTTTTAAACACATCTAAAGGAGATAAAGGGCAAGTGAAACTATACCATGTTCTTTAACTTACTCCACCTGCAGTGCTGGCTGTTGTGGTGGTTGTAGAAGGAGCATTTGTTGTGCCCTTCTTAGTGCCAGTTACAAACTCAATCTAGGAAAGAAAGAAAAAAGTATTCATATTTTGTACCTCAGATACTATTAAATGAAATAGGAATGGGGCAAAAGTAATGATGAGAGAGATTTTTTCCTGGCTGTAGGGAGACAATCAACTGTATAAGGATTGGAAATGTGAATATATTTCAAAATCAGCTATGACTAAATACTATGAGGAGGAGGAGGAATGTCTGATGTTGGTGGTGAGGAGGGCTTTCTCACATTATCTACAAGCCTTTTCTGTTCTTATTCTAATCAATGATCAGAGATAAATGAATATTTAAAATTATAGACACTTTTAAACATTGCACAGAAAAGAGCTACGCTTTGCTAGTACAAGCTATTCCACAGATCTAAATTGCATATTGCTAGCAAGAAGGCTATCTAACCACTCAGAGACTCATATGGTACCATTTTGGGCAAAATCTTGGTTCTCTTATGATCAAACATAAGACTTTCAATAACAAAGCAGACATGTTCCTAACAGCTAATAAGATTAAAGCTTCTAGCATGCATGCCTACATGCATGACTTGTATTCTGTGCATACAGACAGCAACCTAGCAACCAAGGAATCACTGTAGTCTGATGACAAATGCACAGGTCTGTATGATCATGGTAGAAAGAAGACAGAACAACAGATGTGTTTTAATTTGCAGAAAACAGAATAAAAGGAGCAAGCTGAGTGACTTGAGATGAAAAAAGCTAGCTACAAAGAATGCTGGAAAATCTTTAACTTCTAACTGTACATCTGTTTTAACTCTTTGAGTAAGTACATCAACACAGGCTTCTACCAGTCATACAGATTTCAGTTGGTACCTTTGTTCGCTCCTTTTTGGCCTTTTCCAGCTTGTCCATTTCAATTTTCTGTGCCTTGCTGAAAAGACAGAGCCACATGACAATAAACAGCATTCATTACAAATTTCCATGTCAAGAAGACAAAAGCACTATACTATTAAAGATGCTACCCTTGATTCTTAAATGCCCTGGTTTTCCAAAAATAATATTTTCAGTGTAAAAATCCCTTTCCATTAAAGACATTGTGTACTCCCAGACTACAGTCAGCATGCTTCTCAATCAGATAAAGAAGAAATGGATAAACCACAGGAACAGCTTGCTTTGAAGTCTGTGGAGGAAAGAAGTATACAAAGAATACATTGTTTAGTTAAACAATTTAGCTATACTGCTTGTTACAATGATTTAAGCTGAACAACTGCTCCAGCATCTTTCACCAAATCAATGAAAGTACTAAAGGAAAGATTGAATACCAGTGTGCCTCATAAGGAACCTCAGACCACCCATGAGGATCAAACATGTAAAAGAGAGAGAAAAATTCTGTTGAATAATTATAATTTTAAAATACACAGGCCAGGATCTAACTATTTCTCTCATGAAAGTAAGTGCAATGAGGTCAGGGGGAGGGCATCCCTAAGCTTACATTTCCTTGTTGAGCCCTCAGCATTTCCCTGTAGACCAGATTTGGATGGTATAGTGTATTGCAGGAGGCAAGGAAGGAGAAAATCCCACGGCAAAATCAATCAGTGTTTAAAGTAAAAAAGGACGTTGAGTACTTACGTGACACGTTCATTTCCTGCAGAGAAGGGTCCTGGCATCCTGTTAATCTGGGTTTAGCTCCTCCTATTTGCTCCTGTAGGAGGGCAATAAACAAAAAGACCGCCCCTATCGAGGGAGGCTAGCCCCCCCTGATCCTCAGTCAATAACAAGTAGCCAAGCGACTTGTAAGGTAATCAAGGAACTGAACTTTAGTAACATCAGCTAAGGGTTTAACTAGAACACCTTAAAAAACTAGTCCAAGAACAAACAGAACTCAGAAAACCAATCCAGCAACAAGAAGAAAACAAGGCAGGTCCACCAAACAGGCAGGCAGGGTCGGAGCCGCAGGCAGCACCCGGGTGGGCAGGATGCCAGGAACCCTTCTCTGCAGGAAATGACGTGTCACGGTAAGTTATCAACGTTCTTTTCCAGCAGAGAGGGTCCTGTCCTCCTGTAATCTGGGATTTACAAAAGCCCTCGAACTGGGAGGGAGGGCTGCTGGAGACTGTGCCCCGACACAACTCTGTTGGAGGAAACCTCTTTTGAAATGAACACCTCTAGGACTGAGAACGTCCAGTTTTTAACGTTCTTTATGAAGGTCGAAGGCGACTTCCATCTGGCCCCCTGCAAATATTCTGACAGGGAGGCGCAGTGGTCAAGGCCCGCAGAGGTAGATGCACTCCTGGTTAGTGCAACCATCACCCCTCGGGTGGAGTGAGGTCAAGAGTTCATAGCTCTCTGATACAAGACCTGATCCCACCTAGTCAGAGTCGAGACTGGTAACCTTGCACCCCAAAGAGCCCAGGCGAAAGGAAAAGAACATCTCAATGACCTTAAGGTTGAAGTCTTCTTGATGTAGATTTTGAGGGCTCTGCACACATCCAATGTCGTGCAGGTCTTTCCAAGTAACTTCTTAGGATCAGGGGCAGAAGAAGGCAGGAGAATGCCTGTGACACCTGAAAGGCTGAGTTGAACCTAGGCCCGAAGGTAGGGTCTGGACAAAGGCACACGCTGACATACAACAAGTCTCTTATGTACCGACAGGTCCCCAGCTCTACACCTGTTTGGCGAAGGGATATGGTCGTGAGGAAAGATGACCTTGAGGGAGAGGTGTTTGAGGAAGGCCTCCCAAAGGACTTGATCGGACCAACCGTCAGCTTTTTAGACCGTGTTCACATTCCACGATGGAAACGATGTCTGGTGGGCAGGCCCGTTGGAAACTAACCTCCTCCATCAACAGCCTCTTAACGTGAGGATGGCTGCCATTCTAGCTGCTCTAGTATGGAGCAGAAACGCGTGATGGCAGACACCTGCCTATAAACATGTAGGGTCAAGTCCCTTCTTAATGTCATCTTGGATGGACTGTAGCAGGTCAGCCACTGAAAACCTGAAGCAGTTGATGCAAACTTGCCTAAGCAGTGGATTATTGATCAGCAGATAGACCTGATCTATCTGGACTATGGCAGCTTCCAGCCTGTCACTGATCACCTTGTCAACGGTTCATAGCAATGAAGTGTGATTAAGGTGATTTCATTGTAGTAATTAAGACTTCCCACTCTGAAAGAGGAATGTTAATGTTGACCTCCAATTAAAATTCAAGAACAATGGGTATCTTTACTGGAACATCGTGCAACCTGTGTAAAATAAGACTAATCCCATGGTTAGGCAAAGAAGAACACTGGAATAACCTTTATCTCGCAGGACATTGGTGAAGTCCATGCAGAAGCGTGGAGGCACTCTGTGTTAACAGGCATGTGGTCAGATTAAGTCTGATTTTGTTTGAGGATGAACTTGTCTAGAGACTTCAAAAATCACCCAATTCCAGTAGCAACTATCATCAACCCTCTGACAGGCTGAGGGGTCTCGCGGCTAAATGAACTGCTGATTAGGAGTCATGAAATGGGAGAAGGGGCTTGGCAAGATTAGCCCTCTGGTATCTATTCGAGGAGAGAACTTTCTCCATAAAAGGGATCTGTCAAAGAACACAACCTACATTAAAATTAGATAGTGGCCCTCGATATGATGTTGGTTTAGGACTTTCATGGATACCAAATCCATGGACGCTCAAGGCACATAACATATAATCGCATAGTAAAATGGAGTCTCCCTATATAAAATGTAAAATCTTAGTTTGCCCCCCCTGTGTACGTATTTTTGTTTTGTTTGTTTTATATACTCTATATAATATATACTAAGCTCTGGGCCTATATGGTGGCCTGTTGTTTAATTCTCTATTGGAGCTCCTGTCGAGCATTTTTTGCTAGCAGAAAACAAGGCATCGGCCCTAGGAGTCTGTTTTTTCCCAGCCCCCAAAAGGTGTAAACAATGGTGTTGTTTTGACCCAGACCTCCATGACAAAACCCCAATCAGGGATAAGACACTCACCCACACAGCAGCTAACCTTATAAACCCTAAAATCATAATCAGGAGTTGATGCGCCCACAACGCCATCAAGTCCAACCCCCTGCCATGCAGGAATCACATCAAAGTCATCCCAACATATTGCACAGGAATCTTGTATGCACCCCCTGAGACCACCACAAGAAAGGATTAGCAGCATGCACCTTCATGGCCTTGAGCCCCATTCATCCATCTGTTATGATAGATCCTGTTACATAAGCTTCCCAGCCAGGCCCGCAGTTGAATGCCAAGCCCATCAGCAGGCTTTCTCTATTAAATTTAACACTCTGAACACAGGTTAAGAGGTTTGTGATTTTTTGGCAGACCCCTCAGGGCCTCTGTCGTATGTCTGAATGGGATTGAGCACCCCTTAGTAGAGAACCCTTACATTGTTTTAAAACACTCATGGAGGAAGGGGAGTTTCTCCCCCCCCTGGAAGAGTCTGTCGTCTGGTTTTGATAAGAATTCTTCTTAACCCCCTGATTAGGAGAACCATTCATGAACACTGTGTTGTTTTTGTTTGTTTGTAGTTTCTTCCCTTTAACACAACCATCTCTCCAACAAAGAAGGGAAGCAAGGGGAGCCACATCTTTTGAGGCTAGCTGACTGAGGTCACCTGTGTTTTATAACAGACCATAATCCTTTTGCCACTAAAATGGAGTTGGTGGTCACCTAATTCCAATCTATCTATTCATATGAGATTTTTTTTTTACCCAAAGATCCTCGTGCATTTAGCCCCTTCCGATGTCTGTTGAGTGACCAGAGACCTTGTCCCTTGCTGCAGTCACCCCTGCTTTATTAGCATTTTAAAAATTCTGTATTGTTAACACTTATGCTCTTAATGAGAGTGCTATGGCTTGATACCAGTTTTTGCACAAAGGAGTCGAAACCATGTGCCTCGGCCTAAAGGAGCCAGTGATGGAGGCCCTGAGGCAATGAAAATCCCTCATGTGGCTTTATGGCTGGCCCCCTCTCTTGAAGAATTAGTTCCAGGCCATCTTCCTGGCCCGGAAAAAGGAGGGGGCTGTGCAGAAAACAGCACCACTCAAACCTCATGTGCTAACATTATAAATGAACCCAGAAAGGTTAACCAGTATGTCTTGTAAATCCTGGCCCCAGCCCTGTTGATGTGGGGCTCTCCCCTCCTTTATTTGCCCCCATCAAGGGAGCTGCCCGGCAGTGGCTTATTCCAAGCACTGAGAAACTGCTCTTAAGTTAGCAGTGCCGAAGACCATTGCTAATCATGGGTAGATAGCGTATATGGTCTGTAGTGTAGCCCTGATACTCACAGGGCACTTTGTTATTTATGTTTAAAACAGCCCAACTTCAAGCT
>NC_056523.1:138351329-138353286 GCF_019175285.1 Sceloporus undulatus | reverse complement strand
CCCCTTTGATTCTTATCCAGATGCTCTCCACCTGGCTTCCAGGATTGATTATGTTAGAATTTGATCTACTCTTCAAACTTATTTGCAGCTTTAGATATCTTTTAATTTTATTTTACGAGAAACACTGATAGATCATTCAAGATGCCCTTGCTTCACTGGCTTTCCTTTGATTTAATTATTTTCCCTCTGTCTTGAACAAGCTATCATTACAGTTAGTGCCAAACCAACAGCAGCTCCAAGTATGTCCTCCACCAAAATGATACTGCAAAGTTCCTTTCCCTCCCTTTCCAAGCCAGCATGTTACAACAGTAATTCTTCTATGAGTGCCATTGCAAATCAACTTGCAGCTGTATTGTCATTAACAGAAACATGTGGGAACACTTCAGAAGTGACACTCCATCCCAGTTTCTCTTCCCCTGCAGCCATATCCCAACCTTGAAGGAGCATAATTCCTAGCAAAATATTATAATTGCGTTCCTGAGGAGCCTCCCTTCCCTACTGCTTATTTTTAATATACATTATTTTTGGGTTGTTTTAGAGAGATTTTTCAATACACAAAGATTTCCCCAAAACAACTTACAAAATATAAAACCATTTTTAAACAAAGTTCAAAGTTAACATTAAAAATAATCAACAAAAACCAACAAGAACCATAAAAATCATTTCCACTTCAAACTACCCAAATAACCATGAAATAGAAAGACATGACTACTAAGAATGAAAGGGTAATGAAGTCACACCCCTGTTTAATTAAAAATAATCTGAAACCAACATTTTTGGGTTCTTGCCTGAAAGAAGATAGAGAAGGAGTTAATTGTTCCTCTTGAGTAAGGAAGTTCCATAAACATTGGGGCACCTCTGAAAAGACTCTCTCATGCATAGTCTATCTATCCTAATGAAAGTGTGTGAGCAGTGTGAGTGTAGTTTGGAGCCTTCCTGCAGCAACTGCGTGGACCATCTTTTCTGCCTTTATGAAAACAACATCACTTCTGTTGCTCAGCATGTTAGAACAGCTCTCCACACCCCATGCACCACCACAGTCCTCAAAGCTACATAGTGGAACCAGCAAAAACAAGACACACCCATAGCCTCTAGGTTCACCATTTCAAGCTTAGAAGGTTGACCAATTTGCCTCTTATCCAGACAAATAAATTCAAAACATGCTGTAATGCATTTAGGTCTTTTTATCCAGTCCACATGTACTACCTCTCTCTCCCCACTTTTTCCCACTTAATATTTATACCAATGTACTTCTTTGCCTTCAAGTAGATTTCCCGGGGAGCTGAAACTTAACTGTTCTCTCAAAGGTGGGGAGAAGTCCTGTGTTCTGTTCATCTCAGCAGAAAACTCCTCCTGAAGGCTCAAGTTGGAAACTCTTCCGGCCATCCGGCAAACTGCTAAAAAAAAGTCTCTATACCTAGACCAGGACTTGACCTTAGTCAGTTTCACTCCCCCTTGATTTGGTGATCCCAGGACTGTGTTGTTGCTTTATCTCAGTTATGTTATGTTCACTATTGAGTCATCACCCAACAATAATCCAAATTGTATTCACCCTTCTTCCTGCAGAAAGGATCACACTATCCCAGAAAAAACTGATGTGTATACTGTGGAAATGCAGTGTCCCCAGATCAAGGGAAAAATCAAAAGCAGAGATGAATCCTGATCAAAAAATCAATTTAAATTGTTATTTTATTTCTTCAAATTTATAATCCAGAAAGGACTGTAGGTTCGATTAATCTAAAGAGTGCTATATAGGCCTTGCAGATCTACACATCAGCATTTAATTTTGAGTGTTTAACAGGAAGTTATTAATGTTAGTAACAATGATTACAGATAAATAATTACAACGCAAATAAATATAGCAGCAACTGACTTCCCTTGAGTGTCACTGAAGTCACTGGGCAGAACCGTTTACTCAAGCATAGAACATCTGTGGGAGATCCAGTGTATTAGTGTG
>NC_056523.1:138334956-138351304 GCF_019175285.1 Sceloporus undulatus | reverse complement strand
GGATCAGGAACCGAATTATTGCATTTGAAGTTCCTATTCGCCTCGAATGCTCTCACATTGAGATCAAGGCTTTCACACCAGTTCAGGGCAAATGCCCCTTAGCGCGGGCTTTCAAAGCGAGTAAAGGCTGTATCTTTTTTGAAAAACGGGTTCGGCAAATAAGAACTTGTCCCCGATCCCTACTCACACTCCCACTCTGTTAGCCAAGAGTCTCCTCTCAACCCAGGTTTTCTCTGCCCCGTCCCAGATCCCACCCCTTCTCTCTTGCTGCCCCTCATTCCTGGGAACCTTCTTCCTCTGCATGCACGGCTCATCACTTCCCTAACCAGCGGTAAGGCTGAGCTGAAAACCATATTGGTTAGGAAAGCGGGTCTCAGGGAATTTGTGATTGTCAATCTGGCTGTCTGACAATATTTGATGTGATGTGATCTACTTTTAATATGTGATGTTTTAATTTGTCTTTTCTTTTCTACATGGTAATTTTATCTATTTCTCTATTTAATTGTTATTATTTAGAGCAGGCATCGGCAACCTACGGCCACCGGCCAGATACCAGCCAGGTGAGGAGCCAGGACCGGCCCCCGCCGGTCCTGTTGTAGGTGGCTTGCTGCCGCCGCCAAAGGCCGTTGGGCCAGTCGGCAAGCTTCCTCTACCTCCTCCTCCTGCTTCCTGCGCCTCTGTGCTCTCCTCTCCGGGGGGCCGAAAGGCACCTCTTGCAAGCCCTTGTTTGCGCACGCGCTTACGGGGCTTTCAAAAGCATCCCTCTCCTTCTCTTCAGTGGAGCCTGGCAGGGCTGGCCATAGCAAAATGGCAGGGGCGGGGCTGTTTCCTAGCCCCATCTGCCATTGGCCAGCCCTCAATGAGGAAGAGAAAGTGGGGAGGAGGAGGAGGATGCGGAGGAGGAGGAGGCCTCTGGTCCAGAGGAGAGGGAAAGAAAGGGCCGTTTCTAAACCCCTTTGGCTCCGAAATGAGCACAGGAGGAGGAGGAGGAGGAGGAGGAGGAGGAGGAGGAGGAGGAGGAGGAGGAGGTGGAGGAAGAGGAAGGTGCCATTTCCAAGATGCTTTCCCCCTGGGATTAATTTTATATTCCATACATTCCCCATGTAATTCTGGATCCCCCTGGATTAATTATATTCCCAGTATTTCCCCATGGATTAATTATTTCCCATTTTTCCCCCTGGATTTAATATATTCCCAGTATATTTCCCCCTGGATTTAATTATATTCCCATGTATATTTCCCCCTGGATTTAATTATAGTCCCCATGTACATTTCCCCCTGGATCTAATTATAGTCCCATGTAATTTCCCCCTGGATTTTAATTATATGCCATGTACATTTCCCCCTGGATTTAATTATATTCCCATGTACATTTCCCCCGGATTTAATTATATTCCCATGTACATTTCCCCCTGATTTAATTATTATTCCCATGTATATTTCCCCCTGGATTTAATATATTCCCATGTACATTTCCCCCTGGATTTAATTATATTCCCATGTAATATTTCCCATGATATTTCCCCTGGATTTAAATTATATTCACCATGTACATTTCCCCCTGGATTTTAATTATATTCTCCATGTAACATTTCCCCCTGGATTTAATAAGATTCCCTGTACATTTCCCCCTGGATTTAATATTCCATGTACATTTCCCCCTTTATTTATATATTTCCCCCTTATTATTGATATCAGTCAGCTTTTGATGATATGGGCCCACTCTTTCTGAACCGAGAGAGTGTGACTTTCCAAAGTGTCTTTCTCGTGCGTTTTTTGTCCTTATAATGCTGCCTTGTTGTGACAATGAGGTTGGTGGTGGATGATGTGTGATTATTGATATCAGCCAGCTTCTGAGGCCAGCGGCAATGCAAGGATGGAGCCGGGGGAAAAGGAGGGGATCAGGAGGGCAATCGGGGGGTAAAGGAAGCAGGACCAGGAGGAAGAAGGAAGGAGCCAAAGGGTGGGCCAAGAGAATTGGGGATGGAGGAGGAGCAGGAGGAGGTGGGAGGATGAAGGAGCCTAAGGAGAGAAGGGGCCATGGAGGGCAATCAGGGTAATGGAGCAGGAGGAGGTTCGGGTAGGTCAGAGGGAGGGTATCGAATGGAGCAAGCCTCCGCTCTCTCACCAGGCAGCTTTGCTCTTAATTTTTTAAAATTATTTTTGGCAGGCTATGCGCATGTTTTTTGCTACAGGTAGCTAGGATATATAGATAGAATGTGGCTGGCTGCCTGTTCACTTTCCCTTTTCATTTCCTTGCTTCAGCAGCAAGGCACTTGCAAAAGGCTTTTTTTCTACATTATTTTTTTCTATGCGAATGCTACATGTGAATGTTTACAAACGTTTCTCTTTCAATCTTGGCAAAACTGATACAGAATGCTTTTGCTAGTGTCTATAAGGAATTCAGGGGGTAACTGAGGGAAAGCAAATGATGCATGGCATCTTTTTCTGGCATTCGAGGTGAGAATTAATTTTTTTGTTGTTGTTATATTGTTGTTGTTGTTGTCATTATTATTACATGTGTATGAGGCATTCTGAGGGTGGCAAGGAGGATGATGCAGGATGCAGAGATGGCATTGAGATTGCATTTTCGTTCCGTTCTGAGGCTGGACCGCGAGGAGGACCTGTGCGGTGAAGGTTCTTTGAAAAATGTCCCTGCCAGGTTGAAGCAAACAAACTAGAAATCCCAGAATGTGAAATTTATGAGTTGATATATAAATAAACCCAACTAAAATCCACAGTGGGCCCTTGGTATAATCTGCCGGGGTTTGGTTCCAGGTTCCCCTTAGATGCCAAAATCAATGGATGTTCAAGTCCCACAATATAAACTTGTGTGGTGTCAAATGGTGTCCTGTCTATAAAATAGCAAAATCAAGATTTGCTGTTTGGAATCGGTGTATTCTTGGAGTATTTTGAAGCCATTGCTGGTTGAATCCATGGATATGGGTGACAGGAAGGGGGAGGGGTGACATGTGCCAAGTTCAATATTAAATGTGGGAGGATTTTTATAGGTAGGGAGCGAGTGGACTGATAAATCATCCCAATCCTGTATGCATACTTTTTGCCAGTTTTTGTTGAAGAGAAGGATGGCAACCTAGTTGTGTGTCATAGGAAATTGTGAAAAGAAAAGATCCAAAGAGATTTTTTTATAAAAATCCAATAGGGGGAGGAAAAAGGATTTATTCAAAAATAATCCAGGTGACAGAAGGATGTATCAGACAAAATACTGAAGTGAACCAAATCTTATACACTTCTGCACAGTTAGTTTCAAAGGTGCTACAAGATCCTTTGCATACTGGCAAAACTGGAAGGATTCATGCTTGTGGCAACTGAAAGGCAAACCAGATTGCTTTCCTTCCCTGGCTTCCAAAATAATCCCTTTTGAAAATCTTTAGTTTTGCTAAAGTTACAGCTGGGTTGGGCTCTGCCTCAACTCCTAACGTCAAGCCTTTTTTTCTTCCTGTGGGTGGGAGGTGGTTTTTTTTTGTTGTTCTCTTTCAACATGTTTTGGGAAGAAGGGACATATAGGCTTGGCTGCCCAGGCTTGTTCTTGCCCATACAGGTGTGCATAACTCACAGGAATGCCGAGACAAACTGCAGTCACAGATAGCCCCTTCCACATACACACACCGGAATGAAATAAACTGTCTCTGCCCACTTTTTGCTTGCTGTGGTGCTATTTGCCTGGCACAACTTCTCCATAATGCCTGTGTGGAAGAAGATAGCCAGAGGGGAGCTCTAAAAGAGAAGCAGCAACAGTTGAAAGAAAGAAAGAAAGAAAGAAGCAGGAAAGGTGGAAGGCAAACAAATGAGCAGTACCAGAAGCCCTGCAGTCTGCAGAGGTATGTCACATTCACCAGCTTTTCCTTCCTTCCTTCCTGAGGATTTCAACACTTGGCTTCTAAAATAAAGCAGGATTTTTCTTTCTCAGGGATGGGGACACAGTAGGGGGGAGATCAAGGGGAGGGGAAAGCCAGGAAACAGCAAGGAAGCCTGAAGTTTTTCTCCTTTTACCCAACTGGAGGAATTTCTTGGGCTTGGTGCACGGGTGCCAGTTCTCTGGATTTGTGGCACAGAATCTGGACTTTTGACTCGGACCCACAAACTATAGGGTTTGTGGAATTAATTCATCTCTTGCTCTTGGCCACTAAGCTTGGCTGTTAATTTTTATTTAACAGAAGAGACATGGGGGGGGGGGTAGGGGATTCTTGTGCAGGTATGACACCAGGAGATCAGGTTAGTGTGTGTGTGTTGTTGTGGATGCGCGCGCGCACGTGCGCACACACATATTGTGTTTTTCTAAAGTTGTGTTTTCTCTGATCCTGGCATGATTGTTGATCAGCCAGTTTGATGTTGCAGAACAAGGCATGGGTTTTTTTGTCCTTCCTCATGGAAGTGAAATCTTTACAAAATTTACTGTATCTACACACACCTGCATATCAGAAGCAACATATGTATGCCAACTTGCATTATGAAATCACAAAGGGTGTTCCTATTGTTCTACTTTAAAAAAAAAAGATTCTTCTAGAGAAAAGTGAGGTTTTCCTGGGAGAATATAAGGCAGCTTGACACTGCTTTAAATGCCACGGCTACATGTATTGGAATCCTAGAATTTGTAATCTGTTGTGGCACACAGAACTCTCTGACAGGGAAGGCTAAATCACTCATCAAACTACAGATCCCAGGATTCCATTAACATTGGAGCCATGGCATTTAAAGTGGTTCTCAAACTGCATTAATTCTGCAGTGTTGATACAGCCCAAATTACAGTACCAGTATTCCCTGTCTCCCAGCAAGAGTCCTGTGCTTTACATAGTTGCCCCAGTGGGCAGGTATTCAATCAGAACATGTATTCAGGCATGGTGATAGGAGAGGCTACCTGTCATGGCAAGAAGTTTGCTAAGCACACAGGGAAGAAAAGAAGAGATTTCTCCTGTGGATATGCAGTGGGAGGCTGTCTGTTACAAGATTAAACATTTATCAGCTTTTGAGGTTTACCGACACATATCCACACTACCTATTCTTCAGGAGATCTGACTGTCAGACCAAGATGTTTTAAACTCTGTACGGCTGTATTGCTGCTTAATTGAAAAAAACCTATATTTGCCCAGACCTTCAGATTTGTCTTGCTGTTGGTTCAGAAAAAGACAGGGGAGTGAGAGAAGGGTTAGTCAAGCATGCATTGATGGGAAGGTTTTAAGAGAGACTGAGATGTGAGATTAGACTGAATGTCACACGAAAAAGTAGTAAGTGTGGTGAGTTAAATAAATGAATAACAAGACCAAATGTCAGAGAAATAGACAAATGCATAAAAATGTTAATCTCATAGGTCCGGCTAGGAATTCACTGATGTTCAAATCAGCCACATTAATGTCTTTCTTATGCTAGGGTTCAGCTGTGGCCACTTGCAAAGTGGTGATAAAAAAAAGTGCTTCTCAGTATGTGCATAATACCTTTCGTCTCCCCACTGAGCCAGCCCCACAAATTCTGAGATTCTGGATAGGGTAGTGGACTCACATCTAGTTTGGGGTACTATTTGGATTTCAACAGTGAAATGAAAAAATTCACAAGATATAATCTTGATTATAAATTAGTTTTATTCATTTATTTTTTAACGAGATGGACAACAGTGGCTTCAACCCCAGAATTATTACAATGTATCCAACAGGATAAATGGCACCATTTGTATTTTTTATTTGTGCCTTTGATAGACATTATTCAGTGTATATATTGGAAATTTTGGCAGGTCAGAATGCTGCAACCAGAATGCTGACTGGGGCCAGTTAAAGGGAAAATATAACTCCCTTGTAAAGACACTTTATTTGCTACTACGTAGTTTGTTTCCAGGCACAATTCAGATGCTGGTTAGACCTATAATGCCATATAGGCTTTGTTGTTGGTTGTTGTTGGTGCCTCAGGTCGTTTGCACTTAAGCAAACCTATCAGGGGTTTTTCGGCAAGATTGTTCAGAAGAGGTTTGCATTGCCTTCCTCAGGCTGAGAGCATGTGACTTGCCCAAGGTCACCGAGGATTTCATGGCTGATCTAAGGAAGTGAACCCTGCTCTTCAGAGTCATAGAAGATTTTCACATGAGGCTGTTAGTGTCTAAAACGTTGATATATCCGAATTCAGCAATAAATGATTACAAAACGATTTCAAAACAGTTGAATTGCGAATTCTGATATATCAATGATATCCGAATCTCATTTGGAACGTCTATTTGTTATGACGATGCCACTACACTTTGGACGATAAAGGACACGATAAACGATGCCAGTGTGAAAATTTCATAGAATCCAACACTTAAACCACTATACCATGCTCGTTCTCCATCCCCCCCCACGAGGTCCAGATTATTGAAAAACCGTATCTCCCATATGAACCTGCCAGAACCCAAGATCTTGGCAAAAGCTTTCTTTCTGGTCCCACCAGTACACAGGCTTACTTACTGAGGACCGAAAGAGAAAAGAGAAACTTCACGTGGCTGCTCCCACTCTCTGGAACTCCCTCCCACATGAAGCTAGGCTGGACCCCTCCCTGTTCTCCTTTTGCCCAGAAGGCAAAAACTTTATTTTCAAGCAGGTTTTAAATGTATTTGTACCCAGGGAAGCCTTATTGGGTGGTGCCGGCAGTTTGTATGTTTTCATGGTTTTATACTTTTTTGACTTCGCATGATTTAATGATTTTATAGTTTTTAAACTTGATTGATTAATGTTTTTAATCTGTTTTAAAAGTTTTATGTTTTTAAAGTATCTTTTGTGAGCACTTGGGTTCAGTTTAAGAAGAGGTGGCATATAAATAAAATAAAAATATGCACAGAGACCCATCACTAACAAAATTTTAACCACTCTGCCAGTGAATAGAATTTCTGAGGAATTGGCCAGAATCTGAGCAAACTGAAGGTTAACAATCCAGGTGTGGGAGGAAGAGAATTGCCACACCTGTCTCTGTAAATGGAACCCATTTCTCAAGCAGGCACTCCCTCTGCAACAGTAACTGCTAGGTCAGAAGTAGCTACAAACAGTTAGTGTGTCCTTCATATAAGATTCTACACACCTCACTTTCACAGCACCTCTGAAAAATTATCTGTAGTGATCCCACTCGCATGAAACCCACTGGGTGACCTCAGGCAAGTCCACAGTCTCTCAGCATGGCATGGTGAATTCTTTTGAAGAAATTGCCAAGGAAAACCCTTAGGGTCCACCATAAGTCGAAATAACTTGACAGTAAGCAACACCCCACACAGTGAACATATATCCCTTTCACTTCATTTATGGATGCATCTATATGTGGAAATAATGCAGTTTGACACCTCTTTAAGTGCCGTAGCTCCACAGCCTATGGAATTCCAGGGTTTGTAGTTTGACGAGGTCTTCAGCCTTTCTGGTCAAGAGTGCAGGTGCCTCACAAAATGACAGAACCCAAATTCTGTAGGATGAAGCAGGGCAGTTAGAGTTGGTTCAAGCTCATTATTTCTACCATGGAGATGCACCCTTAGATAGGTAATTAATCATTGGAATTACTTAATGGAGGGAACAAATGAAAGAGATAATAAAAGGAACCAGTTTCAGAGGAACATGCTGTGGTCTGGGTACCAAACAGTGTATCTGCCAAGAAATCTGGTCCTTTCTGGAAATGGGTTTTAGATCAAGCTCTATCTCTCTGGGATATGGGTGTTCAAGGGTTTATGGTGTGCCTACAGAAAGAATGGGGCTTATCTCTGAAGTGCCCCACCTTGTGCAAGTTTTCCATACTCATTGTCCTTTTGTCGAGATTCCTGCTACCATTGTTGGCAATGTAAAAAACTTTTTTGCCCATTCATGCTCCAAATGGGCTGGACTTTGCCAAAAGTCCATGCATGGACCTAATGAGGGCAAACCTGAAACATGGTGTTCTTCCCTCACCCCCCATGAAAGAGATCAAACTAAAGAGGGGCAATAAAAAGTGGATGAAAAGACTGCAAAAGGCTTTAAATAAGATAGTACACCGGCAGACTCTTTTGTAGACCCGCTGCAACAATGGAGAAACAGTAGGTAGAGATTTTGGGGCTGTGCAAAACCCCTAAAGGGAGGCCTGCAGCTGCTCCTCATTGCTTCACATAGGAGCATGCTGCAGCCCCAATCGGCTTTTCCAGGGTGCAAAAAGGAGTCGCAAAAAGTGACGCCTTTTTGCTCCCGGAAAAAGCATGATAGCCATGGTGCTGCAGGCTTTAAGGTATTCCTTTGGGTGGGACCAGTGCGGCAGAGGAGCGCTGTGATGTTGCTTCTTTGGGAGTAGCATGTGGCTCCAACCGGGGTGGTAGTTGGGCTGTGTGTCCATGGACACCATGCCCTGACTCCATCCCAGGGCCCAGCCTTTAATGGATGACTGTCTTTCAATGGCACAAAGCGTCCATTACTTCTTCCAAGACTGCCAGCCTAATGACTGAACTATGCTATCTCCTCAGTGCTTCTAATGAAGGCCAATGCAGGGTAATTGTCCCATAGATGTTGATCCAGTTCTATTTGGAATAGGATGACAGAATATCTCTGATTAACTCCCATCCCAGGTTTTTCTATCTGCAAAGAATCATAGAATCGAACAGAATCACAAGGGCCATCCAGTCCAACCCCATTCTGCCATGCAGGAACTCACAATCAAACCACTCTGACAGATGGTCCGCCACCTCTTTAAAAACTTCCAAAGAAGGAGACCCCACCACTCTTTGAGGGAGTGTGTTCCACTGTCGAACAGCTCTTACTATCAGAAGTTCCTCCTAATGTTTAGGTGAAGAACTCTTTTCTTGTAGCTTGCCTCTTTTGCTTCGGGTCCTGTTCTCTAAGCAGCAGAAAAATAAGCTTACTCCATCCTTAATATGACATCCCTTCAAATACTTAAACAGGACTGTCATAACACTCTAACCTTCTCTTCTCGAGGCGAACATACACAGCTCACTAAGTCTTCCTCATAAGGCATGGTTTCCAGATCTTTCACCATTTTTGGTGCCTCCTGTGGACACACTCCAGCTTGTCCACATCTTTTTTGAATTGTGGTGCCCCAGAATTGGACACAGTATCCAGGTGAGGCCTGTACCAAAGCAGAATAGAGTGGCACTATAACTTCTCTTGATCTGACACTATACTTTCTATGGTGCAGTCTAGAATTGCTTTTTTAGCTGCCACATCATACTGTTGACTCATGTTCAGCTTGTGTGTCACTAGGACCCTTAGATCCCTTTTCATCTGTCCTCTTGTTAAGTCAGGTGTCCCCCATCCTAATCTCTGCATTTCATTTTTTTCTGCCTAAGTGCAATACCTTACATCTTCTCCCGATTGAATTCATTTTATTAGCTTTGGTCCAGCTTTCTAATCTATTAAGGTCATTTTGAATGTTGTATCCTCTGCTTCTGGGGTATTAGCCACTCTGCCTAATTTGGTGTCATCTGCAAATTGATAAGGAGTGTCCCCAATTCTGTATTGCGTAGTGGTTAGACCTTTGGGGAGAGGGATTGTGTGCATCGAAGCCAGCAAGATCTGGAATGTTGAGTTAGCAGCAGGTTGATGTGTCTGCTCAAAATATGTGCAAATGATGGTTGGCATGGATGGGACAGGGCAGTGATGGCTCAGAAAGTATTCCTTGTAGGTCTATTAAGAACAGTTCTATTTGACAGGTGGGGCATTCCAGAAGATTAATGTAGGAAAGAAAGTATAAGATACAAAGATGAAGCATGTGTTACTTGTAAATGAAGCATGTATTTTCCTGTCATTTTGCTTCTATCTTTATTACCTTCATTTATTACTCCCTGTGTCAAATTTTAAACAAGCAAGGTCATCAGGGCATAGATCTCTTTTCGTCTTTTCTCTAAGCAACAAGCATATTGGTGGTGCCATCAGTCAGTCCTGAACAGGAACATCCCTGTCTAGCCACAGAGTAAACCTGGAGGCTTTGCCCAGTCATGTACAAAATAGCATCTGTCTTTTATCTGGAAATCCCTGTTGTGTTTCATTTCCTGTATTTTCATTTCCTGGTATGTTCCTTATGCCCGTTCTAGCTTCTCCTTAAATTTTTTAGGTAGGCCTGAATTGTACTACATCAGACAAAACATTTTGATGTGAAGTGTCTTAAAATTAGTATCATAAATAACTATTGTTATACCAGCAGTGAGTCTAACACAGGGTCCACAATGTCATTGTCTTGCAGGTTGTCAGATTTACTTGGTTTACAGACGGCTCTAAGAGGTCCTATTCAGTGTGACTCCTCTAGCTGCCTCTTGTTGCATGCTGGGATTGGCAGTTTTAAGGAGGGGTTATTAGAATTCTCAGGCAGAGAAGTTCAGCTCCTTAAAACTGCCAATCCCAGCATGCAACAGGAGGCTGCTAGAGGAGTCACACTGGAATAGTACCTCTTTAAGAGCATAGGTGATAAAACATCCTTGAACAGAAAATGTTTCTCATTCTTGTCGCTCTACTTGCTCCCATGCTCTCTTCTACTTTTCTGCCTTCATGTCTTCTTGACACTGGCAGCTGGAGCAATCTTCTTTTTCCATATACTCTCACGTTTGTTGTTGTGTGCCTTACATATTCATTTCCATACTGTGGACAACCTTGAAGGTGATGTTTGTTTTAAAAGTTGTTCTTAAGGCAAGAGTTGTTCAGGGGGTTTTGACCTTTGCTTTTTCTGAGGACTGTTAAGAGTGTGACATGCACCAAGGTTACCCAGTGGGTTTCTCATCGGCTGTGAAGAGATTTGAAAACATCCGGGTTCTACAGAGCTCACAGTCCAGTTGGCTCAAATCCACTATACCACGATGATACTCTTATTGTCTCAATTCCCATCCTCACAAATGTCCTTCCTGCCTGATTCATTTCCTCAGAAATTCATGTCCGGTGTCATTATATAAACCTTTATCTACAATCTCTTTCTTTACTACTTTCTACTCTCTTTACTCTCACTTGTTTGTACTTATAACCTCCTACTGGATTAACTCTCCTTGTTGTATCCTCTAAATCAAACTTGACCATTTTTCTTACTTTTGCCAAACATTCTTAAGGTCTGTAAGCCCTCTTATGTGAAGTAAAGTAATTCAAGAGGTGTCATTCAGTAAGGTTATGGTTAAGAAACTGCCATTGTATGGCTGTGCAAATACTGTTTACTATTTGTGACATCTACTGCCATGGTACTCAAGCAGAACATTTGGTGAGAATGACATATGGCACTGTGCTTATTCTGTGACAGCCCATACAGACTTTGGCTGTGTTAAATGAACAGGCACAGGGTTGAAAAAATAAGAGAAGATGATTTTTTTTAGATTGACTGTGACTAGCAACTCAAAACCAGAACGCACAAAGTTGGTAGTGGTGTCATACACAAAAAGTAACTTTTCTGTGCTCTGTGAAAGCAAGCAAGGTAATTTTTCTGCTAAAGGTTTAGAAAATAGTCCTGCATTCTGTGAGCTTTTAGTGGATAGATGAGGAGCAAACTTTCATTGCCCTAGTTTCCTGTCTTTGCTAACAGACCCACTCCCATTGGTTCTACACCATGCTTATTATATTTCAATCCTCCTCCCGATCTCAATGTTCTCTAGAAAATATATTAACTTTTCCTCCAGAGTCCCTCTTCCTAAAAAAAACTGGTAAGCATATCAATATTTGCAAAGGAAAAAATACAACTGCAGCAAGAACAGTCCAAGATAACCCTATTTGCAAATTACTTGTGTTAGCACCTTGGAGAAGTATGATACATGAAGGTGAATGTCTAAGGGTTTTAATAAACTGAATATAAAGAGATCCAATAATGGATTATATAATATCGGATCATACTTTACTTTATTTTATATTCTTTGAATAGGCATTATAGCAATTTTTGGGAACAGTCAGAAAACGGGCAAAGCGGACGGGTGGGTAGGAACCTGACCAGATAATATTGAAGACATTCTGAATATATTAGATGTTTGTAAAAAGAATAATAACTGCAAATTGGGGTGGTCCTATTTGGGATCTGAGAAAGGCCCTTCGATAAGATATAAACTGGAACTTATTGATTAGTATGGAACGAAATTGGAAAGAGAAATGTGTTCTAGGAGGGAAATTTGGCAAACAGGATACAATTGATGTACAGGGAAACCAAAACCATGCAAATTTGTATGGCAATGGATGAGAGAACAAGACCTTGTATTATAATAAATAAAGTGACTCGGGCAAGGCTGCCCCCTATCCACCCTGTTTATTATTTTGATAGAAATTTTAAGTAGAAAATACAGAAAAGATAAATTAGTGCAAGGGGTAAAAAATTAATAACCAGACCATAAGGTTCGGGCATACACAGATGAGTTAGTTATTTATTTATATTTTGGAAAACCAAGCAAGGTATTGAAAATTGCAGAAAATATTAGAGCAATTTTTGAAATTTGGCAGGATAAACTAAACACAACAAAAGTGGAATTCTAACTCAAAAAAATATCAGACAAGAAAAGGTAAATTTGGAACAAAAGACAGACATAAAAATAAATTAGCAACCAGCATACTTAGTATAATAATTACAAAGGAAAATGCAGATCTCACAATAATAACACGATATTAAAGTATGGAAAGCAATAAAAGAAATCCGTAAAAATGGAATGAAACAACACCTATCACTGTTAGGTAGCAATTGCGGCTAGACAGATGAATTTTTGCCAAGAAGTAGGTTTTATTCAAAATTTCCAATCTTGGTTAAACAAGACAACCATGTATTTATGGAAGAAAGACATGTCTTAAGTATATAGGGCAGGGGAAACCAATGTAATAAAACCTAAAAGCTTATGTATGACGTAAGAAAGAGGAGGACTGGAGTTTTCCCAATTTAGAAGTTTATTTTTACACTTGTGCAATTATCCGGGAGAAGGATTGGGTCATTTATCAAGAAAAAGACTACTTGATTAGAATGTATATTTATCAGGAAATGGCAATGCGTACTTGCTCGAGAGGTTAAAAGGAGCAAAAGAATTTAGGGTAAAAGGTAGTCTGAATGGCCCCATAAATTAACTGAACAAAAGGCAACACACCCATCCATGTAACAGGCAAATATAAAGTAGACCTGGATGCCAAACACGCTACACAATTTTACTGGAATTATGTACACAAGAAAGGCCAATGATATTGCAGAGTAGAGACGTTTAAGTGTCAATAGATGACACTTTTATCCTGTCTCTTCAGGTGCTGGATAGTCTGATTTCTTATGATTTGGTGACTAGAGCTATAAGAGTTTCTGTGGCATTTTATGTAATATTTTGGATCTCTTCCCTGATTGTATAAACCACTCCTAACACTGGTAGCCAAACAGGCACATGTATTAGAGGAAAACCAGCAAGAAAATAACAGAGGGAGGACCATAGTTAAGGGCTTTAATCCCAGGATGGAAATATGGCCTCCACAGAATCTTGGATGGAAACATGGCCTCCACAGAATAGCCCAAATTGTACTGGACTACAGAGGCCAACATTGTATTGTTGGACTCAGTTGTACTGAGAGTCACCACCAGTGCAAAAACACTGCTCATGGAATCAGTCTCTCATGGAAGCAAACCAAGTGCAGTGTAAAAATTACCTGCTCCTTTCTGACATATTAAAAAGGGAAAGTACAGTCTCCTGTGAGATTGCTCACTATCTTGGCTGCTCTGATAACTGTATTTCTGACAAATACATATTTCACACAGGTATATTTGTTGATGGAAACAGCAGCCAATTTGTGCCATCAGAACATTCCCAGGGTAAGGCAGCCTGACAAACCATGAAACCCCTCTTGCTTTTGTCAGTGGGTCATGAAAAGCCTTTTATACTGTGTGAGGATCAAAACACCCATATTGAAAATAGCCCCTTGGGACTAACTGTCTGAATAGCTATTTGTTTCAAATGTTCAGCTATGACTTTGTAACTCAAACAGAATTCCTGTTGCAGACACATATAACTGGATTAAATGTAAAAAGGTTCGATATTTAACATTGCTTAAATGGTTTGATCTTGTCAGTCTTGAGGCTGGCTCTTGTAATTTAGTTTTTTAGGTATCAGTGGTTAATCCTCTTTCACTATCAACAGTATGCACTGGGATTTATGAGTGTGTTGTAAGAAATATGCACCAGTGGTGTGGATTTTCTGTTTGTTTGTTCTTGTTTTTTTTGATGGATCAAAAATCCTGGGAAATGCAATGGGACACCTATGATTTTTAGAAGCATAAGATGATGGATAAAGCTTAAACTATGGTACATTGGACAGAATAGACTGGGATCTAGAATTGAGATGTCACTGCATATCCTGGACTTGAATAGTTGCAGAAGAATATTGTTGATAGGCAGTAGGTAAAGGCATCCCAAGCCATTTTGCTGAGGCAATAAGATGTCCCTTTCTCATTCCACATACAGAAGCAAAATCAAATGGTGGTTGAATTTAACTTACTTTGTTGTTGTTGTTGTTGGGCGTCTTCAAGTTGTGCGACTTATAGCAACTCTAAGGATTTTCTTCTCAAGTTTCTTCAGAGGGGGGTTGCCACTGCTATCTCTAAGGCTGAGAGAGTGTGATTTGCCCCATGTCACCCAGTGGGTTTTCATGGCTGAGCCAGGGTTCAAAGCCTGCCCCCCCCCCCCACAAACCGCCAGTTACCACAGGACCCATAGCTATTTTATCCCTGATGCTGTGCTGCCATCACGTCTGAGTTATACCAGCCAGTAAATTCACAGCCTTGAGAAACATTTATGCAGAAGTCATGAGCACAAGAAACCTCAACATTATGTTCATCAAGTAACTTTTAACAGCATGTTGAGAGATCATATATGAGTTTAACTGAAGGAAAGAAGTCTGTCTTGAAGTACTGGCTTGCATAAGCCTCATCCACCCGCTGCTGGTGCTCATGATTCCATATGCACACACAAAACTGATCCCTGCCCTTAGGGGACAGCAGTCACAGGCTCAAACTGCAGGTAAAGTGTAATCACATGTCAATTTATTTTATTTTTGCTTGACATTTTTTTCTTCCCTAAAGCAGCCACCTACATTGCAGTCTCCAGTGGGAGGTGAGGAGGAGAAAGTCTTACCCCCTTCTTCTGTGCCTCCCTTCTTATCTCTTGCCAACTGTTTTTAACCATTTGGGGGAAAGACATTGGGCATGCTTCCTTCCTCCCTATCCCCAAGATAGCTTCTCTTTAGGTATGGCTATCCAAATGAATTGGATTAGATGAAATGAAATCTTCACTATAAAGCGGTTGGTAGGCTCTAATTCTGATCAAATAGTAGCATTAGAATTAGCAATAGCAAGTACATTTCTATACTGCTTATCAGTGCATTTAAGCACTCCCTAAGTGGTTTACAAAGTGTAAGCTAATTGCCCCCAACAAGCTGGGTACTCATTTTAGTGACCCTGGAAGGATGCAAGCCTGAGTCGAGACTGAGCCCTTTTGCTGGTATTGAACTCACAACCTTATGGCTTGTGAGTAAGTGGTTGCAGTACAGGCATTTAACCACTGTGTCACCAGGGCTCTATTATTTACCCCTTTCCTCCTGAATCATATTTTGAGCATATATCACCCTTGAAACTACTTTGTTCTACAGTGGGGGGGGGGGGGGAGATCTATGTATCTTGTTTTTCTGCCTCCCTACTCCTTTCAGTAGGGCTAATAACAGCTTGGAGAATGGTCACAGCTGAGGAATTGTCTCGTACCTCTTTCTATAGTGTCTGACTCATCCTGTCCCATATTGTTTGATGCCAGATTGAATGCTCCGTAGGTGAAGTGATCACAAGCAGGTGTCCTTGGGGGCTTTTACAGTGCAGTCCAAATATACCCTGGTGGCACAGTGGTTAAATGCCTGTACTGCAGCCACTCACTCACAAACCACAAGGTTGTGTGTTCAATACCAGCCAGGGGCTCAGGGTTGAGTCAGCCTTGGCATCCTTCTGAGGTTGCTAAAATGAGCACCCAGCTTGTTGGGGGCAATTAGCTTACACACTGTAAATCGCTTAGGGAGTGCAAGTGCACTGATAAGTGGTATAGAAATGTACTTGGTATTGCAATGCACTTGCTGTATACTTGCTTAGAAATATGTTGTGACAGGTTTAAGGGGACTTGTGGCTACTTGAGTGTGTAGAGCAGGGATGTAGAACCTTCCTGATGTTGTTGGACTACAATTTACTTCCTCCCTGATAGTTGGTTGTGTCAGCAGATGAAAAGTGGAATCCAAAACCACCAAGAGGGCTTTCAAATTGACTCTGACTTACGACAACACTGTCTTGAGATTTTCTTGGCAAGATTTGTTCAGAGGAGGTTTGCCATTGTCTTCCTCTTAGACTGAGCGGGTATATAGCAAGTACATTGCAATAGCAAGTACATCTTAGACTGAGAGAGT
>NC_056523.1:138323129-138331956 GCF_019175285.1 Sceloporus undulatus | reverse complement strand
GATTTAAGCATACACGGTTTGAAAATGTTCCAAAAAAGTATAAATTTATCTTGATGTTCCATTTTTTATTAGGGACACCATTTTGCTATGTCATTATACTTAATGGGACTTGAGCATACACGGATTTTGTTATACACGGGGGATCTTGGAATCAAACTCCAGCGTATAACAAGGATCCACTGTATTCAGATATTTGTATTCCTTTATATTGATTCTATGACCTTTATTTTTATAGGAAAAGATACAAAAGTTGTATGAGAGGAAGATAAAAGAAGGCATGGACATGAACTATATCATTCAACGGAAGAAAGAATTCCGCAACCCCAGGTTAAAAAAAAAACCTTTCTGGACTTACATAGCATGCATGCTGTGGTGCTCAAAACCTGAGTGAAAAACTAATGTCCTCTCAAGTCACATTTTCACTAGAACACTGAGACTGCTCATTTTCATTTCTGCTCCCATAATTACCACTTACTATGAGGAAATGCAGTACATATTGAAGGTTTAGAACTCAGGAAGCAAAATTGCTATGTTACTGTATTTGAAAATTTATGAAATTTATGTGTGCATTTGTCTGACATTTCTTTACTTAAGCTAACTATACTGAAATAATATTAAATTAGTGTAGAATATGTCTGTTAAGTGTAGCATGACAAAAACTGTCTTCCTGTGCAGTATGTTAAATGTACACAATGAAATGTACTTGTGTGCTATACTTACCGTGTACCCAAGAGTAATCAGAAAGATTTAAACACATACATAGATAAATTCTGAAATACCCTTTCTACCCAGATGTAGTACAGTTAAATGTTCACAAAGGATTATGCAAACTGGTAGATTTTATCTTTGGTAATTGGGTCCCTCTGGGGGAGAATATCATTCAGTAGTATATTCCACAGTAGTGGCTAAGAGTTTTAAAGAATTTCCTAGTCTGATTTTTTAGGCTAATGAGAGCAAAAGGTGTCACAGAATGAGTCTGCCTTATCTATAATTCCAAAATCCAAAATTGTCCACATGGTGGATAGTGGCAACTTTGCTTTCTGGTGCTTCTGTGTACACAAACATTTTTTCATGCACAAAATTATTTAAAATATTGTGTATAAAAATTATCTTCAAGCTATAAAGTGTATACAATCCATAAATGCATTTCATGTTTATACCTAGGTCTCATCATTAAGATATCACATTATGTATATGCAAGTATTCCAAAACCTGGGGGGGGGAGGGGGGTCTCTGAAATCCAAAACGCCTCAGGTCCCAACATTTCAGATAAGGCAGAATCAACCTGTAGAATATTTTGTTATCATATGACATCAGCCCCCTTCTGTTCTCCTGATGAGATACCACTTGGAAAGCATTTTTTTTTTCATATACTCAAAACCTCAGTGACCTCTTTTGCCCATGCTGTTGTGCTATATAGCACCGAGTATGACCCTGAATTGTGCTACCAATGCAGTGCAATAATTCAATCCTGCTTTAATACTCATTTTGTGTGGTCAGTGGGTGGGCTTTATGTGTAGCTTTGCTTATCATTGATCACAGGAGAAGGTGGCCATTTCCATTTGATTTCTTTTCAATTAGCAAAGTAACTGAGAAGCTTTTAAACTTCCTACCCTCTCCATTGGCAAATAACTGCCCCTCCCCAACTGTGGCTTGTTAGAGAAGCTGAGAAGGGAACACTTTGCTCGGTCCCCCCCCCCCCCCCTCACTACTGGGTAGTCCAGTTCCAGAGTCTCTGTCTCTCTCTCACACACACATAAATCATTGGCAGATTAATCACTACTTTAGCTACTGGCTTTCATCTGCTTCTGATTAATCAAATCTTTCTGAATCAAGAAGTCCCCCCCACAAGGAAAAAAAGGCCTTTTTAAACATCAGAGTGTTTTCATTTCATTTTATATTTAGGGGTGGGGGAAATCTCTGTTGAGTGGGGATAATGTTTTGTGAGGAGGTAATGGGTGTGTGATATGCTGTGTGTGATAAGCTGCTAGTGCAAACTAAAGCTCCAATACCAGAAAGTTTCCAAAAGTAAAATAGAGACGAGAGGGATCCCAATTGTATAATGGTTTTGAAAACAACGTTATTTTAGCAGGAGAACAACCTGGTGTGACAAAGGACTTAGTTTCAACTAGAGTGATGTCTTATTTCAGCTCTTCCTTGCTAGTCGTTGGGTTAAGGATCCCACCTGATTTTGGATGCTAGTCTGTTTCCCCTCTTTTAAAAAAAATTGCTATTCATAAGAAAAGTAGCCTTCCTCATTTTGTAACCCACTAGTTTTCTGTGTACACGAACTTTTTATAAATATCCTTTGTCATTGGCAACTGGACTTGCCAAGGTTAGATTTGAGTATGAATCTGATACTGGAAATGCAGTTGTCCCTCCATATTCGCTAAGGTTAGGGGAACAAGACCCCCGTGAATATGGGAAAACCGCAAATAACAAAAAAACTGTTTTTACCTGAGAGGACACCTCTCTAGGAATCTTTAGGTCCTCCAGTGCAACTCTGTGGTCAATGTCCAACATACACTGACCATAGAATGGCACTGGAGTAGCTACAAATGGTCTTTCAGTGCAACTTTTAGTTAAAGTTGACCACAGAGTTGCACTGGAGGACCTAGACAGTCCTATAGAAAACATATTAATGAAATCTGTGAATAATCAAAGCTGCAAATATGGAGGGATGACTGTAATGCATTGGAATGCTTTATTTCAGCATTTATGAGAAGCTGATCCAGTTTTGTGCAATTGATGAACTTGGCACAAATTACCCCAAGGTGAGTAGATGAAACAACGTTTGCTAAATTGGGTGGGATTCATTGCAGCTACTGAACTCTGATTCTGGTTCACAGGTTGGTTGTGATGGTTCTTACTTCTAGGTTGTTGGATGAAATAGGAGCATCTTCTTGTCTTGTTTCAGGAAAATGGGTGCTACTACCCAATTGGCAGCAATTGTCATGTTGTGAATGCTTTAAATCATTTTTTAGGAAATGTAGAACAAGCTTTTTGTATTGCCTTATACTCAACTATAAGTCGACCTCATATATAAGTCGAGGGCAGGTTTAGGGGCCAAAATTACAGATTTTGATATGACTCATGGTTAAATCGAGGGTAAAAGGGGTATATAATGAAGGATGTAAAGGATGAAGCAAAGGAAAATAATGCCAAAAAACGTACAAAATTCCAGCAGACAGAACTGTTTGTGCTCACTCTAAAGGCTGGCTGGATGAATGAGTAGAAGGTGCTTCCAAGACAGATTAAACCCTTGCCTTTCACCAGAGGATGGGGTGTGTGTGTTAAAGTACAGTACTTACATTGACCCATGGATAAGTCAACTCAGATTTTTGGGTCAATATTTTAACCTAAATTTCTAGACTTATACATGAGTATGTACAGTATATATATCCTATAATGTAGAATCCAGCACAGTTTCAACATTTTTCTGTTATTGTGTGTCACTCTTCCTCAGAGATTGTAGCAGAAGAAAAAAGAAAAAAAGAACTTGGAACACTAGTGTTCTTAAATCTAATAGTGAAGGATTTGTAGGGGATGCAGCTTCAGTGACCCCCATTCAGAATGGCTATTTCTCCTAACCTTACTATCTTTCATTCTTCTCTTCTTCTCTGTCTTCCTAGCACCATTTCTATACACATACAGAGAGAGATTTGTCTGTAAAGTTTTATAAAACAAATTTTAAGGAGAAAAAAACTGGAATATAAAATTAGGTATTTGTTTTCATTTTTAACTTTAAACACTGATTGATTTTACTGTGGGATTTTCTCCTTCCTTGCCTCCTGCAATACACTATACCATCCAAAATCTGGTCTACAGGGAAATGCTGAGGGCTCAACAAGGAAATGTAAGCTTAGGGATGCCCTCCCCCTGACCTCATTGCACTTACTTTCATGAGAAGAATTAGTTAGATCCTGGCCTGTGTATTTTAAAAATTATAATTATTCAACAGAATTTTTCTCTTCTCTTTTAGGACATGTTTGATCCTCATGGGTGGTCTGAGGATTCCTATTATGAGGCACTAGGTATTCAATCTTTCCTTTTAGTACTTTCATTGATTTGGTGAAAGATGCTGGAGCAGTTGTTCAGCTTAAATCATTGTTAACAAGCAGTATAGCTAAATTGTTTAACTAAAACAATGTATTTCTATTTTGTATACTTTATTTCCTCCACAGACTTCAAAGCAAGCTGTTCCTGTGGTTTATACCATTTCTTCTTTATCTGATTGAGAAGCATGCTGACTGTAGTCTGGGAGTACACAATGTCTTTAATGGAAAGGGATTTTTTACACTGAAAATATTATTTTTGGAAAACCAGGGCATTTAAGAATCAAGGGTAGCATCTTTAATAGTATAGTGCTTTTGATCTTCTTGACATGGAAATTTGTAATGAATGCTGTTTATTGTCATGTGGCTCTGTCTTTTCAGCAAAGGCACAGAAAATTGAAATGGACAAGCTGGAAAAGGCCAAAAAGGAGCGAACAAAGGTACCAACTGAAATCTGATATGACTGGTAGAAGCCTGTGTTGATGTACATTACTCAAAGAGTTAAAACAGATGTACAGTTAGAGAGTTAAAAGGTTTTCCAGCATTCTTGTAGCTAGCTTTTTTCATCTCAAGTCACTCAGCTTGCTCCTTTTATTCTGTTTTCTGCAAATTAAAACACATCTGTTGTTCTGTCTTCTTTTTACCATGATCATACAGACCTGTGCATTTGTCATCAGACTACAGTGATTCCTCTGGTTGCTAGGTTGCTGTCTGTAATGCACAGAGTACAAGTCATGCATGTAGAGACATGCATTCTAGAAGCTTTAATCTTATTAGCTGTTAGGAACATGAAAGTCTGCTTTGTTATTGAAAGTATCTTATGTTGATCATAAGAGAACCAAGATTTTTGCCCAAAATGGTACCATATGAGTCTCTGAGTGGTTAGAATAGCCTTCTTGCTAGCAATATGCAATTTAGATCTGTGGAATAGCTTTGATACTAGCAAAGCGTAGCTCTTTTCTGTGCAATGTTTTAAAAGTGTCTATAATTTTAAATATTCATTTATCTCTGATCATTGATTAGAAATAAGAACAGAAAAGGCTTGTAGATAATGTGAGAAAAGCCTTCCTCACCACCAACATCAGACATTCCTCCTCCTCCTCATAGTATTTAGTCATAGCTGATTTTGAAATATATTCAATTTCCAATCCTTATACAGTTGATTGTCCTCCCTACAGCCAGGAAAAAATCTCTCTCATCATTAACTTTTGCCCCATTCCTAATTTCATTTATTAAGTATCTGAGGTACAAAATATGAATACTTTTTTCTTTCTTTCCTAGATTGAGTTTGTAACTGGCACTAAGAAGGGCACAACAAATGCTCCTTCTACAACCACCACAACAGCCAGCACTGCAGGTGGAGGTAAGTTAAAGAACATGGTATAGTTTCACTTGCCCTTTATCTCCTTTAGATGTGTTTAAAAGGAGAAAAGATAGGCTACTATTAGCACTTGGCAGCACGTAACAATAACAGCAAAGTAATTGGCATCTGGAAAAAATGCATTAGAATTTTCTAAGTAAGAGAGAGCATTCTTTGAAGAGAAACTTCTTCAACTAAAATAAATTTTGTATCTCTTGGTATGAGGAAGAATCCACAGAAAGTAAGTTACACTCATCACCACATAGAGAGGCATGGGAGTCATGTAACTAATCTGTTGGGCTTTATGTGTGGCTTATCATTGCTCCTTCAGCCCATTCTTATCAGTTTCATTCCCTGTCTCTGCCCAGATCAGAGCCTTTCATAGCTCCCTGATTTCCCTGTTAATCTCTCTCTTACTTAGTTCCTTCGTCACATAAAAAATTTCTCAGTGAGAGACCATTCTCTGACAAACAAAATCTCTGATTCTTCAGTCCAAATTGTGTAATCTGAATAAAGTTATGAAACTTAAAATAAATATCTTTTTATATAAAACTGGCTGTGTATTGTCATATGTTGTGTCAGAAGTTTTGGAAACATGTTGGAGATCATTCACGCTATAGCAAATCTCTTGAACGTGGTAGGAATTCTATGGAAATGGTGAAATTTTGAGCAGGGTAAGCCCATAATGTAGATTCAGCAGGTTCTTTGTCACAGGAAAGTGTGACCTATACTTATCAACATTTTTGACCATGAAAATACAGGAGTAACCCTGGAAACTGAGTAGAAGGCACAAGATGACAAAGAATTGCTCAGTTTGGTGGGAACACCATAGTTCCCTTGAAGAGCATGTGCTTTGTGTACAACAGGTCTCAGATCCCTGTCAACTCCAGGAGGACTTATGAGAAAAAACTGAAACCCTGGAAAGCCAGTCTAACAGTGCAGTCAACATGTTGTCCTCCAGATGTTTCAGGCTCCACCCTATTGTCCCATGCTGGCTGGGTCTGATGGGCATTGTAGCCTAACATCTCTGGAGGGCACCAGTTTACCTACCTCTTGTGTACATAATACTCTATGGGCCCATTTAAAGTCACAATATCTTTTTGTATCACTTGTTATTATTCACTCTGTGCCTTATCAAGCATCTTTCAAGATGAGTCTCTGTTACAGACAGTGAACATAGATGTTTGTGAGGTTTTGATGATAAGGTCATAAGCACAAAACAAACTCATAGGGCAGGAGACAGTGCTCATTTTATGGTAGTGTTTCTAATGACAGCATATATTTCATTATAAACCTCACTCTGAGCATTTTTTGTGAAAGCCTTAAATAAATGCAACTCTTATGGGATATGTAATATCTTTAGATTGCATCCATCCATATCCATAAAGTAAAGGCCTCTTGGGGTTGTATCACTTCTGAAAGCTAGTGGAGGAAAGAACATTTTTTAAAAATTTCATAAAATATTCCATGTGAGATGGACCTCTTCATTTAGTGGGAGGGTGAGCAACCTTTGTGGGGTCCAGAGGCCATTTTCCATCATCCCTGGTCATGCTGTAGGCCACCCCATGTCCTCCAAATGTTATTAGACCCAGTCATTTGTGGCTAACCCAGTTACTTCTGGCTAAAAAATAAACAAAACTTCCAGTTTCAAACAATAGGTCTAGGAAGTAAAACAAGGTACCCGGGGGGGGGGGGGTTGCACCTCATTTTACAGGGAAAAGAAGTGCCTAATTAAAAGGGCAAGAAACAAGGCTCGAAAGGATTCTTGGAACCATTAGAGAAAAATCTTAGTGCACCTATGGGTGGCATGATTCCCACTTCTGATGCTGGTTTAGCTCTTCCAAAGACTTTGATTAAAAGGATCTAAGCTGAGTACGCCCTGTAAAACTAACGTTTGCTTTTTCAACACACAGATGCACAGAAGAGGAAAAGCAAGTGGGATTCTGCCATTCCTGTGACGACAATAGCACAGCCTACCATTCTCACTACTACAGCAACATTGCCAGCTGTTGTGACTGTTACCACCAGTGCAAGTGGCTCTAAAACAACTGTGATCTCTGCAGTTGGCACCATAGTGAAAAAGGCAAAGCAGTGACAACAGTGAAGAAACTGACTTGGGGTTTTTCTGAAAGACTGAATCATGCCTAAAGCACCCCTTTTGGAAGCAAAGGAGGGATACTCCCCTTCTTCTGGTGCAAAAATATGAAAGACTATTTAAAAATGGACACGAGATGGAAGAGTTGGCTGTACATATTCATATTCCCATATTCATATGGAAAGAAGGTTTTGGTTTTCTTGTGTGGGTCTGTCCCTTAATGTATTGTGTGCAGTGCAGTGTACTCTGTATTATGTTACTTCATCATAGTCTGTCTTTGTGTTAGGATCTTAAACTCTGTGAAATTAGAACTTCAAGGAGACTGTAATGAGGTCGCTTCGTTGCATCCTGGGCCATTCAGTGTTGAATTACTCCTACTCGTTTTGCATTCTCATCTCTTGTTCCAAAGAATAATAGGCAACAGCATAATTAATTTTTCCCTGTGTAAAATTGTAAGAGGCATAAGGATAGATTAAAATAGACTCAAGCTTCATGTAAGCTATCACTCTGTAACTTCTTAAATCTTTATTTCAAATACTGAACATTTGAAAGCTTTAACATTTGAGATGAAATAGTGAAAATCAACACAGTTTTTTTGTCTAGTCTTTGGGAATCATTCTGTAAAAGATGGACTTTGCTGATGGTAGGGTGTTCGTAAAGTGAGCAGCAAATGGATACTTTTTTGTGTTCATTTTAAATGTCAGTGTTTGATTGTGACACTGGTGCTCAACTACACAGTTGTAGTAATTCTGCCACTTTCACCAGTGTGGCAACAAAAATGCTGTAAATTCTTATTTAAGATTTCTTACCTATGTAATTTAACCTCTTAAATATAAAAACAATGTTTTCAAATCCTGTTGTCATACTTTACTGTTGGTATTTATCTGCCTTCTGTTTCATCTGGTAGAAATGTCCTGAAAAGTATTGTCTACTTGAATAGAATCCAGAGAATGTTGCATTTCATTTAAGAGAATGCAGAATATTTGGGGAGGAAGCATGAGGGATGAAAGTCTCTGCTATCTCCATTCCAGTTCAAAATGTTTTCATGCTTATGATTTTTTCTAATTTTATTTGTAATTAGTCTGGCACGGAGTCAGATATACATTCATCCTATAGCAATTGGAAGCTGGAAATTTTGAAATGTAACAGCACTATGATAATTGAATCCTAAAAACTGGTTTTTGCCATGTCACAAGACTACAGAATCCGTGACTGGAAGTTCTACTGAAGGGAGAATTCTACCTAATGACCAAGGCATCATTACTACTAATTTTTTGTCTACTTACCTGATTGGTACCTTGATTTATATAACTACAG
>NC_056523.1:138307370-138320129 GCF_019175285.1 Sceloporus undulatus | reverse complement strand
AATGTGGGAGGATTTTTATAGGTAGGAGCGAGTGGACTGATAAATCATCCCAATCCTGTATTGCATACTTTTTGCCAGTTTTGTTGAAGAGAAGGATGGCAACCCTAGTTGTGTGTCATAGGAAATTTGAAAGAAAAGATCCAAAGAGATTTTTTTTTAAATCCAATAGGGGGAGGAAAAAGGATTTATTCAAAAATAATCCAGGTGACAGAATGATGTATGCAGACAAAATACTGAAGTAGACCAAATCTTATACACTTCTGCACAGTTAGTTTCAAAGGTGCTACAAGATCCCTTTGCATACTGGCAAACTGGAAGGATTCATGCTGTGGCAACTGAAAGGCAAACCAGATTTGCTTTCCTTCCCTGGCTTCCAAATAATCCCTTTTGAAAATCTTTAGTTGCTAAAGTACAGCTGGGTTGGGCTCTGCCTCAACTCCTAACGTCAAGCCTTTTTTTCTTCCTGTGGGTGGGAGGTGGTTTTTTTGTTGTTTCTTTTCAACATGTTTGGGAAGAAGGGAATATAGGCTTGGCTGCCCAGGCTGTTCTTGCCCATACAGGTGTGCATAACTCACAGGAATGCCAGACAAACCTGAGTCACAGATAGCCCCTTCCACATACACACACCTGGAATGAAATAAAACTGTCTCTGCCCACTTTTTGCTTGCCTGGGTGCTATTTGCCTGGCACAACTTCTCCATATGCCCTGTGTGGAAGAAGATAGCCAGAGGGAGCTCTAAAAGAGAAGCAGCAACAGTTGAAAGAAAGAAAGAAAGAAAGAAAGAAGCAGGAAAGGTGGAAGGCAACAACTGAGCAGTAACCAGAAGCCCTGCAGTCTGCAGAGGTATGTCACATTCACCAGCTTTTCCTTCCTTCCTTCCTGAGGATTTCAACACTTGGCTTCTAAAATAAAGCAGGATTTTTCTTTCTCAGGGATGGGGACACAGTAGGGGGGAGATCAAGGGTAGGGGAAAGCCAGGAAACAGCAAGGAAGCCCTGAAGTTTTTCTCCTTTACCCAACTGGAGGAATTTCTTGGCTTGGTGCACGGGTGCCAGTTCTCTGGATTTGTGGCACAGAATCTGGACTTTTGACTCGGACCCAAAACTAATGAGGTTTGTGGAATTAATTCATCTCTGCTCTTGGCCACTAAGCTTGGCTGTTAATTTTTATTTAACCAGAAGAGACATGGGGGGGAGGTAGGGATTCTTGTGCAGGTATGACACCAGGAAGATCAGGTTAGTGTGTGTGTGTGTGTGTATGCGCGCGCGCGCGTGCGCACGCACATATTGTGTTTTCTAAAAGTTGTGTTTTCTCTTGATCCTGGCATGAGTTGTTGATCAGCCAGTTTGATGTTGCAGAACAAGGCATGGGTTTTTTCCTTCCTCATGGAAGTGAATCTTTACAAAATTTACTGTATCTACACACACCTGCATACAGAAGCAACATATGTATGCCAACTTGCATTATGAAATCACAAAGGGTGTTCCTATTAGTTCTACTTTAAAAAAAAAGATTCTTCTAGAGAAAAGTGAGGTTTTCCTGGGAGAATATAAGGCAGCTTGACACTGCTTTAAATGCCACGGCTACATGTTATGGAATCCTAGAATTTGTAATCTGTTGTGGCACACAGAACTCTCTGACAGGGAAGGCTAAATCACTCATCAAACTACAGATCCCAGGATTCCATAACATTGAGCCATGGCATTTAAAGTGGTCTCAAACTGCATTAATTCTGCAGTGTTGATACAGCCCAAATTGACAGTACAGTATTCCCTGTCTCCCAGGCAAGAGTCCTGTGCTTTACATAGTTGCCCAGTGGGCAGGTATTCAATCAGTAAATTGTATTCAGGCATGGTGATAGGAGAGGCTACCTGTCATGCAAGAAGTTTGCTAAACACACAGGGAAGAAAAGAAAGGATTTCTCCTGTGAGATGGCAGGTGGAGGCTGTCTTGTTACAAGATTAAACATTTATCAGCTTTTAGGTTTACCGACACATATCCACACTACCTATCTTCAGAGATCTGACTTGTCAGACCAAGAATGTTTAAACTCTGTACGGCTGTAATTGCTGCTTAATTGAAAAAAACATATATTTGCCCAGACTTCAGATTTGTCTTTGCTGTGTGTTCAGAAAAAGCAGGGGAGTGAGAGAAGGATTAAGTCAAGCAGCCAATGTGTATGGGAAGGTTTTAAGAGAGACTGAATGTGAGATTAGACTGAATGTCTACTACAGAAAAAGTAGTAAGTGTGGTGGAGTTATAAATAAAATGAAATAACAAGACAAAATGTCAGAAAATAGACAAAATGCATAAAAATGTTAACTCATAGGTCCGGCTAGAATTCACTGATGTTCAAATCAGCCACATAATTTCTGTCTTATGCTAGGGTTCAGCTGTGGCACTTGCAAAGTGGTGATTAAAAAAAAAGTGCTTCTCAGTATGTGCATAATACCTTTCGTCTCCCCACTGAGCCAGCCCACAAATTCTGAGATTCTGGATAGGGTAGTGGACTCACATCTAGTTTGGGGTACTATTTTGGATTTCAACAGTGAAATGGAAAAATTCACAAGATAATAATCTTGATTATAACATTAGTTTTATTCATTTATTTTTTAACGAGATGGACAACAGTGGCTTCAACCCCAGAATTATTACAATGTATCCACACAGGATAAATGGGCACCATTTGTATTTATTTATTTGTGCCTTTGATATGAACATTATTCAGTGTATTATTTGGAAATTTTGGCAGGTCCAGAATGCTGCAACCAGAATGCTGACTGGGGCCAGTTAAAGGGAACATATAACTCCCTTGTAAAGACAACTTTATTTGCTACTAGTTTGTTTCCAGGCACAATTCAAGATGCTGGTTATGACCTATAATGCCATATATGGCTTTGTTGTTGTTGTTGTTGTGTGCCTTCAGGTCGTTTCTGACTTAAGGCAAACCTATCATGGGGTTTTCTTGGCAAGATTTGTTCAGAAGAGGTTTGCCATTGCCTTCCTCAGGCTGAGAGCATGTGACTTGCCCAAGGTCACCCAGTGGATTTCATGGCTGATCTAGGAAGTGAACCCTGCTCTTCAGAGTCATAGAAGATTTTCACATGAGGCTGTTAGTGTTCTTAAAACGTTGATATATCAGAATTCAGCAATAAATGATTACAAAATGATTTCAAAACAGTTGAATTGCTGAATTCTGATATATCAATGATATCAGATCTCTTTTGGAATCCTCTATTTGTTATGACGATTCCACTACACTTTGGGACGATAATGGAACGATATAACGATGCCGTGTGAAAATTTTCATAGTCCAACACTTAAACCACTATACCATGCTCGTTCTCCCCCCCCCCTTAGGTCCAGATTATTTGAAAAACCATATCTCCCCATATGAACCTGCCAGAACCCTAAGATCTTTGGCAAAAGCTTTCTTCTGGTCCCACCAGTACCACAGGCTTGCTTACTGAGGACACGAAAGAGAGAGAGAGAAACTTCACAGTGGCTGCTCCCACCCTCTGGAACTCCCTCCCACATGAAGCTAGGCTGGACCCCTCCCTGTTCTCCTTTTGCCCAGAAGGCAAAAACTTTTATTTTCAAGCAGGTTTTTAACATGTATTTGTACCCAGGGAAGCCTCTTATTGGGGTGCCGGCATTTGTATGTTTTTCACGGTTTTATACTTTTAGCTTCGCATGATTTTAATGATTTTATAGTTTTTAAACTTGATTGATGTAATGTTTTTAATTCTGTTTTAAAAGTTTTGTTGTTTTTAAAGTATCTTTTGTGAGCCACCTTGGGTTCAGTTTAAGAGAGAGGTGGCATATAAATAAAATAAAATATAGCACAGAGACCCATCACTAACACAATTTTAACACTCTGCCAGTGAATAGAATTTCTGAGGAATTGGCCAGAATCTGAGCAAACTGAAGGTTAACAATCCAGGTGTGGGAGGAAGAGAATTGCCACACCTGTCTCTGTAAATGGAACCCATTTCTCAAGCAGGCACTCCCTCTGCACAGTAACTGCTAGGTCAGAAGTAGCTACAAACAGTACTGTAGTGTGTCCTTCATATAAGATTCTACACACCTCCACTTTCACCAGCACCTCTGAAAAATTATCCTGTAGTGATCCCCACTCAGCCATGGAAACCCACTGGGTGACCTCAGGCAAGTCACAGTCTCTCAGCAGATGGCAATGGTGAATCTCTTTTGAAGAAATTTGCCAAGGAAACCCTTAGGGTCACCATAAGTCGGAAATAACTTGACAGTAAGCAACACCCCACACAGTGAACATATATCCTTTCACTTCATTTATGGATGCATCTATATGTGGAAATAATGCAGTTTGACACCTCTTCAAGTGCTGTAGCTCCAGCCTATGGAATTCCAGGGTTTGTAGTTTGACGAGGTCTTCAGCCTTCTCTGGTCAAGAGTGCAGGTGCCTCACAAAATGACAGAACCCAAACTTCTGTAGAATGAAGCCAGGGCAGTTAGAGTGGTGTCAAGCTGCATTATTTCTACCATGGAGATGCACCCTTAGATAGGTAAATTAATCATAGGAATATACTTAATGGAGGGAACAAATGAAAGAGATAATAAAAAGAACACAGTTCAGAGGGACATTGCTGTGGTCTGGGTAGCCAAACAGTGTATCTGCCAAAGAAATCTGGTCTTTCTGGAAATGGGGTTTTAGATCAAGCTCTATCTCTCTGGGATATGGTGTTCAAGGGTTTCTGGTGTGCCTACAGAAAGAATGGGGCTTATCTCTGAAGTGCCCCACCTTGTGCAAGTTGTTCCATACTCATTGTCCTTTTGTCGAGATTTCCTGCTACCCATTGTTGGCAATGTAAAAAACTTTTTTGCCCATTCATGCTCCAAATGGGCTGGACTTTGCCAAAAGTGCCATGCATGGACCTAATTGAGGGCAAACCTGAAACATGGTGTTCTTCCCCTCACCCTCCAATGAAAGAGATCAAACTAAAGAGGGGCAATAAAAATTGGATGAAAAGACTGCAAAGGCTTTAAATAAGATAGTACACCTGGCAGACTCTTTTGTAGACCCGCTGCAACAATGGAAACAGTAGGTAGAGATTTTGGGGCTGTGCAAAACACCCCTAAAGGGAGGCCTGCAGCTGCCTTCATCTGCTTCAGATAGGAGCATGCTGCAGCCCCAATCTGGCCTTTCCAGGGTGCAAAAAGGAGTCGCAAAAAGTGGCTCCTTTTTGCTCCCTGGAAAAAGCATGATAGCCATGGTGCTGCAGCTTTAAGGTATTCCTTTGGTGTGGACGCAGTGCCAGAGGAGCGCTGTGATGTTGCGCTGTGTGGAGTAGCATGTGGCTCCAACCTGGGGGTGGAGTTGGGCTGTGTGTCATGTAGACACCATGCCCTGACTCCATCCCAGGCCAGCCTTAATGGATGAATGTCTTTTCAATGGCACAAAGCGTTCATTACTTGCTTCCAAGACTGCCAGCCTAAATGACTGAACTATGCTATCTCCTCAGTGCTTCTAATGAAGGCACTACAGGGTAATTGTCCCATAGATGTTGATCCAGTTCTATTTGGAATAGGATGACAGAATATCTCTGATTAACTCCCATCACAGGTTTCTCTATCTGCAAAGAATCATAGAATTACAGAATCACAAGGGCCATCCAGTCCAACCCCATTCTGCCATGCAGGAACTCACAATCAAACCACTCTGACAGATGGCCATCCAGCCTCTGTTTAAAAACTTCCAAAGAAGGAGACCCCACCACTCTTTGAGGGAGTGTGTTCCACTGTCGAACAGCTCTTACTATCAGGAAGTTCCTCCTAATGTTTAGGTGAAATCTCTTTTCTTGTAGCTTGCATCTTTTGCTTCGGGTCCTGTTCTCTAGAGCAGCAGAAAATAAGCTTACTCCATCCTTAATATGACATCCCTTCAAATACTTAAACAGGACTGTCATAACACCTCTTAACCTTCTCTTCTTTAGGCTGAACATACCCAGCTCCCTAAGTCTCTCCTCATAAGGCATGGTTTCCAGATCTTTCACCATTTTGGTGGCCCTCCTGTGGACACACTCCAGCTTGTCCACATCTTTTTTGAATTGTGGTGCCCAGAATTGGACACAGTATTCCAGGTGAGGCCTGACCAAAGCAGAATAGAGTGGCACTATAACTTCTCTTGATCTAGACACTATACTTCTATTGGTGCAGTCTAGAATTGGCTTTTTTAGCTACCACATCATACTGTTGACTCATGTTCAGCTTGTGGTCTACTAGGACCCTTAGATCCCTTTCATCTGTCCTCTTGTTAAGCCAGGTGTCCCCCATCCTATATCTCTGCATTTCATTTTTTTCTGCCTAAGTGCAATACCTTACATTTCTCCCTGATGAAATTCATTTTGTTAGCTTTGGTCCAGCTTTCTAATCTATTAAGGTCATTTTGAATGTTGATCCTCTGCTCTGGGGTATTAGCCACTCTGCCTAATTTGGTGTCATCTGCAAATTTGATAAGAGTGTCCCCAATTCTGTCTTGTGTAGTGGTTAGACCTTTGGAGGAGGACTTGTGTGCATCTGAAGCCAGCAAGATCTGGAATTTTGAGTTAGCAGCATGGTGATGTGTCTGCTTCAAAATATGTGCAAATGATGGTTGGCATGGGATGGACAGGGCAGTGATGGCTCAGAAAGTATTCCTTGTAGGTCTGTTCAGAACAGTTCTATTTGAAAGGTAGGGCATTTCCAGAATATTAATGTTTAGGAAAGAAAGTATATAGATACAAAGATGAAGCATGTGTACTTGTAAATGAATGCATGTATTTTCCTGTCATTTTTGCTTCTATCTTTATTACCTTCATTTATTACTTCCCTGTGTCAAATTTTAAATTGCAAGGTCATCAGGGCAGAGATGCTTCTTTTCGTCTTTTCTCTAAAGCAGCATGCATATTGGTGGTGCCATCAGTCAGTCTTGAACAGGAACACTCCCTGTCTAGCCACAGAGTAAACCTGGAGGCTTTTGCCCCAGTCATGTACAAATAGCATCTGTCTTTTATCTGGAAATCCCTGTTGTGTTTCATTTCCTGTATTTTCATTTCCTGTATGTTCCTTATGCCCGTTCTAGCTTCTCCTTAATATTTTTTAGGTAAGGCCTGAATTTGTACTACAATCAGACAAAACATTTTGGATGTGAAGAGTGTCTCTAAAGATTTAGTATCATTAAATAATCCTATTGTTATACCATCAGTGCAGTCTAACACAGGGCTCCACAATGTCTATTGTCTTGCAGGTTGTCAGATTTTACTTTGAAACAGAAAATGTTTCTCATTCTTATTCTCTGCTACTTGCTCCCATTGCTCTCTTCTACTTTTCTGCCTTCATGTCTTCTGCACTGCAGCTGGAGCAATCTTCTTTTCCATATCTCTCAGTTTGTTGTTGTGTGCCTTCATATCATTTCCTACTTGGCAACCTTGAGGTGATGTTGTTAAAAGTTTTCTTGGCAAGATTTGTTCAGGGGGTTTGCCTTTGCCTTTTTCTGAGGCTGTTAAGAGTGTGACATGCCCAAGGTTACCCAGTGGGTTTCCATGGCTGTGAAGAGATTTGAACCCTGGTCTACAGAGTCACAGTCCAGTGCTCAAACCACTATACCACGATGACTCTTATGTCTCAATCCCCTCCTCCAAATTCCTCCTTCTGATTCATTTCTTCAGAAACATTTTCCTGGGTCATTATAACCTTTATCTCAATCTCTTTCTTTCTCTTTCTCTCTCTTTCTCTCACTTGTACTTCCTCCTACTGATTAACTCTCCTTTTGTATCCTCTAAATCAAACTGACATTTTTCTTACTTTTGCCAAACATCTTCAGGTCTTAAGCCCCTCTATTGAAGTAATCAGAGGTTCATTCAGAGGTTATTTTAAGAAATGCATTGTATGGGTGTGCAAATACTGTTTACCTTTTGTGCATCTCTGCCATGTCTCAAGCAGAACATTTGGTGAGGAATATGCACTGTGCTTTTCTGGACAGCCCTACAGCTTTGGCTGTGTTAAATGACAGGCACAAGGGGTGAAAAAAGCAGCAAGATTGATTTTTTTTTAGATTGCTGTCCTCAGAACTCCCCAGCCAGCAAAGTTGAGTGGTGTCATCCAAAAAAGTAACTTTTCTGTGCTCTGTGAAGCAGCAAGGTATTTTCTGCTAAAGGTTTAGAAAATAGTCCTGCATTCTGTGAGGCTTTTAGTGGATAGATGAGGAGCAACTTCATTCCCTAGTTTCCTGTCTTTCTAACAGACCCACTCCCATTGTTCTACCCATGCTTATATTTCAATCCTCCTCCCACTCAATGTTCTATAAATATATTAACTTTTCCTCCAGAGTCCCTTCCTAAACAAACTGGGACAAGCATTCAATATTTTGCAAAGGAAAAAATACAACTGCAGCAAGACATGCCAGATAACCCATTTGCAATACTATGTGTTAGCACCTTGAGAAAGATGATACATGAAGGTGAATGTCTAAGGGATAAACTGAATATAAGAGATCCAATAATGGATTATATAATCTGATCCATACTTTACTTCTTTTTATCTTTTAATAGCATATAGCAATTTTGGGAACAGTCAGAAAACTGGCAAGCGGACGGGTAGGAACCTGACAGATAATATTAGAACAGTTCTGAATATATTAGATGTTTGTAAAAAGAATAATAACTGCAAATTGGGGGTGGTCTTTTTGGATCTAGAAAAGGCCTTCGATAAGATAAACTGGAACTTTATGAATATAGTGTTGGAAGAAATTGTTCTAGAGGGGAAATTTGCAAACAGGATACAATTGATGTACAGAAACCAAAACATGCAAATTTTAGTCAATGGAGAGAGAACAAGACCTTGTATAATAAATAAAGGGACTCGGCAAGGCTGCCCCCTATCCCCCCTGATATTTATTATTTTGATAGAAATGTTAATTAGAAAAATAAGAAAAGATAAATTAGTGCAAGGGGTAAAAATTAATAACCAGACCTATAAGGTTTGGGCGTACACAGATGATTTAGTTATTTTTATTTTTTTTTTGGAAAACCCAAGCAAGAGTATTGAAAGATTGCAAGAAATATTAGATCAATTTTGAAATTTGGCAGGATATACAGTAAACAACAACAAAAGCGGAATTCTAACTAAAAAAAATATCAGGACAAGAAAAGGAAAATTTGGGGAAAAAGACAGACATAAAAATAATTAGCAAAACCAAATACTTAGGTATAATAATTACAAAGGAAAATGCAGATCTCTACAATAATAACTATATTAAAGTATGGAAAGCAATAAAAGAAGATCCTTAAAAATGGAATAAACAACACCTATCACTGTTAGGTAGAATTGCGGCTATACAGATGAATGTTTTGCCAAGAATTATGTTTTTATTTCAAAATTTGCCAATCTTGTTAAACAAACAACCATTTAATTTATGGAAGAAAGACATTCTTAAGTATATATGGCAGGGGGGAAAACCATGTATAAAACTAAAAGCTATGTATGACCGTAAAGAAAGAGGAGGACTGGAGTTTCCCAATTTAGAAGTTTATTTTTACATTTGTGCATTATCCTGGATGAAGGATTGGGTCAATTTATCAGAAAAAAAGACTACTTGATTTAGAAGGTTATGATTTATCCAAGGGATGGCATGCGTATCTTTGCTACGAAGATGTAAAAGGATCAAAAGAATTTAAGGATCATTATATCAGAAAGCCCCTTTATAGAGTGTGGAACCACTATAAAAGACATTTTTATAATAAATTACCTAGATGGTTTTCATCTCAGGAAGCTTTGCGTAGTAAGGAGAATTTAACAAAGGGGATATGGCTAAAATATGAGGATCTTTTAGTCAGTAAGAAAGAAGAAATACGACTAAAATCAATACAAGACTTAAAGAAAGAGGGGAAAAACATCCCATGGTTTGTATATTTACAATTAACAGAAGACTTTTAAAAAGACATAACTCAATATGGAATAGAGAAAGAAGTAAAAACATTAGATAAGATAATGACAGGTGGTGCAAAAGGGATGATATCAAAATTATATAAAGTATTGTTAGATATAGAATTGGAAGAAGTAGTTATAAAAACCAATATGGTAAACTGGATGCAAGATTTTAAAAGAACGATACCACTAGCGTATTGGGAAAAATCCTGGATACTTACACATAAATACTCAAAATGTAATAATTTAAAATAAAATTATCTTAAAATCTTTTATAGGTGGTATCTAACTCCTGCCAAATTAGCAAAAACTACAAGATCAAAAGAGAACAAATGTTGGAAATGTAACAAAAAGACAGGCACAATGTTCCACATATGGTGGAAATGCAAAACTGCAAAAAAAAAAAAAAAAAAGGGGGGGGGGAGAAAAATTGCTAGAGTGATAGAAAAGAAACTAGATTGTAAGTTACCATTTACCCCAGAATTATGATTACTCAATATAATGGAAGATTTAAGTTTAAATTTGATTGAGGAAAAAATTAACATATTAATTTATCTGATAACTGTGGTACAAACAGTATACACATGCCACTGGAAGTGTAAGGAAGGTCCTACAGCGGAGGAATGGTTTATTAAAGTTCAAGAATTTGCAATGATGGATACACTGTCAATGATGGATAAAGGAGACTCAATTCAACAACACAAGAAAAAATGGAGAAAATAGTTGAACTCTGGGGTAAATTCTGAAGAAAAGACTGTTTTGTTTTGTTTGGATACTCAAAAAGTCCTGGTACCATTGTTATATTCTGATTTTGTATTCTTGTATCAATTTAGTGTGTGTGTGTGTGTATTTAAAAAAACCTGGCAAGCGGAGAGTGCTAAACTTTGCTCACCAGCCCCCTAACAGTTCAAATCAGAGCCCTATACCCTGCAACATTTTTAAAAATCTGGAAGAAAAAATTGTTGGTACATAACAATCACATCCAGTTTGGCTCTAATAGGCACTTAATACCTATACTGTTTCTGCAAGTGCTGGCCAAAATGCTGGATTTCTCATAGGTCCAATTTGTTGATGTTAACACATGCCACTTTCTAGATTTCACAGGACATACAACCTGTATGTTGATCCACATATGTAACTCTGAAAGTCTGCATAATTTGTCACCAGTTATCAAAATGTGAACATATAGTGGTATAGGAGACTATGTATTTTGGACCTGCAATCTTATTTGTTTGTTTAGACATAGAGCATTTCTTCTCACAGGGTTCTAGGAACTGATAATCAGGAGGAGGAGGTGATAATCAGTCTGCGACTGATAACCAAGAAGAATTAGGAAGACAGTATTAGCATGCTGTCAAACCCAACAAACAGCAAGCAGAGAACAGATGGCAGTCGTTTCCACAGTGGCCTAGAGACCAAAGGGTTCAGAGAGCCTGAATTCCTTTAATTAACTCTGTGCAATTACCTGAATGAACTCTTGAGGGATGAAGAGAGGGCTTACAGGGCTCATGAACATAGAATTCAGGAGGAGTGTGGGCAAAATGTCCTATTGTCTGGCAGCCTGGCAAGGCCACCACAGAGACAGAAAACAGTCCAAAGACAGAGCAAGGAGAGAGGGGAGGGATGTAAACACACTGAGCCCTTTCATATCTGCTAGGATTTGAGCATAACAAAAGAGCTGTTGTATCATTTGCTTGTCGTAGCACTGGCTGATTCTTGCCTGGCACAAGGAAGAGTTCATCTTGCAGTAACACACACGTTTTAACAGCTGCCATCCAACTACAAAAGTCCAAAGACACAGAATAGGGAGGTCAAAAAAGACCCTAATGAATGTGCTGGAAGGAAGGAACTGGGAAGGTCTTTGCAGGGCATCATTTCATTTCTGATCTTTTCTCTCTGACTGTGATTCTTGTTTGGATCAGAGTCTTTTTCACTATTGTGTTGTGTCACAAGGTACAAGAACTCACAACTTAAATTTAATTTCTCCTACACATGCAGTTTCTCACTTGAGCACAACAATACTTTAGCAAAGGCAGTCCTTCCATTCCATGCTATGCCATTTGTCCACCTAGCTCTCAGATGTCAGGGCCAGGGATGGGCAATTGTATTGGGGGCATGATCCAAACTCTTCTCACTCCTGGTTTTGATATTCAGCTGAAACAGTCATTTTAAAAATCATTTTGAGTGTTTGGGGCAGGGGTGAGGCTAGGAGAGGGGACAAAATGAGGGCACTACCCTTCAAGTAAGAATTTTGCTCCCCAAAATGATTTTTTTTCTTTAGACCCTTAGTTTCTAATATTGCAGTAACTTAAAACCTCAGCTGATCGTTTAGAAATACAATGTAGGGAATCCAAAGATGCAAACATTGTATTGAGAAGGGCAACAAAGTTATATGAGGAATGACTGAGGAGCTGGGTATGTTTATCCTGCAGAAGAGAAGGTAGAGAGGTGACATGATAGCTATCTTTAAATATCTTGAGGGATGTTGTATCTCCAGGGATGTCTTGAGGGATGGAGCAAGCTTGTTTTCTGCTGCTCCAGAGATTAGGAACCAATGAATTCAAATTACACGAGATTCCACTTAAACATTAGGAAGAACCTATTTACTGTAAGAGAGGTCCAAAGTGGAATATTCTGCCTCAGAGAACGGTGGATTCTCCAGCTTGAGAGGTCTTTAAATAAAGATTGAATGGGCAGTTTTAAGAAGTACTTTAGTTGTGTCTTCCTGCATAGCAGGGATTTGGATAGGATGGCCCGGTGACCCCTTCTGACTTGAAGTTTCTGTGATTTTAAGTTTCTGTGAAAGAAAATGGGGC